>NW_026057577.1:109689912-110004096 GCF_023721935.1 Panthera uncia
CAAGAACAGTAAGCCTCGCACTGATAATGCAGGGGGAAGGGGAAGACAAGAGGACCCAACCAAATTAGCACAAATAGCCCCAAGGGCTCAACTGCAGGGGTGCCTGTTTTGCCATCATGCAAAATGCGGCCAGCCAGCTTCAGCTAATTCCAGACATGGGAATCATGTACTTAGGAAAGATGTGGGAGTAACCAAAACCTCTTCTAGCACTAAATGTCTTTACTCGGAGTTAAAGCCCTCTAGAAAGAGAAACTCCAGAAGGTAGAGATCTCAAAGCAGCCAACCAGGAATATCCTCTCCCTACTCTCTCCCTGCTCCCCCACAAGCACACCCCATACAAAGAACACTCCCACAGCGCACTCCCAAACAGCAAGGCAGCGCCCTCTGCAGCAGCTTGGCTGTGGCATGTGCAGAAATGGGGGACTGAGGACAACTCAGCTAGTCCACGTGATTAGTCAAGAGGGCTCCAACGGTATTACAAAACATGTTCCCTTTGGGTTAAGAGACACTAAAAATGTGACCTTTTGACTGCTGAAGCACCAGGGGGCAAACGACCATGTTCAGAGATGGAACTGACTGGGATTCTGGAGCCTGTGGTTTTAGACTGGCAACCGAAAGAGCTGACGTGTGCACAAGAGAAGAGAAAGCACTTTAGAGAACACACACTTACAGAACTATGCTGGACACCTACAGCCAGCCCTATGTCTGGAAGCTCTTCCTGCTGTTTCGTTGTGATCAATGCTGGTGCAACCCACCTGTGTTACTCTGAATGTCTAGAAATGTACCTTTAAAATTAATACCAGCCTTGGACACAATATGTCATTTCATTTAGGGGGAGTATAAATTTTAAAAAAATACAAAAGCAAGGAAAACAACTTACATGTCCAACACCAAAGGAGTAGTTTAGTAGATATGATCCACTAATATAATAGAATATTATATGGTCATGAAAATATTTATGAAGGATACGTATATTCATGACATAATATCAAATAAAAAGCAAAAGACAAAGTTTCCTGTGTATACTATGATTGCAACTATTTTTAAAAGCACCTATGAGGATGAACACAGAAAATAAAATGCAAAAAAAAATTATTTTAAGTCAGTGGGATATTTGGAATTTCTTCTTCAATCTAGACATTCTTGAAATGTTTCTACATTAACTTTTTCTTTTTTTTTTTTTGAGCAGTATTTTGGTAGAAATTTCAAATCAGGCTCAAAGCACCTGTGCCAAATCACAGAAGTTTCGACTTGAAAGAAATCTTCGCAATCTGGTACCCTGCACATCTATCTTCTGGCTGAGGAAACTGTGGCCTCGGGAGGGTTCCCCAGGGACCCACAGTGCACAGCTAACTAACACCACTGCCCCTTGTCATTGTAGCTGCAAGATGGAGGGATGGGAGGGAGCACAAGCTGCTGAGAAGCCACTCTGTTCGGACCTGGCAGCTTCATGCTTGACAGGGTTTGGCTGCTTGGAATGTTCCACAGCTAAGCATTCCAGTCCAAACAGGCCTTTTAATTGATAAGGCTTTATGTTATTACGTCTTCAACAATAGGTTTCTGAAATTTTCATATATAACCGAAGTAAGATGCTTCACATGGGAAATGCCACAGAGAATTAGTTCAAAGCACTGAAGGACAGATTAATGCCTCATGGAACCCAAAAGAACTACTCTTTCTACACTTCTGAACTCCTTCTGGCACCAGCCTCTTTCAGCCTCTCCTCCTTGCACATAGGTGACCTGTGAAGTCTGCAATTGAAACATAGGGGCTGGAAAGAAATACTGTTTCATATGAAATCGCAACACAATGAACACCATTCTCTGATGCATGTATTTTCCCTTCCCCTCCTGTCCAAGAGTCTGAAATTAAGCACCAAAGAGTAGACACAGAAGTCTTTGCAAAAAGGGGGAGAGTGGCGAGAAAGTCAAATTCCCAATGCAAAAAAAAAAAAAAAAAAAAAAAAAAATGAGTCTGGACCAAATTCCCCTGCTTCCTTTGGTGGGTAGAGGGTAAGGAAGAGGAGGAAAAAGACAAGAAAACACCATAAATAGCAATAAAACAAGCTCCTATTAAAATGTATGGGTGTAATAGAAAACAATCAGTTCCAGCAAAGTTCTAAAATCATACACCAAATAACCTTATGCAGCAAAGATCTGAAAGTACAGGAAAAAAACAAAAACAAAATAAACTCATATAAATACATTTAAGTTGGTGCTGCAGTGAAATGCCTCTCCTGAATCCCACAATCACTTCACAGTCTCCAGGGAAGGGAAAAGAAGCCCGGGTGTTCAGAGATGAAAAGGCTGTATCATTTAATAGGCTGACGATGCAATGCTAAGTCACAATAGATCACAGAAAGGGAAATAACTGAATGCACTTGCAGATCAAAAGCAGCTTGAGTCCTTTGAGCATCATGCTGTAGAAGGGAGATGAGACCCACAGACAGAGTCAGGAAAAGCAAAGCAAAATCCAGGAGACATCTAAGGATAGCATGAGGTCTATGAATCAGAGACTCCTGGCTCCTGCAGGGTGCGGTGGAAAGAAACCTGGCAGGAAGCAAGACATATGCTGCCGGAGGCTAAGCCAGGTTTGAGAAGAAAATGGGGCCAGGACAGGAATCAGGCCCAGCATCACCGCCCCAGCTCTCTGGGCAAAGAGAAGCTGGTGTCTGTCTAGGCAGTTAGAGCACATTTTGCCTAGACAGACCTACCTTTTCTAGAGAAACCACTTTGAAAAAAGCCAATTATTTGAACCATCCCATCCTTGCTTCCAGCACCCTTTGGATTCCAGAATCAGAACACTGAGAGTTGACATTATACACTGTACACATGAAGGCTGGACTTCAATACTTAGAGGTAACCATCCACAGAGGAACACACGTATCTGTGTTAAAGAATGACAGTTGCAGGCAGAAGATAGGAACAAAATCCAGAGCATTTTAGCGCATATTAAGGCAAATTACTAGAAAAGCAAAGATACGTTACAATTGTTTCCTTTTCAGTTGCTTTAGGGCAGCAGTGGCCTGTAGGTAGCTCTGGGCACTGGATTAGCTGCTGAGTGGGCTTTTTCTATAGGCTGGACTACAGAGGGCCAGAAGGTCTGCCAAACAAAGGCTATAAGGAGAAGTCAGATTCTTGGCTGCCATCAACTTGCTAGGGTTGGCAAATGCAAGCAGTCCACTCGTTGCCTGGCTCTTCCCCAGCCCCACCCTGCAATAAATCCTCAGGCAGAATATGCCCAACATTAAGTCAGAAGGTTTGGTTCCTCAGCTCTAGTGACCTCCTTCCATACAAAGATTCAGGACGCTGAGCTTCACCCACATCCTTGAAATAAAATGAGAAAGAGAACTGCAGGTGGCTTGAAGAAATCTGTTCCATGACAGGCATTAGTCTGTTCCCTTGAGACAGTTCATTCTGGGACAGGCACTAGTCTGTTCTTTGAAGAGACATTCTAGGACAGGAGCCAGTCTATTCCTTGAGCAGATGAGTCTGAGATAGGCACTGTTCAGTTCCCTTGAGGAAGTCCTAGCTGGTAGAGCCACCAGTCTATTTCCTTGAAAGGTCCATTCTGGGATGGGCACTAGTCTATTTTTTGGAGAAGGACCATTCTAGGATAGGTACTAGCCTGTTCCCTAGGAAGCCCATTCTGTGGTAAGCAATATCAGTTCTATTGAGAAGACCATTCTGGGGTTGGCACTTTCCTTAAAGAGGTCCTTTCTAGCACAGGCACTAGGCTGTCCCTTGAGGTCTCTTCTAGCACGGGCACCAGGCTGTCCCTTGAAGAAGCCCATTCTGGGATAGGCACTAAGTCGTTCCCTTGAGGAGGCCCATCTGGGATGGGTACTCATCTGTTCCCTGGAAGAAGCCCATTCTAGAATAGGCACTAGTCCGTTCCTTTGAAGAGGGTTTATTCTGGGATAGGCACTAGGCTGTTACCTTGAAAAAGTTCATTCTGAAATAGGCACTAGTCTGTCTCCTTGAGACTGGTGCCTCAAGTCCTTTCTCGGGTAAGAACTATTAGTCTTGCTGAGGAGACCATTCTGGGATAGGCACTAAGCTGTTCCCATGCGGAGGCTGATCCGGGATGGGCAGTAGTCCGTTCCCTAGAAGAAGGCTGTTCTTGGATAGGCACTAGACTGTTCTTCTGAACAGTCACCAGAATGTTTACTCAAGTAAGTCCATTTTGAGATAAGCACAATCAGCTCTATTGAGGAGACCATTCTGGGATGGGAAGTAGTGTGTTCCCTTAAAGAGGTCCATTCTAGGTAGGCACGATACTATTCCCTGAGGAGGTGTATTCTGGAATAGGCACTAGTCTATCCCCCATGTCTAACCTCTACTGCCCTTCTCTTGTCAACAGTTAACCCATAACATCATTTCTGATCTTCCACACTATGAGTAAATGCTAGATAACTTTCACACCATTTATCCCTAAATCACTCGATTCTGGTTCAATTTAAAAATCATACAGGCCTATTTTTATTCCAAAGATAGAGCCTTGGACCGGATAATTTAAGAAGTTCCCACAGAAGTCTCAATATAATAAGTCAAGATAATTCTTTTCCCAAAATAACACAATTTTTAAAAATAAAATAAAAAGCCCAACATAGCCAAAAAGTAACATCTAGATTCAAGTACTGTGATCTGGAAACAAGTTGCAAATCTCCTAGAAATTTACATTAGGTATTATAGACCAATTTATTCAGGGGTTCTCTATTCTATCAACTCACAGAACCTACCAAAAAAGAAAAAAAAAAAAAGGAAAAATTGATTTTTATTTTAAAATGTACATCGGTTTCCACCAACAGCAAATAGAGTAATATCTTGTCTCTTAACTCACACTCCAGGGTGTGTGGTCAGGGAGGAGAAATAAAACACAAAGGTAAAAATCAAACACCTAGATTAATCAGTATACATTTTCTAAGAAACACATTTAGTAAATGTCTAGAAGAGTATCATATAGGCCCAACATGAAATCTAAGCAATAGATTGTCACACTGGAAAAGGATTATTTGAAAACACAAATAAACATGTAGTGGCTATCAAAGTAACCTATACTCATATGCATAAGGTTTAAATGGCTCTCTTTTACACTGTTGCCTTATTTTACCCCAAGGACACGGGATAGTAATTCTACATCTTTACTATGAATTATGACCACCACTGTAGCATTTTACACCATATCTACAAATAAACTTGTGTTCTCCTTCCCATACCCTTTCGAGTACATATACAATCAATTCACTTCACCGTCTGGCCGGGGCTCAACTACGCACCTGAGACATCAGGCCATGTTCCCCGCTCACACACTACAACTGTTTCAGTCCACCAGGCTCTTCTCCCTCAAGAAAGCCCTGAGGACTGGGTGCCCTTTGGGGAGGAAAAAAAAAAAAAAAAAACCAAAGCAATTATCTCGTCTTCTACTCACATGTCAGGCAGACCAGCACAGTGCGCACGAACAGGTCTACCACCAGCTCGCAGTGCTCAGGCACGCGGGACACGAAGAAGGGGATGATGATCTCGGCCGGGACGTAGAACTGGAGGGCGTAGGTGAAGAAGATGCCAATGGAGTAGAGCAGCTTGACCGACTGGTACAGCCTGCAGAGAGAGAGCCGAGACCCATTCCAAAGCCTGCTCTATGCCACAGCACTAGCAGTGAGGGGGCAAGACGGTCTCGCCGTGGCCATGTCTATCCAAGTCACCGACGCGCGTGTCCTTCAGACCCAGCAATTTCATGTCGAGGCATTTACCCTGCAGACATACTTGCACGTTGCGTAACATTTTTCCCTCCAAGTATGTCACTGTCACATTGTTTACGTATGGAAGGCTGAAAACAGTTTATATGTTAGCCAGTGGGGAACTAGTTACATCATAGTGTCCCATACAGCTGTGAAAATAGGAGGCAGAACTACAGGTGCTGATACGGAACCAGCGTCAGGATACATAAGTGAAAAATGCGTGAAGCAGGACAGTGCCTACAGTGTGCTACAAATTGTCCAAAAAAAGGAAAAAGAAGGAAAAAACACTCCCTCCCCCCTCCACACACACACATGCATATGACATTCTTACATACTCTAAACATCCCCAAAAGGAAACATAAGAAATTGGTAATGTGGTTGCCTCTGAAATGGTAAACTGTAAAACTGGGGACTTGGGGAAGCAAATGGAAACAAACATATTCTGTCTACACTTTGAACAGCTGGAATCTTTACCATGGACATATAACCCTTCAAAAATTAAAACAAAAATGCAATTAAAGCATAACAGGCCTTTTTCTATCCTTCCCCTTCAATTCCCTGTTCCCTAGAATCAGAAGGGGACCACATGACCAAGAAGCAAGAGCAAAACCCATCTTCCCACACCACTGTGGCTGTCTTCCTACCACTGCATCACGTGTGGCTCGGAGACGGTTAACTCACCAACAGATAGCTCTGTCTTATCTCTTGCCTAGAACTGTGCAGAGTAGAAAACAAGCCTGATCCATAAGTACTCATGGATCTGAAATGATCATTCCAGGGAAGGCTACCCTGCCCCTTAGCAAAAGCTCCCCTTCAAGCAAGACCTTCATGCCTTCAGCAGCAAGAAACACTGGCCTCCCCCACCTTGTTGGAAATCTATTTAAAAGTGGTGACTGCATTGTGTATATTGTGCATGGAGTTTCTCTGTGGTTGAACTTAATGCCTAGAAGATGTTCTGATGCTATAAACAGGAGAACATCCTGGGAGAGACTGAGTTTGACAAAAGGTCTTACTTGCTCCAAGAATAGATAATAAAAACGTTTTGGAAAAATCAGCTGGTGCCTCTATAATTAAACTCGGTACAACACCAAAGCCTTCTGGAGTGCTGGGAAGTCTGGAAGCAGGATCGTCACCTGCAGGGATGGCTAAATAAATCGCGCCTGAATGGAGGCAGAAAGATGAGAGTAGCTGGGTTTGGAGTGTCAAAGGGACGACGACAGGTGCTCATCCACGGCTTTAGATTATGTGGGCTGCTTCTGCTGTTCCTGATCCATTCATCTTCAGTTATGCCAACCTACCACCTGGCTCTTGAAAGGGCAGGAACATTTGGAAACTTAAAAGCAGGCATCAGAGCGAAAGGGAAAGACTTTCTGAAAACAACAGCCCATTGCAGGACTGCCACTTGGCTGGCCACACCACAACCCTTGTCCCCAGACCCCTGCTGATTAAGGGCACCCTGGGCTAAACACTGACGACAAAACCAAATAAACACTCTTCTCAATTTTTTCAACCTGCCTTTGTACAATGCCTCACTGATCGGAGCTCTAACAACATGCACAGGCAGGTCAACCAGGCCAGCCTGAAAGGTTCCCTGGTCCCCAGGGCACTCAATAAGCTTCTCAGTGTCTGCTCAGCTGCCCTCCACAATGAAATTCTCATCTTCAAAACAGAACTGTTGCTTCAGACACACCCTGCGACAGCTACCTTTTCAGGAAGCATTTCAGTATGTCTCAGTGTTTCCCTGCAAGATAGTAACCAAGAGTTAAGCAAAGTGAGGTACAGAAGGGCTCCCCACAGCCCCGAGTCCACTGTGAGAGGCCTCCACCCACTCATCAAGCTGGTGACTGCCACGGGAGAGGCACAGCAGAAGCTGGGAACCCAGCCTATTCGCCCTCTTTTCTCCCTGTCTGGAATGCTTGAGGTGAACCGATGGGATGCTTGGCCCTTCCAGGTTCAGATTTCTAGGGAGAAATGGCATACTACCTGATCAACCAATCCATGTGGCATACGCCTCCAGAGGAATCCCCCCTCTAAACAAAGAAGAAAGCTCAGGGCAGACTTCTCCTTCTGATCGCACCAGGAGAGTATGACGAAGCACTTTCTCACACATAGCATTTGGTCTTCCTGACAATCCTGGAAGAAATGACTACTCCTGGTTCCCCAAAGTGGGAGCTGAGGCAGTGAGCAGCTGTGACCTGTCCCAGGCCACAGAGGTGAACACGGCAGACCGCCCCTACCCTCTATGCCCCAGTTGCTCCCTGAAAACATCTCTTCACAACATGCCTCACAGTTCTAGCGTTTAGTCCTCCTTTTTGTTCAAAAGGCATCTACTGGGTGATGATCGTGTGCCAGGCGTTGTGCCGGGGGCTGGGGTAGAATGCAGAGCTTACGGTGGAGGGAGATCACAGTGCAGGTAAACAGAACATTATAGCACTTTGGAACAGGAATTAGGCTAGGGTCCGAATGGGATCCTGTAAGAACAGAGTGATGGGGCATCTGACCTAGCCTGGAGGTTGTGGCGGGTGGAACAGCAGAGAAAGTTTCTCAGAAAGAGTGGCTCCTTGACTAAGTCTTCCTCACGGACTAGGAAGGAGGTGCAGGCAGGGCTAGAGCCGGAGTGGTCCTGACAGAGACGTTGCAGATTTTTGTCTCTGCTGGAGGAGCAAAGGGAGGCCCCTGAGGGCTCTCGCCAAGGGAATGCACCCATGACTGGAGTCCTGGCTCGTACAGGGAATGGGAGAACAGACCTGGAGAAGGATTAACACTAGGACAGGCAGATGGGTCAAAGGGCTCAGTGGGGGGCCAAGGAGGGACAGTGCTGGCCGGGGGCAGGGGCGGGGGTGGCAGTGGTGGGCTAAAGTGAAGTAAGCTGATTTAAGGGGTGAGGAGGAAGAAAATCCACGTTCTGACCCATGAATTTAAAAAAACATCCAGGGGTATCCAGGTGGCTCGGTCAGTTAAGCATCCGACTCTTGATCTCGGCTCAGGTAATGGTCTCACGGTTCGTGAGATCGAGCCTCACATCAGGCTCCGCACTGACAGCGTGAAGCCTGCTTGGGATTTTCTCTCCCCCTCTCTTTCTCTCAAAATAAACAAGTAAACATTTTAAAAACTACAAACTAAATGAAACAAGCGTCCAGGGCTCCCACGCTTCCATCCTTCCCCACGTACCAACAATTGGGCAGGTTGAGGGTTATGCTGCCTTGGATGTTAGCTCCAAACTGCAGGTACCCCAGGCACCCCAGACTGATGTACAGGGCGGTGATGATGGCCATTCCCACGTACAGGATGACCGGAAATTTCTGAGGATCCTTCATTTTGTTTTCAAGGGGCAGAACCTATAAGAGTAGTGAGAAAGAAGAGAAAACACAGGAAAAAGGAACATTAATGGTGAAAAACAAAACTGTAATGGGCTCAGAAATAACTGCTTTAGCCCCAGGAGACAGAAACAAATCCAAGCTATTTCCTCAGAGCTGGAGGAGAGGCAGAGCCCGCTGTGTGAGCCGGGAAGTGCGGGGAGGCGAGCGTGGGCCGGACTGGGACCAGGACCCCTGCCCAGGCCAGTGCTCTGCCTCCGGCTCCAGGAGCCCCATGGGCAGGGAGGGGGGGTGCTCTCTGCCCCTCAGCACAGCCTCACGGCCGCCGGCAGCCCTCCCACCTCATGCCCACCCGGCACGATGGGGAGCAGACCTCTCCTGAGACCACAGTTCTGCTAACCTGTCCAAAGAATGCAAAACACAGGTCAGGGAACACTGCCATTCTAGTTCCCGGAAACTTCACAACCTGCTACCACCTGCACCTGGCCGGGCTCACAAGGAAGAGTGACAGTGTCGAGCTGTCCCACAAACCATCTTTGATCTTGTCATGACACTCATTTTCCTTGAACGCTTGCGGTCACGAGGCAGAGTGGGTCTGTGCCAGACACACCCCGGCGGGCAGGGAGGGCCCGCTGCAGGCCCGGCGCCATGAGGGAGCCACAGCCCTGCACTTCCAACCGGCCCTCGACACCACCCCCCTCCCCCACCAGCGCAGGGGGCCTCCAGCTTCAGGTGATCCACATCCGGTTAGAAACAGTTGCTAAGCTTGCTTCCGGTTACCTTTCGTGGACAGTCTAGAGAGCCAGAGGGCAGGCAGCCCGTCTCCTCCATGTCTGCCAGGCCTGGGCCAGTGGCACAAACACAGAGCCTACCATGAACAAAGAGTGAGCAGGGGCCCTGCACCCACACTCGCTCAAAAGCCCTCAAATCCAAACTAAGAGTCGAAACACAGAGAAATCTCAAGCAACAGATAATAATGATCACAGGATGACTCCACATCCAGGCCTTGGCTAATGAAAGGAAGCAAAGAACAACGTCTGCACTGTGCTGTCAGGGAAAACTGGTAAGTTCCGCACAATGCTCCTTCAGAACCAGGATCTCCAGGCAGCTTTCCACATTTACTCAATCTCTTCTTTCCAGTCCCAAGCACTTGAGAGCTCGTTTCTCACTGCTACAATACGGGGTTCTGTTTGTGTTTGTGAGTCAAGGTGAGACCATCTTCCTGGGCAGCGAGAAGCTCCAAGAAAGAGCAAAGGGAAAGGTGTAAAACCTTGGGACAACAACTTACACACTAATCCCTCAGAAAGTCTCCCCCGTGATGTTAGGGCCTTAACACATCGCACCAATCCCACCAGGGCAACTCCTTAGTATTTTGACAAAAGAATCGATCCAGCTTCTAGGTTTTCTTAAAAGTATATCAAGTGACAGGGAAACCAAATGGGGATAAAAAGATATTCCCTGAAAGGAAAAGTGTCTTCTTCCCTTTTCCTAAGCTGTTGGCCAACAGTACTACTAATTTTCTTCAAGGAAGAATTCTGGAACTTTATTATGAAAAAATATAAATAAAAATCAAATTAGGTGCAAATGAGTGGCAGATTCCTCTCTTTAGGAGAAGAACTTGGTGAAATCATAGCAATGGTGGGGGAAGCTAACTAGCAGTGAGAGCTAAGGCCATTTATCTACACACAAAAAATATAGCACACCAATGTTCCAGGGAAGAGACATTATTTGTGCAGCTACTGATTTAATTCTAAAATCAATAGTATTATTAATAAAAATTATTAAATACTTACTGTGTGTCAGGGGCTACGCAAAGTACTTTACACACATCTCATTGAATCCTAACAACTACTAATCATTAAGTTCACTTTTCAGAAGCGAACAACAAAGAAGTTAAGTCCTCACACAAGGTCACACAGCTGTTCTCTGGGAGAGCCAGGACTCAACCCCAGTCAGTCTGACTCTAGACCCTGCACTCCCAATTGCCATGTATTATTGCTTATTGCCCACATAGGTGATAAATATGCAACAGAGAGGGTTTGAAGGCAAACATTCTCAAACCACATACAATTTGTTTCCAAAACCCCAGTGGAATCCCTGCATTGCTGTTCAGGAGCTGGCCGATAAGTTTCAGAAGATAATTTCTAACAGCATTTCCTCAGCCTTCCAAAGAGCAGACCTCAAGGACACCAAGGGCGACACAGAATCACAGCGAAACTCTTACCATCCCAATGCCTTCAAATGCAAAAATGGCCGTGCCAAAGAACAAAGGGTAGGTCTTCCAGGGAGCCACCAAGGGGAGGCGGCTGGGGTCTGGGATATTCTGAAAGAGAAAATAAAACAAAGCAAAGGCTATACAGAGATTCGAGATTTGAACTCCAACATCAGACAGGTCATAACCTTTTCCTAGATTCAAGATCCTCTAAAAGGAGAAAGTCTGACACCTGACATGGTTCGGGGACATTTAGTCTTTGTATTTTTTTTCCCTTCAGGCTTAGAAAACCCCTATTTGCTTTGGGGAAAGACTATATCCCAGTGTACTATAAAAAACTCAAATGCTGGAGCTTGCATAAAAATAGTCACATTCTTTCATTAGGTAATCCCATTAATTGATGGGAATCCCATCAATCCCAGAAATTGAATCTGAGTAGGGAAAAAAAATCAAAATATACATGCTTATTTATTTTTGAGAGAGAGACAGAGAGAGAGAGAGAGAGAAGGTGAGCAGGGGAGGGGCAGAGAGAGAGGGAGACAGAGGATCTGAAGCAGGCTCCAGACTCCGAGCTGTCAGCACAGAGCCCGACGTGGGGCTCAAACCCATGAACCGTGAGACCATGACCTGAGCCGCAGTCGGACGCTTAAACAACTGAGCCACCCAGGCGACCTGATTATGCGCTATTTTTAAAGTAAAAATTGAGATAACTAAGAGCACATGAAAAACCGCTTACGAAATAATAGTGAGAACATTCACTTTTAAAATTTGCATATTCACTATAATGCCACTACATAAACACTCCACATGGATAAAGCTGCTTTTCTCTCTTTTAATTCTTATAAAACAGTTTGAACACCTGAAAAATTTTATTGATACACACATGATAGGAGTATTGGAACATTAGGGATAAAATGGCAAAAAAAATAAAAAGCATTTAAAATTATAGGCAGATGAAAACCATAGCACTTGTTAACTGCAGGTACCATGTACAGGTGTTGAAGCATGGAGGTGCAGACACAGAATCCTAGCTGGCTCACCACTGAACAACGGCCCCCAGCGACGGAGCATCAAAGGAACAGGACTCAACAGGGACAGGAGCTGTGCTTTCAGAATGTGGCTTTTGAAACCATGCGAATACACTGCTTAAATATAAGAATTGCTTTTTAAGCTGCCTTTATAATGTTTTTTGTGGCGCCTGGGTGGCTCAATCGGTTGAGCATCCGACTTCGGTTCAGGTCATGATCTCATGGTCTGTGAGTTCAAGCCCCACGTCAGGCTCTGTGCTGACAGCTCAGAGCCTGGAGCCTCCTTCGGATTCTGTGTCTCCCTCTCTCTCTGCCCCACCCATGCTCTGTCTCTGTGTCAAAAATAAATAAACATTAAAAAAAAATTTTAAGCTGCCTTTATAATGTTTTTTTTTTTTATTAAATTTTTTTTTTCAACGTTTTTTATTTATTTTTGGGACAGAGAGAGACAGAGCATGAACGGGGGAGGGGCAGAGAGAGAGGGAGACACAGAATCGGAAACAGGCTCCAGGCTCCGAGCCATCAGCCCAGAGCCTGACGCGGGGCTCGGACTCAGCCCAGATATAATGTTTTAAAATTGGTTTAACTATAGAGGTATTTAGACAAATATGGGGCATGCTCTAACAGTGTGACAGAATAGTACCAGTGAACAAAAGGAGATCTAACGTTAATCTCTATAATAGGCTTCTCTTTGAAAGTTTTCAAAGCAATTATACTATAGTTTCCCTAAAATATAATTTTAAAAATGCATTTTTTTTCCTTCCTGAGCTTCTAAGAAATTGCTTAGATCTCTTTATAAAGTATTTTACTACCTGGAATGAAGACAGACTAATAAATATTTTTGCTCTACGATGAGACAAAGAGTGAAATTACAGTGCCTTGAAATTACTCCTGAGTCACAGTGTAACTTCTGGAAGCTTCCTGGAAACAGGAGCAATCGGTTGGTTAGTGGCTGACTGTTATCCAGGCTCATACATCAGATCTGGCTGAAGTATCAGAGAGGGAATTTCAGAATCCATGTCTGGGGATACTGGTGTGAATGAGACCAGCAGAAGGAATTTATAATTTTCCATACTTAATAATTGCTACTGACTTAAGAGACCAACCACTTAAGTGGAAAATGTTTAGGGGCACCTGGGTGGCTCAGTCAGTTGTATCTGACTCCTGGCTTCAGCTCAGGTCATGATCTCGCGGTTCATGAGTTCAAGCCCCACATCAGGCTCCGCACCGCTAGTGCTTGGAATTTTCTCTCTCTTCCCCTGTCTGCCCCTCCCCTGCTTGTGCGTGTTCTCTCTCTCTCTCTCTCTCAAAATAAACAAATAAACTTTAAAAAAAATGGAAAAAGTTTAACGTGCAAAGAAACATACAAATTAAAATCAGCTCATTATTGACATATTACCTCCTCAGTTCTATGATATTATTAATTTCAGTGATAACAGCTTCCTGAGAAAATGCTGTTAAATGTACATAAGGATTGCAAGATGTACTCCAATTTTGGAAATATCCTAACTATGAAAAACATTGCATCTCAGAATTAAGGAAATGCAGTGATAAAAACATTTACTGGGAGCCCCCTCCGGGGGAGGCCCTCTGCTCAGAACCATGCCATCTGTCATTCCAGGTGGTGAAGATATGGGGAAGCCTGCACAGGTGGAGGATCTCGGTCGGCTTCCAAGATGGTGTTTGCACGAGGAGCAAGCGCACCGGTCACACACGTTCGGGACCGCGGAAGGGTTCAGAAACACTGGACAGCAGAAGACGCCAAGACAAGACAGCAGCAACACAGCCACAAAAACGACCCAAAGGGAGCATCTTGACCTATGCACATCAAAATGATGCTGCTCGACTCACAGCCACACCACCGTTCTCCCAAGCCGCCCCAGCGCTGAGAGCACTGTGTGACCACACGCGCCTCCTGGCTAAGCCCAGAGGCAGGCTCACACTCACGCTCAAGAAATTGGTGGGGCTGCCTCATCTGCAAGGGCAAGTTTGCTCTACGCACAGACAACGCTCTAAATGGACACTGCTTTCCACTGGGGCGGAGACACTGTTGGAAGCCACGTTCCCATCCCGGCCCTCTGATCACGGCAACCACCGCAGTCCAACGACTAAATGCAGTGTGTGTGCACGTCTATGTGAGGTGGCCTCGCTCGCTTTAATGTCCACTGTGGTGTGTCCTAGGCACTGATTCAGATCTCTAATTACAACGTTAAATCATGCATTTATTTACCCTTCCTTGTTTTCACTTAATTTGCCAGAGGTAGAGAAGAAAACTCTCTGGAAGTGGTCAATCATGCGTTCATGGGTCCTCCTTCCATGCTCATCAAAAATGGGACATATCCAGACAGCAGTTTATTTTGTTTTTAAAAAATAGTTCTACGGAAGAAAAGTCAGTATCGGCCACCCATCTGACTCACTAAGACAGAAGAAAAACAGTAAATGCTCACTGAGTACAATGTTAATCTAAATTCATTATGTCATTTCCTCAGTAGAGGAAAACCTGTTTTACAATGTGCTGCTTTCCTAGAAACCATATCAGTGAGTGACTGGGTCACTGTTAAGTAGACCGTGTGAAAATGAGTTAATGTTCACCTGTCAGATTGACTAATATTAAAAAGATTGATATGTCTAGTGATGGCTACTTACATACTATGGAAGGGAGCCTAGATGAAATTGGTGAAAAGCTTTTGGAAAAAGCGACTTGGCAAAATAAAAATTCAAAAGTGCATATTCTTCAACAGCTACACCTCTAGAAAAATACCTTGGGGGAATATTTCTACATGGCCATAAAAAGAAAGGCCTCAGAAAACTCACTGCCAGAATACTAAAGTAACACTAAAAAATTATAAACGACCTGACGGTCCGCTGATTGGGGACTGGTTAAATAAACTAGGGCACATCTATTCTCTGAGACACTATGCAGCAATGAAAAAGGATGAGGTAAAATTATGTGTAACAACATGGAACGCTCCCTGCCACACTGGTGCTGTCCCGGAAACAAAAAAGCGAAGTAGAGGAACAGCACATCTAATAATTTTTAAAATTAGGTTAAACACAAAACAAAACATACTTTTTTTTTATATATTTCTCTACGTACTAGACACAATTCAAACCAGGATACTGTCCGTGTTATGTGTAGATGCATTCACAGGACCTACACGGAGACAGACCAATCACACACAGTGAGTCTCTGAAAGAGCCTCGGGGTGGAGATGTGGTTTTCGATGCTTGTGTTGTCTGCATCTTAATGAGTATGCACTGATGAGTCCTTTGAGTAATTACATCTAAATACCTTTTTTAAAGTTATGCTTTTATTCACCTGCTTTCATTCTCCTCTTTTTCTGGAGTGTTGGCAAAACACATTGTCTCGTCCATAGAGGGCCACACTGAGGGCACATTTTTCTCACCTCGTCTTCTACCCATTCACATACGTCTTCTCTTGCACTGCCCCACAGACCTGCCCCCGTGGGCTAGGCAAGGGGAAGCAATACTGGATTTATAATTTTGACAAATAAATATATAACTGGAGTGGTAAGGAATTACTTTATCTGAATATCACGTTACAGGGGCCCCTGGGTGGCTCAGTCGGTAAAGCGTCCGACTCTTGATTTCGGCTCAGGTCGTGATCTCACAGTTCGTGGGAGGAAGCCCCATGTTGGGCTCTGCGCTGACAGCACGGAGCCTGCTGGGGATTCTCTTTCTCCTTCTCTCTCTCCCCCTCCCCCTGCTTGTGCTCCCTCTCTTCTCTCTCTCAAAACAAACACGTAAAAATAAATAAATAAATAAATAAATAAATATCGAGTTAGAGAAGTTGATTTTTCTTTTCATCTTAATATTTGTCTATTTTCCCATTACACGATGATCCATATATTAACTATCCAGTTGAGGAAAAGTCTAAACCAGTGATCTCAATAGGGGTGACTTGGCACGCGCATACCCGCCCTCAGCACACTTTGCAATGTCTGGGGATATTTTTGGCTGGCCTAACTTGGGGAGTGGCTGCTACTAGCACCTGGTGGGTAGAGGCCAGGGATGCTGCTAAAATCCCATGATGCACAGGACAGTCCCCATGACAAAAAGCTTATCGGGCCCAAAATGTCAACAGTGCCAAAGTTGAGAACCCCTAATCGAAATATACCACACGTAAGTAACATATCCCTATTTATGTTCCACTTACTTGTTTTGTTTGCTGCTTTGATTATATAACAGGCGGAGGGAGAGCCTGGGCTCTTACCTGGACAATGAACTGGTAGAGCATAACCAGGCTAACCAGCATGGTGATGTTGGCCAACAGAGAGAAGATGGACAGGGCTCGGAGGTTCCTGACAAAAACCAGCAGCACCAGGAAGGGCAGGAAGGTGAGCATGTAGAGTCGGGAGTCCATGGTGGGCGTCAGAATCACAGTCTCATTGTTGTGGCAGTTGTTGGTGGTCCCATTGGCCGCTTCGATCACCTAGAATGAGGGGAAGGAAAGCAACAGAAAAGTCTCTCAAATGACAGAGGCCGGTGGACCTCCCACCCAAAAGGGTTCCTAACTGGGGGCTCAGGAGGAAAACAACGCCATTCAGGAGTCTGTGGCTGGTGAACCATCTTCAGAGATCTTCATAACTGTCATCAGCAACCCAACTGTCTGAGCTGGGTTTGAGCACATCTTATCTAAAGACAGGAGGATAGACAAGGTACCTGGAAGTTTCTCAATGTCATAGGTCTTTAGACAAAATTACACAAAAGACACCGTTCTATATAACGTGTTAAACTCTTAATTCTTCTGTTGACCAAACCTGGCTTAGAAGGAATCCTAAACTCAAAATCCACTTATCTCTTGGCATTCTCTCTCTCTGTCTTTTTTTTTTTTTTTTAAACCAGGGCCCTACCTGTTTAAAGTTGTCAGCCAGAAAGACAAAGTAGACACAGCAGAACCCCAGCTGCGTGACAATCAGGAAGAAGTCCACCAGGTGCCTGTAGAAGGGGAAGGAAAGAATACAAACATCATGAGAATGAAAAGCAAGAGAGTCCCGGAGACAGAGGTGTTCCAACAGTGCTTCTTCCCAGGCCGTCACAGCCCCTTCCCACCAGGTGACAAGGATGAGGGTGCCCTGACAAAAGGAGAAACAGTGCGAGGTGCCACCAGTCTGGAGCTTTGGAGGAGGGTGAAGACGACGCTGAGGTCCCCTTCCTCTGTCTTCCCTAGAATGCTGCGTGGGGTCGGGTGATCCCGAGATCAGAATGGCTAGAGTGGAGCACACACCCCAGGACCAATGACCAGCCCTTGGCCTCCCCCTCCCCACGGCCTGCCTATCCTGTCTCACACTATTTGTTCTAAAGTTACAGGGAGCCCTCAGCATAAAAGCCAGGAGGTGGAGCCCTTTACGCTCACTTTCTATAATATGGATCTAAGAAACAGCCTACTCTCACATAAGTACACAGAAACAGATGTACCGAAACAGACGACTGATGGAAGCCCTGAGCAACAGCTGGCAACAACCTAAAAGATCATCAAAAGGAAAATGAGTAAATGCAAGACCATTCTTAAATGGAGAGGTATACAGCAGGGAAAAAGAGTATGTTAAATCTATATGTGCTGATAGAGATAGGTCCAGGACCTTTAACTGAAAAAACAAACAAACAAACAAACAAACAGCTTCCAAATAGTACTTATAGTACTGTCAATTTGTGTAAAAAATGTTAAGAACATGTGTATGTTTGTATACATACAGAAAATGCCAAAAGTATACCCAAGCAAGTGTAACCAATAGATACTTTTATTTTTCACTTTATGAACGTGTATCTTGCTCAAAAAAAAATTTACCATGAACAGACATTAATTTCATTAAAGAAAGGAAGGGAGGAAATAAGGAAGGAGGGAGGAGAAATGGGGAGAGAGAGAGAGAAAGAGAAACAGAGAGAGAGGAGAGGAGAGAGAAGAAAGGAGGGAAGGGGGCGGGGAGAAACAATCAATCAACTACCAGCCAACCAAATAACCAATGGTGGCCATTTGGCACGATGGCTTCTCCCAGTCACAGAAAATGATTCTGCTAAAAGAATCGCAAAATAAACCTGTATCACAGGAGGAAGCTATGTGTGAAACTATAAAACCTCCCTATGAACACAAAAAGGGAGTTTTCCTGGAGAACATAGATTTAATGCAGTTCCATTTAAAAAGAATTTAAAGGATTCAGCCTTTGATGTCAACTCTACTTCTAAATATACCATTTCCTCAAACAGGAAACGAAAATTAGAATATTTCTCTCCAGGCATCTGGAAACTTACCCCAAGGAGAAATTTCCAAACACTCCCCGCCCCCCTCCCCCCTTGAAATGTCTCTTTCCCCAACAAACCCATTTGTTCTAGCTCAGCTCATCTCTTCCTTAAAGCCTTCCTTCTCCTGCCCGGTGGCCTGCCCTTAAAGCACCTATCATGTGCACTTTGCATCTGGCACTGGTAACCGTCCTTAAATCTCCTCCCCGTCTGAGCCCGTAGGGTGTGCTTCTAGCTTCTGACACTTTTTCTACTGGTATAGACTATTCCTGATCTCTTGCCCGTGAGCCTTCCACATATCCTTCTCCTTACAGAGACTACAAGTCCGCAAAGGGCCAGGACCACACTATTCACCCCAGGGGGATCCCCCCTCCCTGTATCGAGAATTATTCTGCATGACTTACAAGAGAGTGCTTAAATATCTTTCCTGAACAAATGAGTGAATAAAAAATAATCACTGGTCATAGACTGCCAAAGCTGGGAACAGCCAGGTTGGCCAATAAGGAAACTGAGGACCAGAGAAGAAAGGGGTCACACAGCCAAGGTCACCAGATGACTGCAGGCAGAGCTGAGCTAGGAGCCAAATCCACTGACCCAAACGATGCTCTTTCCACTGCTTATACCGTGTGCCGCGCCCCACCTCCCTGTCGGAGGGCCTCCGCTCTGCGAGGCCACAGCTGCAACGAAGGAGGGAAGTGGTTACCTTCCCCAGTGCGCGTGGTTCCGGAGCCAGGAGCTGGGGCTGGATTCCAGTCCGTACATCACTGTGTCCCCATAGTCCACAAAGGGCTTGTTCAGTCTGGGAGGAGAGGGAGAGAGGAAGGGCAGAGTGTGTGGGTTCAACAAAGTGACAGAACACAGGTAGCTCCCTGAGACCTGGGCCAGTTCCCCACCTGTCACCCTGGAGAAACTACTGAGTCCTGCGTCTAATGCTTTCAAGGATCAGAAGTGTTAAATCAACAGGTCAGTTACTTCCTTATAATTACCGACCATCTGGCAGAACCATTTCAGTGGAGTAAATACTACAAAGCACATAAAATGAGAATGCGGTCTCTGTCCACTGGACACAAGCAAATACGACAGATGACAACAAACTGAAAAAGAACACAAAAATAACCAGGGGAAGGGAGTTCTGCAATAATCAGCAGCCACCTGCAGCTAGCACAGAGAATTTAGAGTGGCCTAAGTCCTCTCTTTCAGCGCGGCTAACGGAACCCCAAAGGACAACTTGGCAGCTCAGAGCGCTCACCTGCGGCAGAAGTGGTGAGCACATTTCACCAGGATACCCATGCAGTGCACAGCCACGATGCCTATCACCAGCAGGCTGAGGGGACCCATCTGGGGACAGGTGTTGCGGGCAAGAGAGAGAGAGACAAGCAGGTAGAATTAGGAGTGAACCCAACAGAGAGTGAATTTGCAAATGATCAAAACACTACTAAGGCACCTTCCAGTGACAGAACTTCTGGCACAACATTCGAGACAGGAATGTGATCGTGGGGGTTAGCTCGGGGAGAGGGCATGATCTGAACCTTAGCATGCTTTCAAAAGAGTTAACCTCATGGAGAAGAATGACACAGCATAAGGCTGTTCCAAAACAGCTTCAATTCAGCCGAACAGAAGGCTCCTATGTTCTGGGAAGAAGAGACAGGGAAGGGGTGGAGGGAAGGGGAAAGGTCTCATTAGAGCAACGCCAGATCAGGAAAAGATGCCCTTAGCTAAGGGCAATCCACATCTCTGAGCTAGCTCCAACTCTAAGAGAAACCAAATGGCTTTAGACTGCAGTCTGTAGGGGATGAATCATAACAGAAAAAGTAAAATTCTCAGAGTTGGCCTCCTAGGAGTAGGACGTGGAAGGACCGTGGAAGAAACCAACAGACTTCTGCTATGAATCCATTACTTAATATTATTGACAGAAACTCCCTGAGACATTTTAAAGTACTCCTCCTCACCCCAGAGTAAGCTACATGAGGGCAAGAATCTCTCTTTTTTATTCACTGATAACGCTCAGAACCCAGAACAATGTCAAGCACACACAAGGCCCTAAATAAATATGTTTAAGTGAACGAACACCTGAATTTTGCTCTTTTTCAGCTGAATTAAAGAGAAAAGCTTTTCATTTTTAAGTGTTTTAAATGAAGCAAATTTAAAAAACACACACACCATCTCCTAAAATTTGTCATGATACTCCCCCTGCCAATGCAGATCCTTACCAAGATGCCTGCATTCTTCACTGCCAGAGGCAGCCCCAGGAGGCCGGTGCCAATGTTGCCTTTTAGCAAGTGGACCAAAGTCTGGAACCATCTGAAGTGGAAAGAAGGTAGACAAGGGCATGTTAACAATAATGACAGCTAGCATTTACTAAGCATGTAGCCCTGTGCTAAACACTTTCATGCATTATCTCATTCAATGTCTACAACAACCCTATGAGATAGATGTTAACTTTGTTTTATGGATGAGGAAGACACTTGCTCAAGGTCTTATACCTAATAAAGAGTTCAGCCAGGATTCAAACTCAGGCAGTCTGACCCGCGAGCCCTCCCCTTGCCTCTGTGCTATAAGCTCCATTCCCTGTGGATCTCCAAGAACCCCATCTCTATGGCACATTGGACCAGAGGGACACCACGGCTCTTTGTAGACGCTTTATCTTTTCCTAGTGGGTCTGGTCTGGGTTTCACCATAACTGCCCACTACAGAGACTCGTATCCAAAACCACAATGGAGGATGACAAGCATTCATTGTGAAGGACAAGACATTGGTGTAAAAGAAAAACGAGGGACATAAAAAACAGAAGCCCAGAACCCTTAAAAGAAAACTGTATGCAAAGTGAACAGAGCAAAAGGAATATGGTACCACAAACGGCCAGTCCCTGGAATACTTTGTATTTAAAATTAAAAGTCGATGGGAATGCAAGCTCTGGAAAACAGTATGGAGGTTCCTCAAAAAACTAAAAAGAGAACTACCCTACGACCCAGCAATTGCACTACTAGGCATTTATCCATGGGATACAGGTGTGCTGTTTCGAAGGGACACATGCACCCCCATGTTTATAGCAGCACTCTCAACAATAGCCAAAGTATGGACAGAGCCCAAATGCCCATCGATGGATGAATGGATAAAGAAGATGTGGTATATATATATACAACGGAATGTCACTTGGCAATCAAAAAGAATGAGATCTTACCATTTGCAACTATGTGGATGGAACTGGAGGGTATTATGCTAAGTGAAATTAGTCAGAGAAAGACAAATATCATATGACTTCACTCATATGAGGACTTTAAGAGACAAAACAGATGAATATGAGGGAAGGGAAACAAAAATAATATAAAAACAGGGAGGGAGACAAAACATAAGAGACTCACAAATATGGAGAACAAACTGAGGGGTACTGGAGGGGCTGTGGGAGGGGGGATGGGCTAAATGGGTTAAGGGGCACTAAGGAATCCACTCCTGCAATCATTGTTGCACTCTATGCTAACTAATTGGGATGTAAATTATAAAAAAATTAAAATAAAATAAAAGAATTTGCATTTTCAAAAATAAATAAATAAATAAATAAATAAATAATAAAATTAAAAGTCGGATTGGAGAAGCCCTCTTCAAATGTCACCTAGTTCATCATTCTGCCTTGAGGACAGATTTCCCCCTCACCTATTATAGACTGTCCATCTCACACTGTGATTATAAAGCCTATCCTGCACCCTCATTCATTTTTTCACCCAGCAAATACCATCTGTTCTGTGTAAAACATTGTGCTCATACTGTGGTAGAAAGAAGTAGGAATCAGATACAGACCTGGACCTCGGTCTCTAGAAATTAATAATGTTTCAATGAAAAAATAAGGCAGATACATTAATAACCACCCAGGTAGAGAGACGCCTTCTTAAGATGTGCCCGGGAACAGTGTTCAGGGAGGGGGAGGCAGGTGAGGGTCCCAGAGTGGAAATCTGAGCTGAGTCTGGGAGGACAGGCAGAGCTTGCAAGGGTGCCCCTGGGGAAGAAAGGCCTGAAAATACAAAGCTAGAGAGAGACACGGGGCATCAGCACAGAGGAGTGTGTTTCCTCAAGGACTGACAGCAGAGGAATGTCCTCATCTGCCATATTTTCTATCCCGCTACCTCCAGAAGGATACAAAACAGGTCAAATATAGCCATTGCTTTGCCCCCAATACATAGACTCACTCAGGATTTGGCCTCTGGCACCGTCTGGAAATTCTTCCACACAAATACCCCAAATCCCTCCTAAATGATGTTTCCATATATTTCTTCAAATCAGCAATTCAGAAGAAACCAAAAGCAAATAACATATGTTCACTTGTAAAGACCATAATAAATATGACCTATCTCTACTCTCTGGAATGGAATTTTACTTTTGGTAACCTTTCTCCTTCTACCTCTAGGAAGAAGACCTCTCGACCTGCCTACTGTCCCCAAGCTTTTCAGGAAAGATCAAGAAAATGTCTTTGAATCTAAATGAGAAGAGGCTGAGCACTCTCCCCGACTATCCTGAGGAAACAGCCTAAGGACCACACGAGTACAGGGGTGACTGCTTCATTATCAGCAGCCAGGGACCAGAAGATTATAAGCAGGATGATAAGTGAAGCAAATGTCTACCTTAGCAAATGTTTAATCCACTCAAGGCAAAGGTAAGCATTGTAGCAAACCCACCTGCCTACCAGAGGCCTCCCCAAAATGCCTCTGAGCTGGGTTTTGTGGGAGACCAGGTCCCTATTAGCCCTGGTTCTGCCAGTAACTCTACACAATTCCCTTCCCTTGTCTGGACCTTAGTCTCAGCTGTAGAGTGAGGGGACTGGATAGGACAGCATCCTTTCCAAGGTCTCTTTAGCTCCAAAACACCAAGATTCTAGGCAACTGGCCAACATTACTCTCTTTAATCAATGGCCCCAAGCTGAGATTACCCAAAACCATGAGTATCACAAAATCAACTCCATGGACTGCAAAGTCTTAACTATGGGGAGTACAGGGAGGAAACCTTGCAAATCTCTGTAGTTCGGTTTATGTTCCAGATCAGTAGTTCTTACACTTTTTGGTCTCAGAAACCCTATACATACTTATAAAGTATTAAGGATACCAAATAGCTTTTGATTATATGGATTATGTCTGCTGATATATATTACAAATTAAAATTGGGAAATTAAAAAATATGTATTAATTAATTAATTAAAATAACATGTTAATAAAATAAGTAAATTCTATTTTAAATTAATTTACTTAAAATTAAGTTAATTTAAAAATAAAATTATATGTTAATATAAGTAACAGATTTTTAAATTTCTTTTTTCTTTTCTTTTTTTATTTGAGGGAGAGAGAGAGAGAGTGTGTGCAAGCAGAAGGGCAGAGGTAGAGGGAGGGAGAGAATCAAGCAGGTTCTACGCTTAGCATGGAGCCCAACTGGAGGCTCTGTCCCATGACCATGAGATCATGACCTGAGCTGAAAGCAACTTAACCAACTAAGGCACCCAGGCGTCGCTATAGATAACAGATTTTTTTTTTTTTTAATGAAAAGTAATTCTATTTTCCAAAACAAAGACTGGTACTAATTTACATTTTTTTTTTTTTTTGCAAACTTCTTTAATGTCTTGTTTGATAGCTTCACTATCTACTTCTGCATTAAATCTGTTGTGATATGTTGTTTTGGTTGAAGTACATGAAGAAAATCTGTCCTCACAAAGACATGCAGTTGGAATGTGTTTTAGTAATCTCTTTAGACGATTATGGTAGTTTTCCTTTGATACTTGACATGTAGTTGTTTCTTAGAAGTTAGTTACAACATGGAGTCTGGCCTTTTCAATATCCTATCAGATCAAAATCTACTGGTGATCTTGCCCTTTGCATGAATCTTTCACCCACGCGCAATTTTCTAATATCAGGCTGGCCATTTGGAAGATACTGGTTCCCTGAGGTATGCAGATCTTCCAAGCACTGGCACATTTCACTACACAATATCAGAAAAACTCACATTTATTAATATCACTGAAGTTTTTTTTTTTTTTTAAGGGAGAGAGCGAGCACAAGTTGGGGAGAGGTGTAAAGGGGGAGAGAGAATCTTAAGCAGGCTCCATACTCAGCATGGAGCCTCACATGGGGATCAATCATACGACCCTGGGATCATCAACTGAGCCGAAATCAAGAGTCAGATGCTCAACCAACTGAGCCACCCAGGCACCCTACTAGTCTTTAAGTAGAGGGAAGCTGTCAAGGTCAGTGTTGGATACCAGGTTTTTTTTCTAGTTTTGCTTGAAAACTTAAATTTTATTGTGGACCACAAATACCATTGTTTTTCATGAGGTTATGGTCTCATTATTTTCATTTTCAAGAAAATGTTTGCCAAGTCCTCAGGCCTGAATAACCTACAGCTTGTTAGTTCTTCCTAGCAAAAATAGTGTTCTACAAAAAAAAAAAAAAAACCAAAAAAACAAAAAAACAAAACCCCAAGCAGCTAGTTCAGAGGTAGCTGAGTTCAGTAACTCAATCACTCAAGGTCTTGTCCTTGAGACAGGTGTCATACTTTGGTATGCAACAGAGGTATTTCACATGTACTTCCCATTTTGTCACGCAGATTATTAAACCTGCACTGAAGGATTAAGTAATAAAATGAGTAATTTGACTGCTTCATCAAGGACCTGCTTACGTGAAATTGTACATTCTTTGTACATGTGTGGCAGAGAAAAATACGATGACTGACATAAGTTGGTAGTATTGCCTTGATTTATGCTAACGCACCAGCAATCTTACCCGCTACTGCTGCTGAACCATCAGTGTAAATGTCAACACAGTGAAAAGGCAAATAACGTGTTAGCATTATTATGAAAATAGTTTCAGTCTCACAGACTTCTTGAAATGGTCTTGGGAACCCCAAAGAGTCACACTTTGCAAACAGCTGTTCTAGATAACCTAGAGCAGTCAACTGGTTTCTCAGCCTGCCAGCCTGGGGGAAAAGGACCCAAACTCAACCAACAGCTGGTATAATGTAACTCAACAGGGCAACAAGAAGAAAAATGCCCAACAGAGTAAGATGAGGCTGTTGTCAAAACAGTCGACGGCTTGGCAACACCAAGTGTTAGGAAATAATCTCACTAAACACACCATTATGGAAGTGTCTGGGGTTCCGATCTGCACCCCTGATTAGGGATTTTTCTTGAGCCCTTAACCCTTAGGAGAGCCAGGTATATGCAAGCATGTACTTTATTCCTTGCGTTTTGTTCCTTGTACTTTGTTCCATGTTCTTTGCTCCTGGACAAAGCAGATAACAGGGTGGGGCAAGGCACAGTAGACAAGGACTCCAGCTCAAGAGCTTGTCTCTAACACCCTGATATGTGAGAGAGCTACCTGAGCTAACGAGGTCTCCTGAATCAGCTTATATCTTAATGACACCTGGCATGCTTTCTACACCTAAATGCTCAGGTGGATCCAACCTGAGTAACCAGCTGGTTACTCAACCAACCCTCCCAGTCCCAAGGGAGTACTTTTCCCTCTACCACTTGTGATACTGGACATCACTTGCAGATGGGCATTCCTGGTCACCTACCCTATAGCACAGTATCAGGCCAGGATAGGCCCTCACAACAAAGCATACCCAGGAAAACATCCCAGTACAAGCCCCAGGAAGGTATCTCCTGATTTTTTCAATTTCGAAGAAGCAAGGAGAAATAGTTTTGGGTTGATACTAGTTATAACGCAATGTGAAAAAAGAGATACTCAGAATAGCTAACGGGCACACATAACTTTCAATACATACAAAACTTGTGAGCTACCATCCTGAAGTTGCTAGTGGTTGGTTTTGAACTTCAGGGAGGTCCCTTTAAAAATGAAAATCTAGACCCCATATGACAAGCATTACACAGACAAGCTGATGCCTGATAACAAGAGCAAAAACTGGAAGAGAAACTATAGAGAGAGAAGCTTGGAAAAACAATTGCACAACGCGTATGACTTCTGAAGGGAAGCTATCACATGTCAATGGCTGCATTTGGAGCTCCTTCTGCCTGGGGGGAAGCCAGCTGGGAGGATAGGTTAGGGAAAAGAGGGGAAAGATGGTCCTCACTGCCGCCAGTTGTTCTCTGCACAATCTTTCCCATCAGCTAGCACTGCAAGGAAATGGGGGAATCTACAAAAGCATGCCACATGAGACATAAGCTATAGAGACTGAATCTTTGGGACCAGAAATCACCTAGTGGTAATGTGGACAGACCATATCTTCTGGTTCTATCCCAAGAGAAAATGCCCTGCCCCAGGAGAGCCTGCAGCCAAAGGGAGCTTCACCAGTAATGACCTCCAAGAGAAGCTTCAAGAGCCTCCTTGGGCAGTCACATGGGACAAGTCTAGCACATAAAGGATCCCTCAGTTAAGTCACACCCAACCCACAAAGGAACACAGAAAGGGTAACTGCTAAGCTTGAGGAATAAACAGAAGGGGTCAAAAAAGATGGAGAAAACATCAGGGGCATACTTGAGGTTCAGGACTGAGTATGAAAACTCAGTGGGGTAGAAAACCCTCTTCTGAACCTTCTAATTCAAGTGGGTAAGCACCAGACAGTCAGCATACCTTCACAGTGGGGTCCTCAACTTTCTCTTACATTTGGAGAAACTGAGGCCCAGAGAGGGCACTCAGATGAGCCTTGGGATTCAGTTTCCAGAAATAAAACTCAAGCCCTCCCTAGGCAATGCAAAGCAGACCTCCTTTTCTCAACCTCTTGAATTTTTTAAATGCAGGAGAAATTATTCCTTCCTCCCTCTTACCACTTCTTCAACCAAATGAACTGGCTGTTTCATGATGGGGACAGAAGTCTGGGCAAGACTCTGCAAAGGAAGCTTCCAATTGAGCCTAGAGGTATTTGAGGTTCTAAGACAGATGACCCATGCTTCTGAATTAAGAGAACGTTCTCTCTAGAAGTTTCTCTTACATTCAGCACCAGCGTTCGGGGACCAACGCAGCTGAAAGGAGCAAAGAATATAAAACAGATGGGAAGGTGGCTGGCAAGGAACTCAAATCTCAGCACTGTTACTCACCCAGTCTCTTTATATCTTCCTTCCATCTGTAAAGTGGGGAACTGATAAAAATGGGGGAGCAAAAATACCTCTAAGGGAGACTACATTATGAATACAGAATGTAGAAACATGAATCCCACCCAGGAGGGTAAAGAAACTTACGTTGTGCTGTTGCTTTCCCCAAACCGCTGGTAAGAGCCAGGGGAAGAGAAGTTGTTTAGGCCTTCGGATGGGCTCTCCTCTGGGCTCACGTCCGTGGAGCTGTAGTCATTGTAATCCTCGTTCCGAAGTCTCTGCGTGGACATGGTAGCTGGAGGGACAGGGTCAGCGCTAAGACCTCCAGAGGCTGGGGCCTTTAGCTCCAAGCCTGTGGTGGGCTCTGGGGCAGGAGCAGCCATGGTCACAATAGCTCAGTGACAGCTGCACTATGAATTAAGTACAGTGACAGTGCCTGATACCAAGGGAAATGGAAAAAGTGCAAAGTACACATGGGCGGGCTGAGCTCACTCAGCTTCTGTCTCCCAACCTTTCCAGTTAGTGCCCCACTCATAAATTTCTAAATTTGCCACCGCATACCTGGACAGAGCAAAGGTGAGGCACTGCCCGGGATGGGTGGGTAAGATGCAGACAGGTGCTTCCAGGAAGCCTTCCCCGTTCCTTAGGTTGGGAGTAACTATCCCCTCCTTTGAGCTAATTTCTTTGAACCTTGAACAACAGTTATATCGTATCTCTGCCCATCTTCCCCAGAAGCAAGCTCTCAGAGGATGGGAACCTGAATATCCCTCACTGCATCTTATTTTTCTTCTGCGTGCATTAGAAAAAGGACTCTGTTGCACTCAAGGAACCCCCTCCAAATCATCCAAGTATGCTCAGATTCCCCACCAGGTTCCAGAGCCACAGCTGACTTCCTCTCCCTCTCCACCATGACCTCTGGCCCGGCCTGTACTTTTTGGAGGTCACCGGCGACCACCATCCCCTTTTCTTGCAACCAGCCTGAAATGCAAGCAGCTCAGAGGAAGAGCAGGACCATGAGAGGGCTCTCCATTGGCCCTCATCTCAAGACCTCCCCTCCACAACTCCCCTTGTTTTTATTGTTACGGATTTGCCAACGTTTTAAAGATGGTGAAAGAAAAAACCCTTTCTGTTGTGTGTTGGGGAAAGATGGCGAGGGTATCGTCCCCAGGGTGGATTTTCTCAGTAATGCTACTACAGAAAAGAGGAAGAACAACGACTCTTCTGAGCTACACCAGAAGGATACATTTGGGCAGTTCCGGAAGCCTCCAGAATACTAGGCGCTACACTAAAAGAGCCCTCAGAGGTCGCTCCACAAACTGTGCATTTGACAGATGCAGAATCAATCCCAGAACGATGAAGGAACCTGTCTGCTACAGCCAGGTAGCAGCAAAGCAGGAAACGTATATTGTGCTGCCCTGCCCGAACCTGGAAACATCTACTGAATGCACTGCCACTGGCAATGAGGGAATATTACAATGAAAGGAAGCCAACTTCCTGCCCTCCAAGAATCTCCAATCGAGTGAGGAAAGGAAGGTACATGTACATTAAAGATTACAAATAAAAATCCTTCTGACACTGGCAGACTGGCATACCTGCCTCCCTGTGACCGGGCTCTTCCCCAGCCTAAGCCCGGGAGCCTGACGTGCTGTCTCAGATACCTGGTAAGGAGACAGGAATGACGGGCATCACAATACCATCTTGCCAGCCCCCAACACTAGCTGCCAGAGGACAGCTCTGTGCTGAGTGTTCCCACAGGTCAAGTCCCAGGGGACTCTTCGGAAACTGGCCCTACTCTGGCACCTAAGCGATCCAGGGTGATCTCATTTTCTCCCGAGTGTAATGGAGAGAGGACCCACATAATCCCACAAGGAAAGCGCCTGGCAGAAAGCCAGTAAGGGCTGTGGAAGTCTCCCAGAGGATCCTGCCCAGTTTCACCACTAGGGCGACTTTGTTAAATACCTAAGAGGGCATCATTGACTCACATGCCAGAGGGATTCAAAGAAGTCTTCTAGTTCTAGGGCAATTAAACTCATAAGAGGATCAGGGGGAGAAAATCTATAAAATATCTTAACATGACAGTTGAAAGCTGCTATTTAGGCAAGAGCTAATAGGTCAGGTTCTACGTATGGCAGAAGGCCTGGGTTCTAAGCCTGCCTCTCTCGCCAGTTTCCTTACTAACTTGGAACAATTCTTTTATCCCAAATGTGCAGAAAGGGGTAGAGGGCAGTGAACTGAAAGATCTGTCAGCTTCTCTCTAGCTCCAGTATTCCAAAAATCAACTAATTATTTATGCAAACAGAAGAGAATTTCTTTTCCAACATACCAAGTGTCTGAGGAATAGAGCCATCCAGGTGACTCATGCATATTACTGAGGGAGAAGGGACAGAATACGGGGACTGACAAATCCCCCTACTCCTCCCCAACAACCAGGAAACTACTCTATTGATTACTTGGCACAGATGCTCAATTTATTTCAAATACTGCAAAGAGGTGTCTTTATGTTGTATATAAAAACTGAAGTTACCCACAGCACAATATTGGTAAGAAACTGCTCAAAAAAAGAAGCTGAAATCTATAGATCTGAAGTCTGAGAAACAACCACAGGACGTGGGAGATGTGGCTTGGCCACTGCATGCATGCTGAAAAGAAAAAATTAACACTATTTACGGGTTTTAGGTGATGATCAGCTCAACAGAAGTCAACGATTTAATAACAGATGCCAAATAAGCTAATTCTAGGTTGCTCTAGGATGAGAGAGAACCCCCGGTAGTCGACAGCACTGTTTTTGCCATGCACGCACGATATTCTGTTCCAGGCAGTACACTATAAACAATGCTAAACTGTGGTATAGTGAGGGCTCACCACCAATAGGAGGAGGGAGTGGAAAACACCTAAATGAGGAACGACTAGAAGCAATGAGAAAGTTCAACCTGGAGAACTAGCAACTTGGGAGGTATAAAAACTGCTTCCAAAAGCTGTCCTATGGGTAACACTTGTCCTGTGGGACCTCAAAGATGAGTCAGAAAGAGGGTCAGGAGGTGGGAAGTAGAGGGAGGCAGGCCTGTGGCTAGACATAAGGAAGAGCCTTTATCAGAAGTTGTCCAATAGAACAGACTGCTCTGGGAGACAATGTGTTCCCCACCCCTGGGAAAGTCCAAGCAGAAGACCTTTCTCAGAGCGGTGAAGGAGGGGTCCAAGCGCTCTAGAGGGTGCGGGCAATCACTCCTCGGAGTTCCTCCTATCGCTCTTTCTGGCCATCAAGGCAGCCTCCTCTTGCTCTCTAGCTGTCCACACTGAGTGCTAGCCTCCAAGGCCACCCTGCCTCTGGGCTCCCTTTGATGAAACCTGGTTTCCAAGTCTATTGTGCAATTGAGATTTCTGCCCTGTGGGAGATTTTAATAGCACCTGTTAACTGTTTAAATGAGGGGCAAAATATGTGAGAATTCAAGACAAGCTTGTCCTTTATTTCAGGCTCTTGAGGACAAAGAAGAGAGTTTATACATTATGTGTGGCCCATCAACACAAACTCAAAATCTTCATTAGATACTTAGACCCAAAAGGGTGAACACTACAAACTAAGAAAAGTCTACACGTGCGGTGGGAAAAAATTTTTTTCTTTAAATATACATTCAACCAAAATTGCAGTGAAATACCAACTATCTGTATAATCTTAATAAATTTTACTTTTTTTTCCTTACATAAACTATTTTTTAGTTAGCAATATTCTCATCATTTGAAGGTTTTCCCCCACTTATTTCATATCTACTATTCCCTGAATCCGTAAAGTACACACACTAATGATGTGTAGTTGCAATATAACAGTCCATCATTATACTGATATAATAATTTGCTTCGCTAGCTCCCAACTGTTGGATATGAAGCTTATGCTTTCTTCCTTTTTTAAATCTCTTACATCACATCTAATAGGAATTCATACACATAGTTTTTTCTTAATTTTGGAGATACGCTTTGGGAGTAAAACTAGGTGAATACACTCATTTTTATGGTCTTTGCCACACAAATGATTGAACTAACCTACAGTGTCACCAGGAATATGACTGTCTCTTCATAACTCCGCCAATGTTGGCTTTTATCATTTTTGTTCTTTTAAATGGATGGGTGGTCCCTTGTACTTGTTTTATTTTACATTTCTCTGATTTCCAGGAAAATAAAAACTGAGCATCTTTCATCCACCTATCGGCCTCATAGTAAGTCACTTTTGAAAATATGAAGATGTTCTCAAAATAACCAAATAAGAGTTTACTGATTGGTTTCTATTCCAAATTCAGTACAATAAACAGGGCCAATTCCAACAAAGGAAGGAGAGTCCACCTATACATATTTATAGCTCTTGTTTGGGGCCTATGGGAAGGTAGGGGAGGGAAAAAAAGGAATGAAGGGACGGAGAGACAGTACTAAAGTGTTATTTATTTAGCTTCATTATCAAAAACTGAACAATACCTTTATGGGTGCCTTGTAAACACATAAAAATTATCCACTAAAAACTAGGACAATTAATAAGTTCAGCAAATTTGCAGGATACAAGGTCAATATACAAAAACTAGTTGTATTTCTATGCAATTGCAAGGAACAATCTGAAAACTAAGTTGAGAAAACAGTTCCATTTACAATAGCATCAAAAAGAATAAAATTCTTAGGAATGAATTTAAACCAAGTAGGTATAAGGGTTGTACATGAGAACTATAAAATATCGTTAAAAGAAGTTAAAGGCCTAAAAAATTGAAAAAACATCCCAATGTTTACGGTTTAGAAGATTCAATGTTGTTAATATGGCAATATTTCCTAAACTGATCTGCAGATTCAGTGAAGTCCCTATCAAAATCCTAGTTGCCTTTTTGCAGAAATCGACAAGCTGATTCTAAAATTCATATGGAAATCCAAAAGGCTCAGATTAGCCAAAACAATTTTGAAAAAGAAGAACAAAGTTGGAGGACTTCCCAATTTCAAAACTCAGTACAAAGCTACAGTAATCAAGACAATATGGTACTGGCATAAGGAAAGACATACAGATCAATGGAACAGAACTGAGAGTCCAGAAAGGAACCCTCACATCTATGGTCAATTGATTTTTGACAGGGTGCCAAGATAAGTCAATGGAGAAAGAATCATCTTTTCAACAAATCGTGCTGGGACTACTGGATAGCCACACTGGAACTCTACGTCACACCATACGTACAAATTAACTCAAAATGGATCAAAGACCTAAACACAGGAGTGAATACTATAAAACTCTTAGAAGAAAACATAAGTGTAAATCTTCATGACCTCAGATGAGGTCGTGGTTTCTACATATGACAGCAAAATCACAAGCAAAAAATAATTGGTAAATTAGACATTATCAAAATTAAAAAACATTTGTGCCTCAAAGGACGCCATCAAGAAAGTGAAAAACAAGCCACACAGTGGGAGAAAACTTCTGCAAATCATATTTCTGATCAGAGACTTAAATCCAGAAAATACAAACACTGTTACAACTCAATAATAAAAAGACAATACAATTAAAAAATAGGCAAAGCATCTGAATAACTATTTTGCCAAAGAGGTGGAAATGGCCAATACCACCTGAAAAGATACTCAATATCACTAGCCACCAGGTAAATGCAAATCAAAAGCCACAATGAGATACTACTTCACACCCACCAAGATGGCTAAAATCAAAGACAGATAATAATAAATACTGGTGAAGCTGTGGAGAAACTGGAATCCTCGAACACAGTTGGTGGGAATGTGAGATGGTGTAGCTACTTTGGACAAAAGTCTCACGGTTCCTCAAAAGGCTAAATGACCCAGCAATTCTACTCCTAGGTATACCCTGAAATGAAAATGTATGTCCACAGAAAAACTCGTACACAAATGGTGATCCCAGTATTATTCCTAATAGCCAAATGTGAAAATAAACCTGATGAATGGATAAATGAAATGTGCTGTATCCATACAATACCACTTAGCAATAAAAAGAAATTAAATACTGACATAATACCAAATACAAAAATAAATTAAGTGCTGACAAATACATGTGACAACATGGGTGAACCCTGAAAACATTCTAGTTGAAAAAAGTCAGTCACAGAGCACCATATAGTATATGATTTTGTTCATAAGAAAGTCTAGAACAGAAAATAGATTATTAGTTGCCTACGGTTTAGGGTAGGGAGTTAAGAGGAATTAGCAGTGACACCTAAGGGACAGAGTTTCTTTTGGAGTGATGAAAATGTTCTAAAATGGATTTTATGCACATCTCTGTGAATACACTAAAAGCCAGTGAATTGTACACTTTAAATGGCTGAAGTATATCCCATGCCATTTGAATTATATCTCAATAAAACTGCTTAAAAAAACCAAACAGATTTCTGACCCCAGTCTGATTCAACATGAACAGTTTATTTTTAACCAGCTTGCTAGATGATCCTGATTACAGATGGATTCATACTAAGCACTAGAAAAATACATATGATGTTATTATGATAGGTGTACCCCAGGCCTCACCTCCTACCAGAGTTCATGGATCGGTGATATTTGCAGACTAAAATTGCCACCCATTATTCCTAAACGATTACATTGGGTTAGACTTTGGAACCCAGAGAAACAGCGAATTCTCTAGATGCGTTTTCTTTTCTCTGTTGCTGGGATTCCAAAGTCATGAACAAGGACACAGATTGTGTTGCTATCTGTGATCTACAAGGAGGAAAGTGAAAATCTCTAACTTCCACGTGATCTGCTGTTTTTAAAGGGCATCAGATAAAACTCCATCTAACCTACCACAGAAGTGCATTCCATAATTTGACTCCTGCCTAAATGAGCCTGGTGAGAGGGCAGCTGACCTCAGCGGTCTCTGCCCAGGAGGGGCTAAAGACGCAAACACGCTCACTTTTTACCCACAGTCATAAAAACCACTAAACGTCAGAACCAGGCGTGACTTATAGAAGATAAAGCCCCAGCTTCTCATTCAAAGGTGAGAAAACCAAGGCCCCAGCTAGTTAAAGACTTGGGATTAGAATATAACATTCCAGATTCTTAGTCAGTGTTTCTATCACACCATAAATTCTCTCTCCTCCCTGCCATCTTCCCTGGAACAAAACTGGGGCCAGGATTAGGTGTGCATGGGGAATTCTGCATAATAAAAGACACAACAAGTTCAGAGTTAGATGTGATTATCACCGCAGAGAAGTTCAAGAACAAGAAGTCAGAAAGGTCACTATGCACACCTATGGTTCTGCAGTTCTTTTCCATTCCATCACTCTTGGAATGAGTCCCCATTTGGGAAATGGTGATCTATGTGCCATGAGCATCCCAGTAACCCAGATAGATTTCTGACTTCACGGAATAGGGAGGCACAGTGGAGTATTTTCTACTGGAGAGGGTCATTGAGAACTGGCCCTGGGTGTTAAGGCTTCCGAGAGAAATGTTTGGGAGATAAGAGATGGCACCAAGTGCAATATCATGTAGTTTCTATTCTGGTACATTTAGAATGTCCCATCCACTGGACCCCACACCCATAAAACAGCTAGCTTTGTGTACTTAGACCCAGTAAGGCCTGGCTTAAGGAAGGAGCCTCAGGATTCCTCCACGGCCCCGGACGAGGCAAAAAGACTCAGTGAGAGTTTCCTCTACAGGACAAAGAGAAAAGCTATCCTAGGTGTTAGTGGTCGTCAGCCAGTCACACACTTCTGGAAGGGGTTATCAGAGCCAGGCCAGCAAAAGTAGAAACCAAAGTCCATTTACTCAGCCCAGTTCTAGGACCTTGCTTTCCGGTCATGGTAGAAAGAAATGTATCATTAACAGCACAATGACTCTTCAGAATCCGACCTTGAAAGAGATATCAAGCATTTAAAGAATTGAGACACTCCCTGGGGAGGGAGGAGGAGGAATAATAAAAAAAAAATAATAATAAAAATTAAAAAACCAGGAGGGGTACTTAACAGGAGATGAGACAAAGGGGAAAGTAACATGTTCACAAAACTGGCCATCTATCCTACCCACCCTACTTCACATTCTCCATGCTAACAAGTCCAGTCCTAGAATTTCACAGAACCCCTGAGTTGGAAGAAAACCTAACACTCTATCTAGCCCAAAGCTCTACCCAATACAATAATCTAATCCATGACATTCCCAAAAGTAATTGCCAAGGGACAATTATCTCCAGTGACAGGGAGCTCCATGCTCTGCGTTGCCACATGAAAGAGCACTTATTGTTAGAAAGTTCTTCTGCTCACCCAAAAACCACTTCCCTTTCGGCACTTGCATCCACTGGTCCTAGTTATAACCTCTGGAATACTGCAGAAGAAATGGAATCTGCCTTTAGAATAGACAAAGACAGCTCCGAGCCCGTCACGCTGCCACAGAGGTGACGCCGAATGAACGGCTACACGGTTTAAAGGGAAAATAAGGACTCAACGGCAGGTGATTATAAATGGCACCATCAGCAAACAAAGGAAAAGAGACTTAATACCATCATCGCAGCAGCCTCTTCTTCATACAGCCTCCACCCCACAGTCTCAAACTCAGAGCAAGAGATCCAGTCTTTTGTGTCCCCTTTACTTCTTGACAACAAAAAAATCTTTAAAGAAAACATACTCTAAGTGCACACGTGAACGACTACAGACTAGACCCTCGACAAAGAGTCAAAGAGGGGCTTGATCACGTTAAAGTGATTAAAGACCGTCAAAATGACTTTCAGCGGTCAGCATTTATCTTGGACATAATACAGAGATAAGAAGAAAGAGGAGGATTTCATGGCAACCCAGAAATAACTGAAGTAGGGAACCGCTTCCTGGACAACTGGATTAATCTTTGTTGCACAGTGGTAGTACTACACACAGGGGAAAACCCTCTCTGAATAGAAAACAAACAGACCCTGATGCACCGAATGTCAGAGCAGACGAGGTCCTTAGGGATTCAACTTCATCACGGTACAGGCTGGGAAACCTACACCCACTCCAGGATGGGAGTCACCCAAGGTTGCAAAGCAAGTGTCAGAGCTAGAACACAGTCTCTCAATTCCCCAATCTCGGCTCTTTCCGTTACACCATGCCGCTATGTTATTTTAGCAAGCCTCAAACGACTGCATGCAAATAACCAGTATTCCCCAAATGACACAAGCTACAGAAAACATAAAGCCAGGGCCTTCGCATTCTTCGAGTTAATGGCCAGGGCGTTCCACAGCCCCAGCTGCGAGCCACCTTCTGCAATTCTTATTTCATATCTCAGTATGATTTACACAAAATTGCAGGACGGTTAGAAGCAAAGCCTCCAGAATGATGAGTCTGCAGAAAAACCGTGAACACTGAAACAGGGAACCACACCCAGAGCCAAGCCAATCCGAGAGATGGAGACCGTAGAGGTAAAAAGGCAGAGCTAGAAGAGAAGAGGACAGGAAGAGGGTGCCTTTCCACATGTCAAGTTTTCCGCAGGAGGCAGTGTGGGGAAAGGCGAACAGCCGCTGGAGGTTGGGGCGCAGGTCTGCCACTAACTCACTGGGTGACCTTAGGCAAGCCCCGACCCCTTCCAGATCCTCCATTTCTCCAACTGTCCTAGAATGGGGTTGCACCAAGTGATTTCCCAGGATCCCAGTTCTGGTATTCTATGACCCAAAGACCCACTATTAGCAAGTCCCCGGCAGGGCTCCCACAGGGCCGGTCACTTGTCCCAGGCGACAGGACCCCCTTGGGAAGCGTGGAAGAAGTCCTGGCTGGTAGGTAGGGTGACCTTTCTCATCCGGGCACCTCAGTTTCCCCACCTGTCAAACGGCAGGGGGAGGTCAAGGGATAGAGCGCGAGGGAAAAGGGATTCTCCAGTTGGCCTCATCCTGGGAGGGGTGCCCGCATCTTACCGCGGCTGAGGCGGGGGAGCCGAGGAGATTCGGACCTGCACCCCAAGCCGATCGGTGCCTGACCCGGAGCATCCGTTGAGCCCCAGAGGAAGGCGAGGTGGGTCCTGCAGGAGGCGGTGACTCGCCGTCAGCCCCGGCCCATCAGCGCGCGGACGCACCGCTCGGGCTCCGGCTCAGGCTCGGTTCCGGCTCTGGCTCCCGCTTCAGCTCAGCCCACCCGTCCCCGCCTCAGCTCGGAGCCCCAGCCATCCCCCCCCTCCCACCTTTGCTGCCTGGGCAGCCGCTTCCGGGCCCCGTCACGTGATCCCGGCTCCCCAGCCGGAGACCCGGGTCACGTGTTCCAGCGCGTGGCAGCTCCCCTCCACCGGGGAAGCTCCGGAGCCCGGCTCCGCAGCACCACCTGGCGACCTGTTGCTGACACGGCAGGCAGGGCCGGGGGCCCCGCAGAACGGGGCGGGGCTTTGAGCTCGGAGCGTGGCTGGCGAGTCCCCAGAGCTCTGTCCCCTGAGCCGTGAGCTCATTTCTGCACATGGTGTGCTTTCCTTAACACGTTTCGGGGAGCGTATGTTGCTTTTATAATTTAAAAAAATACATCTTTTTAAAAATCCTCTTGTCCTATTTTTCGAAGCTTACACAAACTCATTTGTGGTTGCTCCTGGAAATGGGACTGTGAGGTAAGGCAACGTTAACTTTTTAACATATTTAAAATTTTAAGTAATATTCTTAAATGGATGGCAACATCTCAGTATGTTTGAGGTGTATGTGTTACCTAGCCTTCTCTTTCCTCCTTCTCCCTGAATTTTTCCTTTAAAAATTATGTAACTAACAAATTAATTAATTTGAAATTATGTAACCATTCACACACACACACACACACACACACACACACACACAAAAGAATAAACTCTTGATAGAGCTACAAAATGGATAAATCTTAAAATAATTCTGAGTAAAAGAAGTCAGAAAAAATATTCCATTTACCTAATGTTCTAGAAAATGTTAAATAGTGTCCAGCGACAGAAAACCTGTCAGTGGTTGCCTGGAGTGGGTGGGAAGGTCAGGACTGGAGAGATTATAAAGGGGCATAAGAAAACTTTCAAGGTGACAAGTATTTTCACTACCTTGATTGTGCTGATGGTTTCATAAGTGAATATGGATTTTAAGTTATCAAATTATACACACTCAATACATGCAGTTTAAAAATAAATTTTTAAAAATATGTGCAGTTTATTGTTATGTAAATTATACCTCCATAAAACTGTTAAGATAGTAGAAATTATATATTAATATATTGTTATTATTAGAAATGTTAGACAATATATAGATATATAAACAGTGAAAATTTCCCTGCTCCCAAATTCACGCTTTTCCTCCAAAGACTTACAGTTGCCAGCATGTGAGTATTGTTCTCCATACGCTATACTATGCGCTTATAGAAATATTTATACAGAGAGACATATACAGATTTGTGGCGTTAAAATCTAGAATCATGAATAACAGTACTTACTGTTTTGCTTAAGACTCTTACTCTTAACTATCTATATATACTGTCTCAATTATTTCATAAACATATATTACTTTATATATATATATATATATATTTAAAGCCTTTGTATGTTCTATGACCCATATATATATTTTTAATGTTTATTTATTTATTTTGAGAGAGAGAGAGAATGCACAAGCTAGGGAGGGGCAGAGAGAGAGGGAGAGAGAAAGGATCCCAAGAAGCCTTTGTGTTGACATGGGACTTGATCTCACAAACCAGGAGATCATGACCTGAGCAAAAGCAAGAGTCAGTCACTTAACCAACTGAGCCACCCAGGCACCTCACCATGTTTTATTTATTTATTTATTTGTTTGTTTATTTATTTATTTATTTTTACATTTATTTATTTTTGAGAGACAGAAAGAGACAGAGCACAAGTGGGGAAGGGCTAGAGAGAGAGGGAGACACAGAATCAGAAGCAGGCTCCAGGCTCTGAGCTGTCAGCACACAGCCAGACATGGGGATTGAACTCACAAACCATGAGATCATGACCTGAGCTGAAGTCGGATGCTTAACCGACTAAGCCACCCAGGTGCCCCTCACCCCACCATATTTTTTAAAATATCTACCCCAGTTGGTTCATTTCACCAGGGAAAGAGAAAAGAATGCAGGTTCGTGCTCAATTCAAAATAGCAAGGCCAGTGAGTTCATCTCATCCCTGGAAGAACCCAGCAATTTATTGACTGATCAGTGCCAGAAACTGTGCTTGGAATGCTTCTGAGCCCAGGTTACCTCCAGGTCTTGAATTTCATTGATTCTATGGCTCCTTCTGATGTCATGGTCAAGAAAGCCCGATCTTAAGAGAACCAAAGAGCTCCCTGTTGGAATTACTGATGCAAGGGCGACTTTGCCTTCCCCAATTGGCTCCTGGGAGGCACTGACTATAATAAGGATTCTTTCTTATATCTGGCCACCACACTCTTATTAGAAAGACCTTTGCATCATTTTCAGATACTGTTAGGATTCTATCAAGCTTATCATTATGCAGTCATAATTAGAAATTAACACAGTTATAGGGCGCCTGGGTGGCTCAGTTGGTTAAGCATCTGACTTAGCTCAGGTCATGATCTCATGGCGCATGAGTTCAAGCCCCGAGTTGGGTTCTGTGCTGACAGCTCAGAGCCTGGAGCTGCTTTGGATTCTGTGTCTCCCTCTCTCTCTCTGCCCCTCCCCCACTTGCTCTCTCTCTCTCTCTCTCTCTCTCTCTCTCAAAAATAAACATTGAAAAATTAAAAATTAAAAAGAAAAGAAATTAACACAATTACATCTCCTTGTCATTCCCAGAGAACTTTTCCCAACTATACAAATCCCCACCTCTGCTTCCACAGTTTACTCAGAAGTATAAATGAAGATTCACTGTTCAATATGGATGCATAAATAGGGGCACCTGGGTGGCTCAGTTGCTTAAGCATCCAATTCTGGCTCAGGTCATTCATGATCTCCCGGTTTGTGGGTTTGAGCCCAGTGTCGGGCTCTGTGCTGACAGTTCAGAGACTGGAGCCCGTTTCAAATTCTGTGTCTCCCTCTCTCTGCCCCTCCCCTGCTTGTGTTCTCTCTCGCTCTCTCTCTCGGAAATAAATAAACACTTAAAAAATATTTTTTTTTTATTTTATTTTTAAAATTTTTTTTTCAACGTTTTTTATTTATTTTTGGGACAGAGAGAGACAGAACATGAACGGGGGAGGGGCAGAGAGAGAGGGAGACACAGAATCGGAAACAGGCTCCAGGCTCCGAGCCATCAGCCCAGAGCCTGACTCGGGGCTCGAACTCACAGACCGCGAGATCGTGACCTGGCTGAAGTCGGACGCCCAACCGACTGCGCCACCCAGGCGCCCCTTAAAAAATATTTTTAAAAATATATGGAAGTATACATAAAAAAGCACTTTGACTCTTTTACTCCTCGAAAACTATGCAAAAGCAAAACGTAAAAACTCTGAAAACTCTATTTTCAGCAAAGGGAGAAGATAGAATCCACAGATCCCAAAATATGTGTAAGGGCTAACAAAAGCGCTGAGATCAGACAGAAGCTATAAAGGAAAATGGAAAAGAAATTCAAAGAGAAGCAAAGGGACCCAGTGGGGACAGATCTCAGGAATGCAACAGTGAAAACGCTCTTCCTGAAGAGGAAGAGCTCACTTAGATCTGCTCGGCTCTATTTGTTTTGTTTGCAACAATGGGTGTGGAAACAGTTCAGCAAGACTCAACAAAAGCTCTCCTGAATCTGGTTTGGATCCGGGAAGCCAGGAAGATAAAGATAACAGCAAGAAGCACAGGGATGAGCCATATTTGCAGGAAGCAATTGGTCTATGGCAATGAAACAGAAACGACTGGAAATACACTTGTTGTTGAGGATGTAAAGCAACTGGAAGTTTCATCCACTGCTGGGGGGAGTGGACAGTGATGCAACCGCTTCGGAAAGTTGTTTTGATGGTTTTTTATGAAGTTAAACACATATCCTGCGATCCAGCAATTCCACTCCTAGGTATTGACCCAGGGAGAATAAAAGTGTTTATCCACACCAGGGCCTCGACTAGGGGGAGGCAAGCAAGGTGCCGCAGATGGGACATTTAAAGAGGCACTCGCTTTTAGGATTGTACAGGCGCAGGGTTGGCACTTACATGAACACAAGAGCGGGTGCCTCCTTAAATTTTGTGACCTAGGCTTCTTGTCTTGCCTCACCCGGGTCCAGGCTGTGGTCCACACAGACTTGTATTCAAATTTTCACAGCAGACACCTTAATAAAGCTAAATCAGTGACAACCCACACATTTATCAATAGGTGAATTGGTAAACAAATTGTGGCATATAGAGCAGAAAGGAGCTATTGATACATGCAAAAATGTGGATGAATCTCATTATGGCTAAGTGGAAGAAGCCATACACACAAAACTGCATACTATATGATTCGGTTTATATAAATGTAAAGAATGGGCAAAACCGAATCTAGTGACAGAAAGCTGAACAATGGTTTCTTGACATGTGTCAAAGAAACATGTGGGGATTGGCTGCAAAGGGACACAGAGAGCTTTCTGGAGTAATGCTAACATTCTATATATTGATTGGGATGCTGGTTATATGGGTTTATTTTTTTACTTATTAAATTAAATACTTATTAAATGCAGGGCTCGATCTCATGAACTGTGAGATCATGACCTGGGCCAAAGTCAGACATTTAACCAACTGAGCCACATGGGCCAGGGGCGGGGGGGGGTGGGGGGGTGGGGTGGGGGGGTGGGGAGGGAACCTAAAATACGTTAACTGGATTGTATATAAATTGTACTCCTAAAGGTTCATTTAAAAATTGTAAAGAGATTACAAGACATCTGGGAAAACCTCTAAGACAAAAGAATAACCAAATGCACAAACACATGAAGCATTTTGGAGGAGACCATGCAAAAAACAAACACGCAGACAAATATCCTCAGAGAGACAAGATGTTGCCATCATGACATAACAACGATAGCAACAACAAAAATATTGCTTTTAAAAAATATTGTTAGGGGATGGAAATTAAGAATGTAATAACAAAAATGAAGAATCAAATAGAAGAGTAAGAAGATGAAAATAAAGAAATTGGTTCTTTTTCATTAATGAATATTTATTATATGTGCCAGCCACTGGGCCTAAAACAGTGAACACAATAGACAAAAATCCCCGCCCTTGTGAAACATTTTAGGGAGAGAAGAGAACAAAAATAAATAAGTAATATCCATGTCATGTCAGCGGGTGTACCTGCTGTGGAGGAAAATCAGGAAAGTGGGAGAGGGAGTCTAGAGGCAGAGAGGAGGGATTGAAGCCTTTTTAAATAGTCAGGAATATACTACTGAGAGGTGATATCTCAACAAAGTCCTAAAATAGGGGAGGAAACAATCCCTGTGGACTTCTTTGAGAAGAGCATTCTGGGCAGAGGGAATAGCATGTTCTAGGAGCCCAGGAGGGAATGTGCCTAGCCTATTGGAAGAATTAAAAGGAAGTCAGTGTGTGCATGATACTGTATGTAGAAAACCCTAAAAACTCCATCAAAAAGCTACTGGCACTGATAGGTGAATTCAGTAAGGCCTATTCATTCAGATAGGTGAATTCAGTAAGGATACAAAATCAATATGCAGAAATCTGTTACTAATAATGAAGTAGCAGAAAGAGAAGATAAGAAAGCAATCCCATTTACAATTGTGCCAAAAATAATAAAATAGCTGGGAATAAGCTTGACTGAGGAGGTAAAAGAACTGTACTCTGACAATTACAAAGCACTGACAAAAGAAATTGAAGATGGCAATAAACAAATGGAAAGATATTCCATGTTAATGGATTGGGAAAACAGATATTGCTAATATGTTCGTACTACCCAAAGCAATCTACAGATTTAATGCAGTTCCTATCAAAGTGCCAACAGCATTTTTCACAGAACTAGAGCAGCATTTTTCACAGAAGTAATCCTAAAATGTGTATGGAATCACAAAAGACCCCTAATGGCCAAACAACCTTGAAAAAGAAGAACAAAACCCGAGGTAACACAATCCCAGATTTCAAGATTCATTACAAAGCTATAGTCATCAAGACAGTATGGTAGTGACCCAAAAACAGACACACAGACAAATGGAACAGAGTAAAGAGCCCAGAAATAAACCCATGATTATATGGTCAAATAGTCTATGACAAAGAGGCAAGAATATGCAAGGGGAAAGAGACAATCTCTTCAACAGATGGTGTTGGGAAAACTGGACAGCTACATGAAAAGAATGAAACTGAACCATTTTCTTATACCATACACAAAAATAAACTCAAACTGGATTAAAGACCTAAATGTGAGACTTGAACCTATAAAAATCCTAAAAGAGAGCAGAGGCAGTAATTTTTCCGACATCAGCTATAGCAACGTTCTTCTAGTTATGTCTCCTGAGGCAAGGGAAACAAAAGCAAAAGTAAACTATTGGAACTACATCAAAATAAAAAGTTTCTGCACAGCAAAGGAAACAATCAACAAAACTTAAAGACAATCTAGTGAATGAGAGAAGCTATTTGCAAATGATATGTTCAATAAGGTATTAGTATTCAAAAATATAAAGAACTTATCAACACAACACCATAAAAAATAATCCAATTTAAAAATGGGCAGAAAACATAAAACAGACATTTCTCCAAAGAAGACATACAGATGGCCCACAGACACATGAAAAGATGCTCAACATCACTCATCATCAGGGAAATGCAAATCAAAACCACAATGAGATATCACCTCACACCTATCAAAATGGCTAAAATCAAAAACACAACAAACAACAACTGTTGGCAAGGATGTGGAGAAAAAGCAACCCTTTCGCACTGTTGTTGGGAACGCAGACTGGTGCAGCCACTGTGAAAGGCTCCTCAAAAAATTAAAAATAGAATTATCATATGATCCAGTAATTCCACAACTGGGTATTTACCCAAAGAATACAAAAACGCTCATTCAAAAAGATATTTGCACCCCTGTGTTTATTGTGACATAATTTACAATAACCAAATTATGCAAGCAGCCTAAGTGTCCATTGACAGATGAATAGATAAAGAAGATGTGGTATGTATATGTAACAGAATATTACTGAGCCATGAAAAAGAATGAAATCTTGCCATTTGCAACAACATGGATGGACCCGGAGGATATAATGTTAAGTGAAATAAGTAAGACAAATACCATATGATTTCACTCATATGTGCAATTTAAGAAACAAAAGAGATGAACAAAGAAAGAAAGAGACAAACCAAGAAACAGACTCCTAACTATAGCAAACAAACTGATGGTTACCAGAGGGGAGGTGGGGGGGGTGGTGTGAAAAGGGGATTAAGAGCGCACTTATCATGATGAGCACTGAGTAATGTATGGAAGTGTTGAATCGCTATACGGTACACCTGAGACTAATATACCACTGTACATTAACTATATTAGAATTAAATAAATACAAGGAGGTCAGTGTGGCTGTAGCAGAATGAGCTATGGCAAGAGAAGTAAATCAGGCCAGAGCAAGCACAAGTGGGCGAAAACTGTATAAAGCTCTGTGAGCCATTTTAAGGACTTTGGCTCTTACTCTGAGTGAGATGGGAAGATATTGGAGGAGTCTGAGCAGATGAATGCCATGATCTGACTTGGGTTTAAAAGGATGCTCTAGGGGCGCCTGGGTGGCTTAGTCGGTTGGGCATCCAACTTCGGCTCAGGTCATGATCTCACGGTTTGTGAGTTCGGGCCCTGCATCGGGCTCTGTACTGACAGCTCAGAGCCTGGAGCCTGCTTCAGATTTTGTATCTCCCCTTCTCTCTGCCCCTCCCATGCTCATGCTCTGTCTCTCTCTGTCTGTCAATAATAAATAAACGTTAAAAAAAATTTTTTTTTTAAAAAAAGGATGCTCTGCCTATTGGGTTGATTTAGGCATGGGCAGAAAGGGGAGACCAGTCAGGAGGCAGTTTCTATAATCTGGAATAAGATTATGATGATTTGACAAGAGTAAGCACAGTGAAGATGGTGAGAAGTGGTCAATTTCTGAAAAATAGTTTTATGGTAGATTGGAAATGTTAAATGTCGATGGAAGGAAATGGAGTATGAGAGAGAGGAGATAAATACTTTGGCCTGAACCACAGAAAGAGTAGAGCTGCCTTCTACAAGACCAGGAAGACAATGGCAGGAGCAGGCCTCTAGGATCAGTGAGTCCAGCCCCCTATCCTTTGGTGGGGAAACCAAGGCCCAGAGAGGAGGAGCGGTGCACCCAGAGTCTCACACAGGTCATGTGTCTCTTTGCTCTAGCAAAGAGCCCTTGCTTTGGAGCCCTTGGCCCCCACATCATACAAAGGTAACAAAATAACATATAGAGAATGATTACATTTTGTTAAAAAAAAAAACAGGGTGTATATGCACACGACAGTCTGTATGCACATGAGTTACGTGAATTTAAGGTAGTGTGATATAAAAATATTAGTAAAGATCCACTTTGTATGCAGAATTTACAGTCTTTAGAATCCCACCCAAATTCAAAATTTCACAAAGTATGTCATAATAGCCAGACTGATGCTCAGAAGGGCACAGTGAATTGTCCTACACTATAACTCCCGTACGGTGGCCACTTTGGCTGGGACACAGAAGTGCCCACCTGGTCCTTCTGTGAGAATACAGAGAGAAATGCCCTGGTCACATGGCACTTGTGTGAGAGGTCTGAGTAGTTATTAGCTGTAGCATGAGCATTCATCATTAGTATAATTTAAAACATTCTGTAAGCCATAACGATATAATTCAAGGATTCATTAAGTGGCACAAGTGCTGAAAAATGAATTTTAAAATCCTCAGTTTGGGCATGGGTATTAGAAGACATAATATTCCTATAACGAAGGCTGAACATCATCATGACATCACATGCTGAGGACTAGGGAGAGTGCATCCTGCAAAATAAATTAGGAACAGAGTGGAAATGAAAAGCAGCAATTTAAAGCAAAGACCCTGCTAAGGAAGCAAATACCGGCTCAAGTACATAGGAAAAGTGCTGGTGCCAGATCGACCCGTTATAATATGCCTCTTGGCCAAGCTGTTGTGATTTTTATAATGATCTGAAAGGCAGTGGTAATGATAAGATGTTTTACCACGAGTATTTCTGTGGTAAATGGAGTACGTTTAAAGAAAGAAGAGTATGTTACAAAGCTAAGACACTTAGGCGCTCTGGAGTCCCAGAGAAAAAAATGTACGAGTGCTTCAAAAGCCCCTCCTGTGAATCCAGGACGAGTGCTGTGCCACCAATATTGGCATTCTGATGCCTGGGAGAGTGTGTGAGGGACAGAAGATTCTGCAGACACAGAACTGGGAGGCGCAGGTGAAAAGATGGCAAGGGGTGCATCAGTCCGACAACCTGCACTAGCCCCCAGGATTACAATGACAGGAGCGTCAATGCACGTGTGTGAGACCCTTGGAACCAAAGGCTGCTCACAGGAGGGCATCACAAGAGCACGGTTTAAACATATTATACTGTTTTAATGGAGGGAAGACTTTCCCAGTGCTGTGCGATAGCCAATGAGGTATCACAAATGGGTTATGGGGTGCTGAGGTATTGATACTCTTGCCCCTTGAAGCAGTCAGGCAGGTCCCAAAGTGGCTAGAGCTCCTGAGACAGTTAGCTCTAACCATAAACAGGCTTTGTTCTTTCATCCTGAGGACCTAGAAAATGTTATTTTCTACATGTTATGATATAAAAAAAGACTGGGAAACGCTGGATAAGTAGAGTATCGATATAATTTCAAATGGAGACACTTTTGAGAATGAAAGGGGCCTTGTTAATATTTGCATCAGGACAATCGGCATAGAGTGGGACTGCTCCAGGTAAACTGGGATGTATGATGGAGTAGGCAGATTAATGGTCTCCAGAGATGTCCACATCCTTATCCCCGCAACGCTTAGACAGCAAAAGGGACTTTGCAGATGTGATTAAAGTAAGGGTTTTGAGATGAGGAGATTATCCTGGATTATCTGGATGGACCTGGTGACATCGCAAGGGCTCTTACAGGAGGGAGGCTAGAAGGTCAGGGAAGAGGCAAGATGCTGTTCTACTGGCTTTGAAGATGGAAGGAGGAGCTGCATGCCAAGGGAATGTGGGAGGCTCTAGAAGCTGGGAGAAAAAGGAAGCCGATACTCCCTAGAGCCTCCTGAAAGAACAGTTTTGCTAACATCTTGATTTTAGGACTTCTGACTTCCAGAACTGTACGAGAATGTTTGTGTTCTTTTACTCCGCTGTGCTTGTGGTAATTTGTTGCAACAGCAATAGAAAACCAGTACAAATATTTGTAATTGACAATAAATTTATCTCTATGCTTATATAATTTTAAGCTATAAAGGTAAATAACTAAAACAGGTATAAATTTGCACTAACATTGTATTAATAAGTTGAAAACTCATTATATTGTATAGAGAGATGGAAAACTAGAGAACTGAAAAAACAGATGTTAAAAAAGCTTAGCCACAGAAAGAGAGACTTTTCATGGAGAAGGTTAGATGAGAAGACTCCAGTTTTTATTATAAATCCTCTGGTTAAAATATTAATAGTCTAAACCTGGGCGTGTATGTTTTATTTTGAGTATTAGTTTTTAAAGTAAGGTTGTTTGGGGGTAAGTTTCCAAGAGCTTATTGGGCTCAGGTTCTCCAAAGCTATAGCCCCCGCCCTTACCTGAAACCTGCTTACAGATTCCCCCTCATCCACAGAACTTCTCCTAACCTTTTACTCAGCCAACAGCTTCCTTGGCACAAGATAAGGCCAACTGGTAGGTCCTCCTGAAATAAGGCAGGAAGAGGCACCATTGGACAAGGAATATTCCCAGGATTGGACCCAGGCAAGGGTCCAAGAGATCTAGAGCAAACCCCCAAAGCACCATCTGTAGGGTGGGCAGACCTTGACTTTACCTCACAATGCTAACAAAGGGCCTGGGAGAGCTGAGAAGAGAGAAGGGCCTCCTGTTGCCACTGAAAAAGCACTGACATAGGAGCATGAAGGAAAGGGCTGGGGCCAGCTCTACCATTGACTTAGCAAATCCCTTTCAGTCTGGGCTTCTGCCCCTAGCTGCTGAAATGAATAGGGGAAGGAAGCTCACCTCCCAAATCTTCCTCCTTCCAAAGATGACTGGGCGGGCCCAAGGTCAGCCAGAGAATCATTATGTATCACACCTCAGAGTTTCTCTGAGATGGTCTGCTGCAACCCATTCATTTACACATGGGAAACAGCCTCTGCGAGACAAAGGTGTTCATTCAAGGTCATACTTGGTAACTTCCAATGACCTTCACTTAGACCCTAGGGTTCTATGGTTACCATTTGCATATGAAGACACAGAATGGTACCCGTTTGATAAGCAAATAAATTGTATCTGAGTCTTTAAAAAATCCAATATAAGATGCCATTATGGAAAAAACATAGCAACGACCTCATATAAAAGATAAGCAGTTATATCAGCTTTCTATTGCTGTGTAATAAATTACCACAAGCTTAGTGGTTTAAAACAACACACTTTTATTGTCTCATGGTTTCTGTGGGTCAGGGGTGGCTTAACTGGGTCCTCTGCTTACAGGAACTCACAAGGCTGTAGTCAGGTGTTAGCTGGGTTGTGTTCTCATTTGGAAGCACAACTGCCAAAGAATCTTCCTCCGAGCTCACTTGGGTTGTTGGTACATTTACTTGCTATTGTAGGACTTAAATCCTCAGCTTCTCACTGGCAGTTGGCTTCTTGTTGGCCCTCAGCTCCTAGCCATGTGAGCCTTCCAACATGGCCACTTCTCCAAAGCCAGCTGAGCTTTGAGGACTCTAGAGAGAGTTTGCTGGTTACATAAATTCTTAGATGACGTAATGTAATCATGAAAGCGACATCCCATCACCTTTGCCACATTCTGTTAGTCAGAAGCAAGCATGGGCCCCACCCACACTCAAGGGGAGGGGATATATAAGAGCACGAATACCGTGAATATCAACAGAGGTGGCACCTTACAGTCTATCCACCATTGTGGTGAAAAGTATAAGTGTAAAAAGACTGAAATCTCTACTCCAGCTAAGACGAGAACTCAGGTTTAGCCACTGGATTTTGGAATGCAAGGCATTGTTACCCTTGACAAGAATAGTTTCAATGAAGTAATAAGGATCAAAGTCTACTGGAATAGATTCAAGAGAATGGAAAGTGAGAAATTGGAGAGAGTGAGTAGAGACACCTCTTTCAAGGAGTTATGCTATGAAAGAGAACAGAGAGGAGAGAACAGTTACTCTATTATGTTTATATGTTCATTGGAACAATGCAGTAGGAAGGGGAATTTTGATGATCCAAGAGAGAAGGAAGGATCATTGCAAGAGCAAAACTCTTGGTTAAGTAAAGGGAAGGGGAGGAGATCAGTGTGCAAGATAAAGGAACTTAATGACAGGTGAGGACAGTTTACCTATTTTTGTGGGAGAAAAGCCTGGTATATGATTCAGACACAGGTCAGTGGGTAGATTTCATGGGTGGAGGATAAGGAAGTTCTCTTCTGATTGCTTCTATTTCCTCAATGAAATAAAAACAATGTCATCAGCTGAGAGTGAAAAGGGGAGAATACTGGAGGTTTGAATCAAGAGAAGGCATAAGAAATAGTCCTCCTGAAGAATGGGAAAGCAACAGAAACAAGATAAGTCATAGATCTGCCCAACAGTGCTGGGACCCACCTGAGGGTCGTGTTCATAAATTTAAGATGCAACCAGTTGGCAAATCTGTGTATATTTCTCAACCCATATTCAACTGCTTGGGTGTAGTCTCAAAGTAGAGGTGAAGTTGCATCTACCCAGTATTATGGCTTTGAAAGTTGGACACAATACAAGGAAAGGGATAAGACGGATAAGAGTGAGTGGCCAGGGTGACTGCAATGACTGTCTAATAGCTGGGTTAAGATGGCAGTGAGGGTATGAGGGGACGAGCAGTAGATAGGGAGCAGAGTAGCACTGGTAGACTGGGGGACCTGACGTCAAAGATCTGGTGCGGTCTGCAAACTCATGGATAGAAGATGGACCGATAGGAGTTGGTAAGCCATCTAGAGAATAGGATGTTTGCAGTAGAGATTTTGAAGGTGGTGTAGTCTCCGGTGATGACAAGGCCTAGGCTATGATGGGGGGAGTGGGTGTCTAAGGTGGGGTGAAGGGCAAACTATTTGGAAGCAGTGACCTGCAGAGAAAATGGTGACCTCAGGGGAGCCACATTTTAATTAGAGCAAGGAGGTGAAAAGAACATTGCCAGGCAGAGGACTTCCCTCTTCCTCGGGAAAACCTTTGCTGACCTCGTTCCAAGAGCCAACTGCTTTTATTACACTCAAGTGTTCAGAGCACTTACTACAGTTGAAACTTTTACTTATTTATGAGAAACCCAGAGTAATATTCATGGTGTCCAACTAAGCTCCTGGAAAACAGGCACCACACTGCCTGGGACCGGGGGATCCTCAGCACCCAGAAAAGTTCCCGGCACGTGGGCATTCAATCAGTACTGGTAGAAGGAAAAGAACAGACTCTTAGAGCAGTGGTGAGAAGTCTCTGTGGGAGTGGAGGGAAAGCGCATTCATCCACTCATTCGTGCTTTTGGTCTTTTGTTCTTCCTGAGGATCAGAGCCTGCATCACTCCAGGCCAGTGGGGTGGAGCTGTACTGAAGTTTCTGAGGCTTCTAAGGCTCAAGCAGCTGAGAGCTGGGCCTTGCAGCTCCTACATGCCAAGGCTGTTCTTGCTCAAGCTTTTGCCAAGTGATGGAGACTCCCCACCCCTCACACACAGTGTTTGGAGCTGAAGAGTGAGGTATCCACCTGCCTGGGGCTGGGGACACCTCTTCCAGCAGCCAGTCCCTGAATGGTGCAGCCCAAGGAATGTCCCAGGGGCTCCCAGGCAGGGCTCAGCAACTCTCCCACCAGGGCTCCTGCTGTCTAAGGAGGCCAGTGGGATCTTGTAAATGTCCTTTCCTCCCCAACAGTAGCTCCTGCGTCTAGGATCTTGTACCTTAAGACTTTTGTGGGAATTCTTTCCTTCTTTTCAATAGCTCAAATAGCTAAATCTGGGCTCTTCTCCATTTTTGACAGGCAAAGAGAGGTGTAGAGATGGGCAACAATAATGTTCCTTGAAGATAATGCTTTTGACATAAGCATAACTTTTTAGGGATCCTTTCAACATTATTGAGGACCCAGTCATAATGGGGCTACAATAATGAACATGAGACATGATCCTCTAAGGCTCTCACAACTCACAGAGGAAGATATGTACACACATAGCTGAAATCCCAGACAGAATGGCATGAGTGAAATCAAGGATTCAGAAGAGAAAGGTATTTTTTCCAGATGGTCAAAGCAGGGAAGGCTTTCATTAGAGGTAGCGTCTGAGCTACTCTTTGGAGAAATGGTGTTGCCAGTGAGGACACCTATAAAGCATTATCTGCCTCTACTGAAGAAGACAGGCCAAGTCTTTGCCAGCAGAATCAAAGAATCCCAGGTTTGACATTAACCTGGGTCAATAGAACATTGTGGAAGTGAGCACTGGTTTTGGCATCAGATGGAACTGACTTCAAATCCCAGCTCTGCCACTTACTAGCTATATAACCTGCGACAAGTTACTCAACCTGTCTTAGCCTCAATTTTCTCATCTGTCAAATGGGGATAATAATAGTTTCTACTTCAGATGATTGTTGTTAAGGACCAATTAAGTTGAGTCATGCAAAGCACTTAACATGGTGCCTGGCAAATAGCAATTATTTGCTGAAAAGGTTAGCTAATTCTAGCATGGATCAGACTCACTGTTCAGACCTTGAGCAGTCTGAGGACAATGACCAGGCCTCATCCCAAGCCTATCACTGGGCACAAGGAGCCAGTATAGGTTTGCAAAATGAATGATCAGACAGAGGTGACATCCTCTTTATCAATCTCTTAAATTGCAGGTAAGGGAAGATTTTTAGGGGAATGAGTACTGTTGAATCCTAGAAGGAGTTTTAAAGAAGGTTGTGTTATGGACAGAGATTTTTTAGGAAGATAAATTATCATCTGTCCTTGAAGGTTTAAGGGGCCAGTCTGCTTGAGGTTTGCCTATAGAGGGGGACTGTAGTAGGACAATTGAAGCATTGTATGTGAGGGAAGAGAATATTGAAACGAATGACTTTCTGAGGTTCCAGGATGTCCTGTGTAAGACCACAGGAAAATGCACTCACCCCCATCCCGGCTCTGCTATTCCCACCGTAGCTGTGTGACCTTGGGCCAACTGTCCCATCTCTGAGCCATAGGTAGCATTGTGAGAATAAATCCTATTGCCTTCCGAGGCGTTGAGAGGGTTGCATGAGGCACTTCTCCCTCAGAGCCTGTGCAGGGCAGGTCTGAGCCTGGTGCTGGCATCCCGTGGGTCTTCTGTCACAATCTGACCCATTTTATGAGAAGCTTTGTCCTCAAGAGATCACGAGAAAGGCAGAGGAAATGCTCTCTATCGCTTGTCCCCAGAACACCCCTAAGTTAAGGTCAGGCTTCCTGTCCTGGAACCCTGAGTACAATTAGATCTAGAGTTAGCAGCTGTGCCAAGGGAACAGGGATGAACGATGGACCCAGGAGGGTCACTGCAGCACACCGAACTCACTTCTGCTTGTGCCAGCCGGGGCCCGGAGACACAGCCTGGAGACTGAGGAGGGCGCTAGCCACCCCTTGTGCCCACTAACATCACCTCATCTGCCTCAGGAAACCAGAGGCGATGCCACGATGGAGACCAGGCAACTGAGTTCCCAAGTCAGGGTCTGTTCCATTGCCCCACAAGCCGGGGGGCAGGGGGTGGGGGGAGGGGAGGGTTACAAATCACACTCACACACACACACACACACACACACACACTTTTTTTGATTAGCATAATTTTATCAGCAGCACAAATACATACAGCCACCTAGTACGAGTCTCTAGTGTTCTGATAGAGCCCATGACAGGAGGGGTTAGGGCCACTCCTTTTTCTTGTCCCTCCTTTACTCATGGCCACTTACTTCTCTGGTCTGCTCTCTGTAGGGTCTTATTGTCTGTCCATGTGAGACTGACTAGTTATATACTTATATCAATAATATCAGACTGCAGAGTTCATGATCCCTCTGTCCACGTTTCTTAAATATTCAGGCGTTTTGTTTTGTTTTGTTTTGTTTTGTTTTGTTTTGTTTTAATAGACTTTATTTTTTTCGAGCAGTCTTAGGTTCACAGCGGTATTGGGCAGAAAGTACAGAGTTCCTGTATACCTCCTACCATAACACACTCACGTCTCTCCACTATCAACATCCCCCACCAGAGTGGTACGTGCGTCACAATCAATGAATCCACACTGACACATCATTGTCACCCAAAATCCATAGTTTATGTTAGGGTTCGCTCGTGGTGGTGTGTGTTCTGTGGGCTTGAACAAATATATGACAGGTATTCACCACTGCGGTATCGTACAGAATAGTATCACTGTCTTAGAAACCCACTATGCTCTGCCTAACCCTCTCTCACCTCACCCCAGGCAAACACTGATCTTTTTATTGTCCCCATAGTTTAGCCTTTTCTGGAATGCCGTATAGTTGGAATCAGTCAGTAAGTAGCCTTTTCATACCAGCTTGATTTCACTTAGTAATATGCATTTAAGTTTCTCCCATGTCTTTTATGGTTTGATAGCTCATTTCTTACTAGTGCTGAGTAATATTCCACTGTCCGCATGTATCACAGTTTATCTAGTCACCTACTGAAGGATATCATGGTTGCTTCTAAGTTTTGGCCATTATGAGCAAAGCTGCTCTAAGTATTCATGTATAGATCTTTGTGTTGACATAAGTTTGCAACTCATTTGAGTAAATACCAAGGAACATTATTGCTGAATCATATGGTAAGAATGTTTTGTAAGCTTTGTAAGAAACGGCCAACCTGTCTTCCAAAGTGGCTGTGCTGTTTGGCGTTCCCACCAGCAGAGAGTGACAGTTCCTGTTGCCCCACATCCTTGCCAGCATTTGATGTTGTCAGGGTGGTGGATTTTGACCATTTTAACAGGTGTGTAGTGTTTTCATTTGCAATTCCCTGATGATATATGATGTGGAGCATGTTTTCATATGCTTTTTCGCCTGCTGTGTGTCTTCCTTGGTGAGGTGTCTGTTCAAGTCTTTTGCCATTTTAATTAGATTGCTTTTTTTATTGTTGAATGTTAATGTAGGTAACGGTCCTTCTTCAGTGATGTCTTTTGCAAATATTTTCTCCCAATCTATGGCTTGTCTTCCCATTCTCTTGTCCGATCCATTTTTGTCCTGTATTTTCATCCTAACATACCTACTTAACTCTCTTCCTTCTGACCACATCCCCATCTCTGTCTGGGTCCTCTCAGTCTGACGGTGATAAGCTTCGTAGCCATGCATTGTGTGGGTGTCCTGGTGAACTGTGCTCACCACTTCTTTTTATCTTATTTTATCTTATTTTATTCATTTTAGAGAGAGAGAGAGTGCACGCAAGCAGGGGGGAGGGGCAGAGGGAGAGGAGAGAGAAAATCTTAAGCAGATTCCATGCTCAGCGAGGAGCCCAAGCAGGGCTGAAGCCCACAACCCTGGAATCATGACCTGAGACAAAATCAAGAGTCGGACACTCAACCTACTGAGCCCCCCAAGCGCCCCTGTGCCCACTACTTCTGCTACAGGGAGAGCCTTCAAGCCTCCTTGCAAACAAGGCTTGCTTTGCTTTAGTTCCACTGCCATGGTTCGCCCTGTTTCCTGCCACCTTTCTTTACACACATCCCAGAACAAGGCCTCTCAGTCATGCCCCATCAGCCAAGAGCTTATTCAGTTTTTGTCTCTGCAGTTTCTATCACAAAAGCAGTGTCCACTTTTCACCTTACGCACACAATTTAAAAAATACTATTATATATGCTTTGCCCCAGCTCTACCATACCCTTAATGCAGAATGGCTTTAGCCAGTTTGTTTAAGAGCTGTTTGGCAGAGATGGACGATACTCACAACACTGGGCTCAACACTGGAATGAAGAAACCTGCTAAATCCACTGGGACATAGTGTAGGGCACAATGCAATGGGAATCATTTGGAGGCAAAAGGGCTGGGTTTGAGATCTAGCTTTGTTTCTTGGGTGTTGTGGTTCAATGGGCAATTCCCTCAATTTCTATGAGCACCGGTTTTCTTGTAGAAAAACTATCGTAAGACATTCAGTTGAGTCTACCTCATAGGATAGCTTTGAGGATTAAGTAAAAAATCTATATGATATTCATTTGTAAATTGTAAAGGACCTTATGGTGTGTTTTATTTATGTTAACTTGTGCCAGAATTTGGTCCGAAGGGTGGTGTGGTAGCCGAAGTTTTACCAAGAATACCTCCATTTTCAGAAGAAATAAAGGTATATTTGAAATCTTAAAAAAATAAATATATTATACATATATGATTTTAAAACTCACTTTTAAGTGCCTGCTTATATATACAATGTTTATAAATTAGTGTACATAATGTCTACAAATGCATAGAAAAGGTCTGGACGTGAGCACACCACACTGTGAAAAGTAGCTACTTTTGAGGAAAGAAGGAAGAGAATGAAATTGGAATGAGGGAGGGGAGGATATAAATAGGGATGTTCCTTTTTTCTGTATATACTTCTAGACCCTTAGACCCTTTTATAATAGGCATTCATCACCGCTGTATTTTTTTAATTAAATGGCAAAGAAGTCACATTCCTTGCTATATTTCCCTGAAATTCTGATGAGCCCAGAGGAGCATGAGTCCCTACGCTCCTGGTAAAAATCGTTGCAACAAGGGGCAGCGTGCATGATTATCTTCATTGCTACCGCAAAGACCAGCAAGTTATGCGGTCTCAGGGAAGCAGCAGCGTAAAAAAGGAAAATCACTGTGGTGGGAGCCAGGAGACCAGAGGTCAGCTCGCTGTGTGACTTTGGACAAGTGCCCTGCCCCCTCTGGGCCTGAGTGTCTGTCACCATGCGTTCAGTGAGTACATGCGACTTGTTAATCTGCTTAGCAGACGGCTCCAGGAGGACGGGGCCCTGCCCCTCTTATTCAATAATATGTACCCTAGTGCCTTGCACAGCTGAAAACACTCAGTAGGCACTCACTAAATATTTAGTGAGTTGTAGATGATTTTGGAGACCCTTCAGGGAAGTGAGGAGGCAGAGTGGGCACCAGTGGGCATTAGCACCTAGCATTTCTGCCATACATCTACCTTTCATCTTTCCATGCAGCCCTGTGCTAACGGCCTGCCTTGCTTTCATCCCACGATATGCTGCTAAACCCAACAAAGACCCATTTCCTGTGCCCTCTCCCTTAGGCTTAATGGGCCCTTTATGAACCATGGGGATATGGTGAGGCAGCCCTGGCGGCCAGCCCCTATACCTGGCTCTGGGACCATGCCCCCTGGAGGAGTACCTTGTCCTTTCCTTGCCTGGAACAGAGTAGGATGGTGAGTCCCACTGAGGTCTCAGACAGCCTCTAGTCCAATGTTGATATCTGTCCCTCAGAAACACATACTTAATTAATATCAACACTTTTGAGTGTCCTAAAGTAGTTCTCAAAGTTGGTCTCCAGTCCAGGTGCATCAGTGTCACCTGGGAACTTGTTAGAAATGCAAATTTCGGGGTCCCGTCCCAGAGCAAGTGAATCAGAAACTCTGGGGATGGGCCCCAGCAATCTGTCTTTGAACAAGATATCTGGATGACTCTGATGCGTATGAAAGTTTGAGAAACAACCATACACTGTTGACTACAGAAGTGGCCTCTAGGAGCAAACAAATATATATATATATAAAATTGACATTTCCTGTGCTTAACGGGAGGATTTTCTTTAATCCTGAAAGGAAGACAGCAACGGAACAATAACCAAGACTCAAGCCTTGCATATGGGTCAAGATGGACTCTCACAGGGTCAGAGCCAGGAGTTTCTAGAACCCAGCCCCCTAAAAATGCAGATGGGGAAAGTGAACCTTCAAAACAGGGAACAACTTGCCCAAAGTTACACAGTGAATCATAACAGGCCAAAAACCACAACTCTGGGTAAACATGTGATCTAAATGCACTTAGCTCCTAGTTCTCCTGGGAAAGAACAACTGTTAGTTACTCTGAGTGTGGATTAGCTGATTCTGGGTGGCTAGAGTCTGGAGTCACCTCTCCCTGCAGTCAGGGGACATTCTGACAGCAGAGCTGTGGGGTGTGTGTGTGTGTGTGTGTTTTGGTTTTTGGTTTTTTTGTGTCAGCTCTTCTTCCTCTCTGTCCCCCCACTGCCCACTATTCCATAGTCATTGGAATTCAAAAGATTAAATAATGAGGCTACTGGATACTGCTTTCACAGTGTGAAATAAATCACTCTTAATTCAATGGGTGTTATGCTGGGGTTGAACCTTTACCGGCAATCATTAATAAATACCTTTTGAGATCACATTTTGCTATAAGTGTGATTTGGGGTCCTCCGTGAACATATCTATTTAACCCTATTGGTTCTGCTAATTGTGGGCCTGTCTAAACAGAAAGAGCCTAGGTCCAAGGCAAGCTGGGACCAGGGGGTAGGAAATGGGCAGTAGAGACCCTCCAGTTCCAGTGGTTGAAGTGGCCAGGGCCAAGAAACCAGAAGGTGATATAAGCAAAAAGGGGTCAAGCTGAGGAGGCCCTGGGCCAGTCTGAGATGGCTCATGACCCTGAACATCAGGGAATGCCAGCCAGTATACAATGACTCAAAGTCACATGGACTGTGTGTACTTTCTAGAAGAGGAGTCCATTCACCGAGAAACCAAGGATCCATTTGCTCATTACTTCATTCACCCACTCACTGAACAAGTATCCACTGAGTACTCACTCTAGACCAGCCCCCATGCTAGGTGCTAGGGAGACAGGAGTAAATATAACAGGCATGACTCCTGCCTTGATGGAGTTTTATTACCTAGCAGTAGAGATGGAAAGTACATAAGGAAAATTATGAATTAATAAGAGCTATAGCGGGTTGGGGAAAACCTGTCTAAAGAGGTGAGGTTTAAACCAAGATCTGGAGCACAAGTAAGAGCAACCACTTGAAGAGGCAAAGGAGAACTTCCTTAGGAAATGGTATCGCCGGTGGCCATGAAGTGGGAAGAACTCAGAGCCCTTCAGAAGCTGGCGAAGCATTCTGAGGAGGAAGAGACTGTAGAAGGAAAAAGTGGAAAGGCAGGCAAGAGCCAATCATGCATCAGAATGTTAATTCAAGAGCAGAGAAAAGTCCCCTCTTGAAGCAGAGGAAGGGCATGATATAATCAATGAGTTTTTAAAAGACCACTAGAGCTGCTGTGTGGAGCATAGATTGGAAGGACAAGAGTGGAAACAGATTCATTCCACGGGGGAAAGGATGGCCAATTCCGAGCAAGTGTTCAGTGTCCAAGTCAAGCCAGTTGGAATTTGCAGGAGGACAGAGCCTTCCTTCTCCAAGCAGATGAGATTGGGCAGCAGGCAATGGGATACAGAGGCCAAGGCAGGTCTTGACTCCATAACTACCTGGACACAAAGTTTCTGCCTAAAAACATACCTGGACGTGGGGGTAATGAGCCTTCCAGGGTCATTCCTGTGCCTTCTGGAGCTGGAGGAGGTCTGAGGCTGCTGCAGGCCTTCATAGTTGTGGCTGTAGGTGGCAATGGCATCCAAGTAGGAGAGGTGAGGCAGGGGCTGAAAACACAACACACGAGGTGGCCCCATATTCTCTCTGCCTTCCTCCTTTTTATAATAATCTGCTCTGAACACCCGGGTACATCGTGTTCTTCCTCCTGGTTGTGGATCACCTGGGCTTCTATGCGTTCCTTATGTTTCTGGCAGATAACTGTAAGCAGGCAGAGCCCTGGAGCAGAAACACAGATGGCCAGAGATAGCCCAGCTTGAGCTTTGAGCAGCTTGCTCCAAATCAACCAAGTTAGTGAAAACTTAAATGATTCGGCCTTTGCTTTGGGACTTCCAGGTCCCTACCTCACAGCAGCAACAGAAAAAACCAAGCACACCTTTCCACTTGAAAATAATCAAGGTCTTTCTGTTGGAGAGGATATTATTCTAAACACCTTCATCTGGCTCACAAGACTCTGGGTGACCTGGCACCCACCTACCCTCCAGCCTGATCTTCCACTTCTCTTCTGTAAGTGTCCCATGTCCCAACACAGCTGTGCTATCTACTGTTCCCAAATATATCCTGTCTTTTCCTACCACTGAGCCTCTACTTACGCTATTTTTCCCACGTGCAATGTCCTTCCTCCTCCAGTTATCTCCAAGTACTTAAATCATGCCCGTCCTCCTCTGGGTATCATTCCCTGATCCACACAGAATTGCTATCTTATATTTCCCTTTTCGGTTGATAGATAGATAGATAGATAGATAGATGTAGCTTCCCTTGAATATAGCTATGTGTCCACATCCCTTCCTTCTAACTAGGCTGTGAGCTCACTGAGATTAGAATATTTCCTCTGGAATTATTAAAGCAACTGCTCATAGATATTTGTTAGTTCTTCAAACCCGAGTGCTGAAACAAACACAAGTGGTATAGGTCATCAAAAGGCTACAAGGTATGATGTACATTTAGGACTCACTGTTGTAAATACAAATGTCTGCATGTGTCTATATACAAAGTAAAAATATATATAGTATCTACTCTAAATTGTAACAACAGTTGGGGGTGCCTGGGTGACTCAGTCAGTTAAGCTTCCAACTCTTGATTCCGGCTCAGGCAGTGATCTCATGGTTCATGAGATTGAGCCCCTCATCAGGCTCTGCGCTGACAGCATGGAGCCTCTTGGGGTTCTCTCTCTCCCTCTCTCTCTTCCTCTGGCCCCCACCCCCCAACACATGAGCTCTTGCACTCTCTCTCTCAAAATAAATAAACATTAAAAATAAAACAGTAACAGTGGCTACCTCTCTGAGATGAACTTACAGGTGTATCTTTTATCTTCATTTTTAAATCATTAGGGTTGATTTTATCCCATCAGAACACAAAACCATCACAGCTCTTTCTTAAACAAAATCAAACAATAATATAAACATTATTGATTAAAGATCCCTATAAATCTCTCCCCTATGAAAATATACCACTAAAAGTTATATGAATCATTTTTCACATTTTTTCATGAATATTCAAATATCCTATGTACTAATCATTCTTTTCAAACTATGATATTGATCTGTTATTTACTTTTTTTTCTTGTATAATGATAGATCATAAGTTCATCATAGATGATTTATTTACCAAGTCCTTATTAACAGACATTTGGACTATTTCTATTTTATTTTATGTTATAGCTGTTATAAGCAAGGTTGAGAGAATCTCCAGAGATAATTCTGCTTTGTTTTCTAAATCTTTAACCATAAATATTTTCTATCATCATAAAATGAAACCTTTATGGGGCACTTGGGTGGCTCAGTTGGTTAAGCGTCTGACTTCAGCTCAGGTCATGATCTCACAGCTCTTGAGTTTGAGCCACGCATCCAGCTCTGTGCTGACTGCTCCGAGCCTGGAGCTTGCTTCCGATTCTGTGTCTCCCTTTCTCTCTGCCCCTTCCCTGCTCACTCTGTCTCTCTCTCTCTTAAAAATAAATAAACATTAAAATAAATAAATAATAAAACGAAACTTTTATTTAAAAAAAGGAATTATCTGGGGGCACCTGGGTGGCTTAGGCTGTTAAGCCTCCGACTTCAGCTCAGGTGATGATCTCAGTCTGTGGGTTTGAGTCCTGCCATCTGGCTCTGCGCTGACAGCTCAGACCCTGGAACCTGCTTCGAATTCCCTCTCACTCTTTCTCTCTCTCTCTCTCTCTCTCCCCCTCCCCTGCTCATGCTCTGTCTCTCAAAAATAAAAATAAAAATAAATTAAAAAAATATTTTTTAAAAAATGAAGTATCTGGGTCATCTCTCTGTTCAGAATTTCATTAAAAAGCTCTCTTTCAATTCAGCAAATAGGTATTGACTATCAACCCGGTGCTGGTCACTTTGCTGGCAGTACAGCAGTGAACAAACTGGATACGTACACTCCGGTGGGGACGGTAAACATTTAACCATAATCAAGCTAGTGTAAAGTCCCAGTCTGTGATGAACCCTGTTGAGGAAATGGGCTAGGTGCTCTGATCTAGTTTAGCGGCGTGATCTGGTTTGCGGGGCATTGTACCTGCAGGCTGACCAGTCACTAAGAGAAGGTCGGGAGCGCGGGAAACTGTTCCACAAAGGAAACCTCCAGGGGCTTGGTGCTTCTGAGGGCTGAAAATCTGCCGCAAAGGCTGGAGGGCATGGAGGCGAGGCCTGGCGGGCATGGGGGTGGGGCCTGGAGGGCACGGAGGCAGGGCCTGGAGGGCATGGGGCGGGCCCTGGAGGTCGTAGCGGAAGCTCGTTATCTTCCTTCCTTATCCGCAGGTTATCAGACAGTGGACGGGACCACCGGCTATTGTGGGACAGAGGGCTCGTTCCTGCCACGCCCACCCTGGGCATCCGCATCTGCGCAGTACTCCTCTTCCCGGCGCCGCTGGTGTTCATCCAGAACCTTCCAGGCCTGTGGACTTGCTCCGTGCTCACCAACGTTCTCATGCTGGAATCCTGGTCCTCATCTTCCAGCACCTCTTCCAGGCAGGTTCCTCACCCCAGGCCACCCTCTTGATGGATGTGTGTGCGTGTGTGTGTGCACGCGTGATCACACACATGCACGTGCACGCACACAGGTGCGTGTGAAACAAAAGTAGGGAAACACACCCTCCAGACTGTTCATCATTTCTCCTGCAGAAGGAAATTTCGGGTTGGGATGTGGTTTTGACGTATATACAGGATCCTCACTTAGAACATTTCTTTCACTGCTTTTTTTAAAAGAATGTCTATTTTTTTAACGCCCAAACTACACAGAATGAACCCATCTGTGCCACTCCAACTTTTCTGTACTCTGTTTATGTAAGTAACATTTACATTTATGCCCCCAAAACTCAATATAACAGATTTGGCAAGACAAAACAATCTGTGAGAAATGTCTTGAGCCGTTTCTTACATTTTTCTGCTGCAGACACGATCAAATGTTAGAATCCCACACAGCTTGGAAAGCAGAACAGCTAAATGTCCACAAAGAGGATGTGGAAGATGTTACTGTAGATAAAGCAACTTCTTGTAAGTGCCACATTAATTTGTGCTGAGTGTCACATGGTAAGCATTTATAGCAAACATCAGAGTTTATTGCTTACATGTAGACATTTTATTGAGTTTTATTTACGTTTCAAAAATTGGTTGCGCGTTTGGGGTTGATGTGTCATGTGACGCAATGTTTCCCATTTAAAATAATAGGAACTTGACTATCAGCATGCTTACACGGATTATAAAATTTTAGCAGCAGATCACTGATACTAAGAAGGATTTTCCCCCCCCCAACAAGTAGGTATTTTGTTAACAGGGACAAACTAATAAGGACTCTTATTCAACTCAACTCAAAGTAACTGGTGGGGGGGAAAGGAGAGGGTATGAGAAAGATCCAGGGCCCTTTTGTGGAACAGCCAGGCCCCAAGAAGGATCGCGAGGCAGTCAGACTTTGCGAGCAGCACAAACCCAGAAGTCCCGCCACATCGGTGCTTCTGGTGCCTCTGCTCAGGTTGACTCTATGTCTTGGCTTTATTTCTCTCAATGCGAACCAGCTCTGTTCTCCGCTCTTGAGTTTTAGATTTTACCACTTTAGGCACCAGAAGGAAACAAATCTGAGTTCTAGCTGGTCCCAAAAAATCCAGAAGGAACTCATCGGTTCAGCTTGGGTCAGGTACCACCCTTGAGCCAATTAACTGTAGTGAGGGGCATGATCCATCCCTGGCCTTCAACTTGGCTCACTCGCAAGGCACAGAACCTTCCCCCAGACATCACCGTGTGGGGTCAATCAAGGAAAGGGCTGAAATGTGGATTTGAGTCCTAGCTTTGCACAGGCCGTATGACCCTGAGTAAGTCATACGTGAGAATCGAGCTAGCAATTCTTACCTTGTTAGGCTATTGTGGTGTAAAAGTGCTTGGTGCAAACCCAGGGGTTCTGAGGCAGCAGAGCAAGTGTGGTGGAGGCAGGTAGAGACTCCAGAGCAGCCGTTCTTAACCAGGGGCGATTTGCCCCCGGGGGACTTTTGGCAATTCATGGAGACATTTTTGTTGTCACAACTAGGAGAGTTCTGTATACCAGCAACTAGTAGGTAGAAGCCAGGGATGCTGTTAACCATCCTGCAGTGCTCAGGACAGCCTGGATGTCAGGAGCACTGAGATCCCTGCTCTAAAGCCAAGTGACCTGAATTCTATTTATAGCCCCCCTTCCGTTTCAAACTTTGGCAAGTTACTTCACTTTTTGTGCCTTGTTTTTTCCATCTGGGAAATGGGACTGATACTAGTACCCATCTCCAAAGGCTGTCCTGAAAGTCAGATAGATTAATAGATGCGAAGAGCTTGGACCGCTGTCTGGAACTTGGTTAAATACCACTAAATGGAAGCTCACACCGCCCTGAAACCTGGCTAAGCAGCAGAATCCCTTGAGATCTTGTTTCGTAACAGATTCCCAGGCCCTGCTTTAGTTGTACTGGATCAGAATCTTTGGAATTTGGAATCCAGGAATCTGTGTGTGTGTGTGTGTGTGTGTGTGTGTGTGTGTGTGTGGTTTAATTCCCCAACTGATTCTGATGATGGGCCAAGCACTGGGGTGATGACTCTGAAGCATTGCTGTACCAGGCATGGTCTTGGGACCAGAGACATCAGCGGCACCTCAGCAGGACCACTCAAACCCCAATGTGTGTACAAACCACCTGGGGACCTTGTTACAATGCAGGTTCTGATCCAGGAGATCTGAGTGGGCCTGAGAGTCTGCATCCCTGACAAGCTCTCAGGTGAGGCCAATGCTGCCAGTCCTCTGACCACACTTTGAGTCACCAAGCTTTAAGCGCTTTGTGTACGTGCGTGCGTGTTGTGATGCCCCAGTCCTAGAGTAGGCTCAAAGCCTTTTGAATTCCAATCAGGACTGAGCTGAAATAGCTATCACTATTGGCTATTTTGAATAGCCGAACGCAAGGTAAGGACAAGATACTGCATGTGAACTCCAGATGGCCTCTGTCTTCTGAGGGCCCCACCCCCACCCCGAGCCTGAGCCACAGTGGAAGCCCCCACTCACCTCTTCAGGTCATTCTGGCTGGAAAGGCTCTCTCTGTTCCCAGAAAGAATAAAGAAGCTTCAGAGGCTCCTGGAGACCAGTTTGGTATAAATAACCTAGAGATCACCTTGTTTACAAGTGGATTTTTAAGGTGTTCCTTTATCATGGCTGGTGTCTCGTGAAGGACGTTGTTCTTAAATTGTCAGTCCTCACCAGACTCCAGGATTCTGTGTTCTTACAGAGTCAGAGATAGGACAGGACCTGGAGTTCATTTAACTCAGTGGCTTTTCAAAGTGTTTTTCCATACCTCTGGTGACGTGTGGAATGAGTTTGGGGGCAGATGTTTAGGGAGTACTTCCTGTTTTCTTAGTTATGTATCCGTATTAATGTGTTCTCTCCTACTCATGGCAATTCAGAATTTCATTACCATACTTCTTTTTAAAACCGATTTTGCTTTAAAACATTGACTTGAGAAACATAAATAGGTGGAACACACATACGGTAAATGGCGGAAGTTTCAGACATGCTGTTTTAGCTCAGCGTCCTTGCTTTCTGGAAGGAGACACTGAAACTAAAGAGGCCCTGAGCCTGGATTTTTCTTATCCTTAAAATGAAGATAACACTCCCTGCCCTGTAGGGTCATGGTGAGGGCTAAACCAGGCATTTAAAGAATTTAGCACACAGGGCGCCTGGGTGGCTCAGTCGGTTAAGCAGCTGACTTCGCTCAGGTCATGATCTTGCGGTTTGTGAGTTCGAGCCCTGCGACGGGCTCTGTGCTGACGGCTCAGGGGTCTGTGTCTCCCTCTCTCTCTCTCTGCCCCTCCCCACCTCGTGCTCTGTCTCTCCCTCTCTCTCAGAGATAAATAAACATTAAAGCAAAAAAAAAAAAAAAAAAGAATTTAGCATGGTGGCTGGCCCATCCTGAGGACCTAAGAAATATTAGCTGCTCACATCTGTATCAGACAGGAACCATCTTAGTAGGATTGCTGTTAGGCTTGCAGAGCCTCGAGCTCCCCATCTGTAAAATCGAGGCATCAGATCAGAGGGCTTGGCATCTGTGCTGTTTAGACACCCTCGTTCTCTCACTGACCCCAGGTTATTGGCTCCAGAGAATGGCTGAGGGCAGAAGGCCAACTTCTACCCCCACCCCACCCAATTCCCCAGCACACTCACTTTACACACGGAGAAACTGAGGTCCAGACACTTGCCCTAGAACTCAGCCCCTGCCACTCTCAGTTCTGTCCTGAGTGTCCTCCTGCCTCTGTCCTCTTAAAGAAACAAAGTCCATCCACCACAGGTGCAGGTCGGCAGAAAGTTGGACATATTGTAGGCTCTGCTGGCTGGCCGGCTCTCTGTATGCTGGATTTCCACTGTGTTTTCTCAAGGTCAGTTTCATCATAACCGTTATCATCACCCTCCCCCACTCCCACCCCTCCTGAATTTCTCCTTCAGGAAATCCCAGACCCTTAGTGGCAAACGGGAAGACCTACCCTTTGATTCTTCAGGACAGCCATCTTTGCTTTGGAAGGTATTGGGGTGGGAAGGTTTGAGATGGGGCAAGGATCCCCACCCCTGATGAGAGCGAGGAAGCGAGATAGTCTAGGTGAAGGGCACTGGCTATGGAGCCGACAGACATCGGTTTGAGACCGACTTCATGTTTTCAACCTGTGTGATCCTCGACAAGCTATTTAACACTTCTGTGAACCTCAGTTTCCTCATCTGTAAAATGGGGTTATAATGCCTACAAAGCAAGGATGCTGTAAGGACTCAATGAGATAATGTCGGTAAAATAGCATTTTGCTGGCACAAAGTTAGTAGCTGTCATTATTATAGCTTCACCAACCCTTCACCTAGTGTGGGTAAGAATACCAACATGCTAGAGAAACATAACCGACAGAAAGCTGTGGATGTTGGGCAGATCTTTTCAATGAGCCTTACTTTACCCATCTGTAAAATAGGAGAATTGAAAACCTCGTTATGACAATCCCTGCCAAGCAGAAAACCTGCTTAAACACTTAAACATGTCTTCATATTAAAAATTTACCATTTACATTGCTCTGCCCTTAATCAGCACTTTTGGGTGCTAGAGATATTTTAATGCAGCATGAGAAAAATTACTTAAAAAGCCAGCACAAAAGGGAATTTAGCAACACTTTTCAAATATTTTTTTACCTTCTGAACCTTTTGAATGAAATCACAAGAGGAACGCAATATTTAATACAAACCAGTTACCTTCACATACCTCAGAAAAAAATACACACACACACACACGCGCGCACACACACATATCTATGTGTGGGAACATGTATATCCCGCACTCACACATAGAGAGAAGATGGTGACATAGCAAATGTGCTAACCTTTGGGGAATCTGGTGAAGGATATATGGGAAGTGTATAAGGGTATATTTCTGCAACTTTTCCATAAGTCTGGAATACTTCCAAATAAATAAAGAGATCAGAATTTGATCCACAGCTTGAAGTGATTCTCACATCCATACACAGATAATGAAACCAGGGACTGGAAGCAATGAGGCTTGTCCAAGTGCATATCGCTGTTAAGTTCCAAAGCCAAGGCTTAAGCCCTCACCTTCCAGCTTCCAGATCAATGCACTTGTCCTCTCAGATGCTGCTTCCAACCATCCTCTTCTCTTTTCAGTTTCCCTGCTAGGTCTCCTTTTTTTTTTTTTTTTTTTTTTCAATGTTTATATGAGAGACAGAGAGTCAGAATGCGAGCAGGGGAGGAACAGAGAGAGAGGGAGACACAGAATCCAAAGCAGGCTCCAGGCTCCAAGCTGTCAGCACAGAGCCCAACGCAGGACTCGAACTCACAAACCATGAGATCATGACCTGAGCCAAAATTGGACACTTAACCGACTGAGCCACGCAGGCACCCCTTGTTTGACAGTGCTGTTACTGGGTCCCCCTGCCACTGACTTCTCCACTGTCCCCTCCCTACACACACACACACACACACACACACACACACACACGGCATCCTGAGCTGTTATTCAGAGCTGATGCCCCCATGTTACCACAAGATATAGAATCACAGATGACAGACAGATGGAGCTGGAATAAATAAAGCATGAATGTGTACAGATTTTTCTAGACACTCACACCATGCATAAGGAAACATTTCTCCAGTACAATCTATATTCTTTTCCATCCTTCAGTCAGGATCCATTGCATATTCTGGTGTATAAGATAGTCTCCCCTGTAAACTCGAAGCAAAAGGAATCCAAAATTACACTGCAGGCTACAAACCTGTTAGTGCTGGGAAGTCCCCTTCCAGACCTGAAATTAGGGATGGTGCTCCCCCTGGTGGGCTGCATGCAGAAGCACAACTCCTACAAAGACACCAGCTTGTACATTCTGAGGTTTTCTGTAAGGGAAATCATCATCATCCATGGGCCACAAAGCTGCTCAGGGGTAGAGCCTTTCCTGAGCATGGAAGAGGATACTCAAGTATAGATTGCTGGGCTAGAATGCCTTTAGGGTCTTTTCAGTAACTGGTCCTGTTATAATTCAGTAGTTCCTTGTACCTAGTGGGGCCATGTCTTTGGAGTTTTTCTCTCTCAAGCTTTATGATGGCTGAGATGAAGGAATTTAGAATAGTACACAGTGAGTGAATGGGGTCTTTACATAAACGGGGGCCACTATATAATTATGGCTCCTCTGTTTACAGATTCTGCCTCTGGAAAACGAGATGCAGTACCGTGTTCAGTTTCCACTCATTCTACACGGAGGGCTGTTCAAGATCACCACCCTGGACATAAGCCTAGGGGCCTTGGGCTACCTCAGGTTTGGGACCACCACCCAGGCAAGCATCACCCTCAACTTCCCCAACTTCTGGTGAGTGCGTTCAGGCTTCAGAGCCAGAAGGCTGATGTGCAGGGTGGGGCCGGTAAGCGTCCCCTTATCAGAGGGGAGTAGCACAAATGAGGATCAGGTCTATCAGGGTGGAGAAGAGATACTAGGAAACCGGACTGTGGGGAGAGGTGGACTAGATAAATCAAGAGATCTGGATTCTTGTCCAACATGGCCATTAATTCTCCTATGTTCTAGATAGGATATTTCCCCCCTCTTCCTATAGACTTCAGTTTCCCCATCTACCCAACAAAGGGATTAGACTAAATGATTTCTAAGTGCCCTCCCAACTTTGATGTATTAACCAGATCCCTTTCATTTGCAAGTGACTAAAAACCAATCCAATCTGGCCTAAATTTAAAAAGAGAGAGGGGCACCTGGGTGGCTCGGTCGGATCTCGTGGTCTGTGAGGAACCCCGCATCGGGCTCTGTGCTGACAGCTCAGAGCCTGGAGCCTGCTTCCGATTCTGTGTGTGTCTCTCTCTCTCTCTGCCCCTTCCCTGCTTGCTCTCTTTCTCTCTCTCTCTCTCTCAAAAATAATATTTTAAAAAATTTTAGAAAAAAAAAAGAAAAAAGAAAAAGAGAGAGAAGTCCATGCGTATATCTACCTTCAGGCACAGCTGGATCCAGCTGTTTAAGTGGTATCAGCAGGACTCTGTCTGTCTTCATCTGTCACGTTTGTTTTCCTCTGCATGGACTTTATCAAGCATACTCTTCCCACACAGCATACAGTGGCAGATAACTAACTACTAACAGCCTCTCAGTTACTCTCAGCCCTGTGTAAAGAGCTTTTCTCTTTTCCAAAAGGTCCATTAAATCCCCGATTTGATTCTGATTCCCGCAGCTAGGGTCACATGTCCATTCTGAACCAGTCCTATGGCCGGGAAATGAAATAAGCTGATTGGCCGGCCTGGACCCTGTGCCTTGCTGGGGTGGGTCAGGAGTTCCTGGAACCTAGTTGGACTGAGAGCAGGGATGGGGTCATTCCTGCTAACTGATGGGGTGACAGTTGCTAGGTCAGTTAATCCAACCGAGGTCCATTAACACATATCATAATTGCAGTCAAATCTGAGGACCACAGATTATTTGGTAGATGTTCTTACAGCTTCTTGGTAAGTCAGACAAGGTGGTAAATGGGATATCGCTATAGGGTGGCTGACAGCTTCTTTTCCGTTTTGCTCACCATCGTGACTTCCCAGAAGTGCTCAGGTTCTCAGGTACATAGACCCCACCTCTTGTATTCTCCTCCCTGCTTTATGCCCTTACATTAACATCCTCGGAAATAGTCTATGTAAATTTAAATAGAGCTTAGCACGGTGACAGTCACATAGAAGTGACTCAATATTAATTTTCGCTGTTATTATCTTCCCCTGAAAATACAATCTCATACATGGGATTCCCTTTCTTTAAAAAAGAAAAAAAAATCTAGACTGAGATACATTGTTTTCCTTGTGTGTGACTTCTAAATTGATTCTTGGCTACTGTAAGCTAATGGCCCTAAAGAACAGAAACTCAGATTCTTAATCTAATGTGTAAATAGTAAATATTTAGAAATATGTGGTAACTTAGATTTCATTTTGAATGACTGATTCAACTCATCGTTAATGTAATGGGCAAGAGGGGCATCTGGGTGGCTCAGTCAGTTAGGTGTCTGATTCTTGGTTTCGGCTTGGGTCATGATCTCGTGGCTCATGGGATCGAGCCCTGCATTGGGCTCTGTACTGATGGCATGGAGCCTGCTTGGGATTCTCTCTCTCTCCCTCTCTCTCTACCCCTCCCCCAGTCATGTGTGTGAACGCACGGGCTTTCTCTCTCAAAATAAATAAACATTAAAAAATATACAATGGAGAAGAGAGAATACAGATATTTACTGAGAACTTCCCAAATGGTTTACAGGCGTGGTCTCATTAGCCCCATCTGCCAAGGGAGACAACAGCACCAGGTCAAGGAGTCCTAACATGATTTGGCCACATTCCCTAACCTCATGGAAAGGCACACACACACACACACAACCAATTCCTGTTCTATGTGAGAGTCTCTGTAACCTGGACAAGTGTTATGGAAACTCAAAAGGACAGTTAATTCTGACCAGGGAACAGAGAGGCTCCACAGGGGCCTCTGAGACTTGAACAATGAGCAAGAATGTGACAGATTAGGAATGGAGGGAAAGGCATTCTTGGCGGAGGGAACAGTATGTGCAAAGGCACTGATGCCAAGGGTGTGTCTCAGGCCCAGGGGAGGGCTCTCATTGTCTGGTACTGTTGCAGTGTTGAGCATGGGGTTGGGGGCAGAGGCAGGAACTGTTGTGAGATGAATCGGTGAAACTGCACTTGATACACAATGGGCTTTTAATCCCAGGCTCAGGTTTGACACTTTCGTGTAGGTGATGAGATACCATTAAAGGCTTTTTGAGCATTATAACATAATCACTCATCTTTTCTCTGTCTTATGTCCACTAAAAGGTAGTGTGGTTCTTTTTTATATTCTTGATAAAAATGAGCCCCATGTATTTAACAGTTTATGACCAGAGACCATCAGATACAGCCCTTGCCTTTTGGTAGGCAGAGTATATCCCCATTTTACAGATGAGGCCAGTGAGGTTCAGGGAAGTAAAGTGACCTAGATAGTGTTTTGTTTTGGTTTTGTTTTGGTTTTGTTTTGTTTTGTTTTTAGAGAGAGTGTGCACAAGCAGGGGAGAGGGGCAGAAAGAGAAAAAGAGAGAATCGTAAGCAGTCTCCACACTGAGCACAGAGCCCAGTGCAGGTCTTCATCCCACGATCCTGGAATCATGACCTGAGCCGAAATCAAGAGTCAGATACTCAACTGACTGAGCCACCCTGCACCCCTCTAGATAGTTAATGGTAGAGGATGAGTTAGGATTTAGACCTCCTGCAACACAATCTAGTTTTTAGAACGTACACATCATACACTTTGACCTCACGTGAATTTGGTTATGAAAGAGGGAGAGTGTGCTATTTTGAAAGGGCTGGTGGTTTCACCCATCACCCCACTGATTGAATAGATGTCCCTGAAGAAGGTGAGCTGGGAAGCATGGATCCGCCTCCTTTTCTGTGGGTCTCAGTCCCTTCAGGCCCTTCAGAGACTGAGGCTCTTGCTACCCTTTCTGGAGTAAGCCTTTGGTGGCTAGAAATCTGTGTATAATTTTTTGCATTGTATGGCCTCTAAACACATTGCTGTATTTTAGGGTGTTGAAGGGATGATTCAGGGCAGTTTGACAGTTCCCCATTTCTGCCCCTCACTGAGGCATCACAGGTCTCCCTGCTGTCCCTCAGCAGGTCCTCTAGAGGCTGCTGGTGTCCACAGATGGATCTTTCCTGATCCCCTTTGCCTTCCAAAGGTTGTACCCGTCTGTCAAGCTCCTCTCCTTGGACAGTGCCTGCCTCGCCTCCCCTGCAGTTCTGTGTCCCTCTGGAGATCATCCTGCCCGTCACTGAAGCACTGGGCCTTCGTGGTACACCTGGGCACCCACACTGCTGTGGTCCATCTGACACATGAGTAAAAGGCAGGGAGCCTTGCTTCTCCTGTCCCTCCCTCAGGACCCCAAAAGTTTCCAGAAGTCAGGCTACCAGAACCTCCCTAGGGCAGTGCAGAATTTCAGGCAGAGTACAGGTTTGTGGAATTAGGCTGGACCTAAGGGGAGCTTTGGTGCCAGGAAACAGCGTACAACTCTGGCCAACTTAAGCTGAAACAAAGGGATTTGGGGGCAGCTCAGAGTCAAAGGGAGAAGCTAAAGAAGCGAATCTTGAAAAAGACAGAAATCAGGGAGAACCTGAGATTAAAGTCAGAGGAATGAAGAGAAAGCCCCTGGGATAAATTTCCTTCAGTTCTTTTCTGTCTTTGTGCTCTCTGCTGAAGATGCACATTCTATGGAAACAGAGTTCAGTCACCCATGCCCATCCTTAAACAAGGGAAGTTGGGGAATTCCGACTGTGCCACCAAGACCCCCATACGGTGAGGGAGGGATGCTCCGTCACAGCAAAAGTAGGGTTCTAATTATCCTTACAACTTCCTCTTTGATGCATGGGTTATTTACAAGTGTGTCGTTCAGCTTCCAAATATTTGGTGGTTTTTCAGATGGTCTTTCAGTTGATTTCTACTTTAATTCCATTTTTGTCAGAGAACATTCTTTCTGTATGATTCCAGTTTGTGGGTTTTGATTTATGGCCGAGAACAGTTTATCATAGCCTGTGCCCCATGTGCACTTGAAAAGAACGTGGTATTCTGCTGGTGTGAAATGGAACGTTCTATAAATGTTAAGTAGGTCAACTTGATTGATGGTGTTGTTTAGGGCTTTTATATCCTTGCTGATTTTCCACCTACTTTTTCTATTAATTACTGGGCGAGGAGTATGGAAGTCTCCAGATACACTTGTGGATTTGTCTGTTCTTTCAAGTCCGTCAGTTTTTGCTTCATATATTTATTTGGTAGCTTTGTTGTTAGATATAATGCACATTTACATCATTTAGATTTGTCTCAATGACTTGACCCTTTTATCACCTGTATAATGCCTCCCTTTATCTCTCACAGCATTCCTTGTCCAGAATCTGCTTTCTCTAATATTAATACGCCCATCCAGGATTTTTTTAAATTAGTATTTGCATAGAATATCTTTTTCCCCTTAATTTTAACACATTTATATCTTTATAGTTTAAGTGGGTTTTTTGCAGACAGCGGTTACTTGGATCTTGCTTGTGTATTCCATTTGGCCACCTCTTACAATTGGTGTCTTCAGAACATTTATATTTAATTATTGATGTGCTTAGATTAAAATCCATCCTGCCATCTCTTGCTAATTTTTTTCTATTCCATCTGCTCTTTGTTTTTTCTTCTTTCTGCTTGCTTTTGGATTGAGTATTTTTAAAGGTTCCATCTTAGTATGTTTACCTCTTTCAACTTGTTTAGGAGCTGTCCTCAGTTTTAGACATCTTTAGTTAATCACAGGTTAATTTCTGTTTTCTTTCTTCTTTTTTCTTCTCTTTTCTTTTTTTATTTTACTTGAATCCAAGTCAGTTAACATATAGTATAGTAATGATTTCAGGAACAGAATTCAGCGATCCATCACTTACAAATAACACCCAGTGCTCATCCCGACAAAGGCCCTTCATGCCCCTCGCCCCTTTAGCCCATCCCCCCAGCCAACACCCTACCAGCAGCCCTCAGTTTGTTCTCTGTATTTAAGAGTCTCTTATGGTTTGTCTCCCTCTCTGTTTTTATCTTATTTTTGCTTCCCTTCTCCTATGTTCAATCAAGATTATTGTCAAATAACAATTTACCGTTTCTTGTGTGGTATAAGAACCTAACAATAGCGTACTACCAAGTCTTTCCTCCCATTTCTGTGCTATTTTTCTCATGTATTTATTTTTATATATGCTATAAACCCATAATATGTGGCTGCTGTTTTTGCTCTGAACTGGACATAGACTTTTTCTTCAACGGCCTGATGGTCAAATTTTAGGCTTTCAGTCCGTATAACCATATTTCACCTATTTAACTGTGTCATTATAGCTCAGGGCGGACCTAGACAATACATCAACTGATGGGCATGTCTGTGTTCCAGTAAAACTTTGCTCATGAAAATAGCCCACAGGCCATACTTTGCTGATTCCTGCTTTAGATATTTAGATAATCCAATCTCTTTAAAAATAAAGGAAAAGTATCTTCTGTATTTGCCTTTCCTTTAACTATTTCCAAAGTTCTTCATTTCTTTTTGTAGATCCATAACTGTCATCATATTCCTCCTTCCTGAAGAACGTCCTTTAACCCATCTTATAGCACAGATCTGCTGGTAATGGATTATCTCAGTTTTTTGCTGGTTTAAAAAAGTCTTTATTGCTCCTTAAACCTTTGAAAAATATTTTCTCTGAGTTGAGAGTGTTCATGTGTTAGCACTTTCAAGATGCCATTCATTTTCTGCTGGTTTGTATGATTTCCGATGAGGATGCTACATTTCTTATATTCCTTTCTTGGTATATACGTGTCTTTTTTCCCCTGGCTGCATTTAGACTCCTGGATGGAGTCTAAAAATGGAGGCTAAATAAAGTTTTCTCTTTATTTTTGGTTTTTATTCGTTTGAATATGATGTGTCTAGATAAACGTGTGTGTATGCATGCACATTGTATTTATCCTATTCTGTTTTGGTGACTTTCTCTGAATTTCTTGATCTGTAGTTTTATGTGTTTATGAAAACTGTTGGCCATTATTTCTTCAAATATTTCCTTTGCCACATTCTTCTCCCTCTGGGATTCCAATTACTAATATGTTAGACTGTTTTATATTGTCTTACAGCCCTTTGATGTTCCAGGTTTTTTTCACTCTTTTTTCCTTTTTGTATTTCAATTTGAACTTATCCTCAAGTTCACAGACTCTTTCCTTAGTTTCCTCAAAAACTCTTCATAGTATTTTTTTTATCACCAGCATTTCCATTGGACTATTTTTATAGTTTCCATCTCCCCACTGAATTCTCCATTTGTTCACACATTTTGTCCAAATCAACTTCAGAAATGCCATGAAGTACTCATAAATAGTCATGTTCTCAATTCTTTTTGCCTTCTGGGGTTGTGGAGAGCAGTGCTGGAGCTGAATCAGTCTGTGAGAACAGCTTCTTTAAGAAGAGGACAACCAGGGTAACAGCCGAGAGATTCCCTGCTAGAGTCACAGAATCTCAGAATTCTAGAAGCTTGTCATCTTGGAATCTTGGAAGCTAGGGTTCAAAAAAATTTCATAGGATTTTAGAGTTGAACTTTAGAGCTTGAACACCTCCAGGGAAGGGAGTTCACCAGCTCACAGGGCAACTGAGTTCAAAGGGAAGATTCTGTCTTCCTTCAGGCAGGAGGATGATGTTAAGGCACCACTAGAGGGAGGCCAGTCCCTGCTCCCTGTCACAGTCACAATAAAAGTAGGATGTACCCTGTCCTGGACCTTCACCTCCATATACACCAGGAATGACATAGCCACTGATCAGAAGAAAATCTAAGGAAGAGCAGTACACAGCTTGTCTTCTCTAAAGTGTTATGTAATGTTATGGGATATGGGGTCTTAGTTCCTCCTCAAAGGGAATGGATAAGAAAACAAGACTATGCCCTAACCTTCGTGAGCATCTTTTTTCTTAAATTTGCTTTTCCAAATCTTTGTTGATTGTTGGATCTGATAATAAGGCAGATTATTATTATTAACTAGAGATTATTTTAACCTCACTAAACCTCAATTATCTCATCTCTAAATTGGAATCAGTTTCTGTTCTGTTTCCCTTTCGCCTTTACTTTCCCCCCCTTTTATGCTTTAAAATGCCATAATTTTACATTAAAAAGTGCTAATGATATATTAACTGAGAAAGACGTGTAGTAAGATGATGCATGTCATCCACTGCCATTTGTAAAAATTGAGTATGTGTGTGTGTGTGTGTGTGTGTGTACATCAGTGAGTGTGTGTTTTGTGTGTGTCCAGAGGGGCGGTGGGGGTAGGGATAACAGTTGATCTCTAGGTGGTGGAATTGTGTATATATTCACTCTCTATGTATATTTTCCACTTTTTCTACATTGAATATATTTTTTAGAAAACCAGATTATATAAAAACTCTAAAGTTGTATACAAATATAAGGAATGATTGTTGTGGTTCATGCAGAGTTCCTCCCTGAATTTATTTATCTTCCCTCTTTACTTACACCAGTGGTTCTCAACCGGAGGTGACCCCTGCTCCCTTCCCCAGGGGACATGCGGCAATATCTGGAGACATCTTTCGATGTTCACAACTAGGGGTATGGAGCTACTGGTATCTAGTGGGCAGAGAGGCTAGGGATTCTGCCAAACATCCTACACCACACCTCATAGGAGCAATTTAAACCAGAGACTGGCCTCACGGAAGTTGATACTGAGTGAGGAAATAAAGATTTTCTATTACAATTTATGTAACCAACCTTGTATTACAAAACATCCAACTCGTTTCCAATATTCTGTGACAAACAGTGCTACAAAGAATATTATAGTGTGTGCATTATTAGGAAATGTGAGTCTTCTTCAAGATAGATCCCAAGGAGTGGCGTCCCCGGGCCAATGGACACAACCACTTTTAGTCGTAACAATGATTGTAAACCCAGGAACACGGATGGGGTCTAAAAACAGAAGCTAAAGCAAAACAGCAGAAAGCAGAATGAGATTTTAACATAATACCATTTACATGAAGCATACAGAGCAACAAAGCAATAATACACACCTCAGAAGAGAAAATACAAGACAGTACAGGCCAGACATATCAGAACTGTTGCCTAGGGCGGGGAAAGGAATGGTGTAAACCGGCATTTCTGTACTTCAGCGCTGCTGACATTTTGGGCTGTCTAATCCTTTGTCATGGGGACTGTCCTGTGCATTGGAGAATGTTTACACTATCCCTGGTCTCTACCCACTAGATGCTCATGGCAGTTGTGTGGAGCAAAAATGTCTCCAGACATTGCCAAACGTTCCCCATGGAGGCGAGGTGGGAAAATAGCCTCCAGTTGACATAAATAAAGGAGAAAGGTAAATGAGCCAACCAAGATAGGAGTCTTGCATGGGCCTGTGATGACAGAAGAGCAGTTTCCAGAAAATATGATGAACTCAACCTTTAGCACCCACATTTTGAGTAGCTGAAAAGAAGTTACTACTAAATTATCTTTCAAAGAAGATTCTTAACAGAACACGGAAGGACTTCTGTTCCTACACCTTTGTCAACCAACACCTGCTATTATTAAACCTCTTTTATGTTTTCCTTTTTTATTTTACCAATCTGAGTGGTTAGAAAAGAAAACTTATTTCATTGTGTGTGTGAAATTCAGCATCTCTTTGTATGTTTATTGACTATTTGGATTCCCTCTTCTGTACCTGATTTGCACTTACATATGCCAGTTATATGCTTGTGAGGTTTGACATCCAAGGGGAGGAGGCAAAGCCTTCCAGAACTTTTCTTCATGACTGTAGAAAACCTCATTGCTTCCTTCATTTAAGCAGCAAACATTTGCTAAGGGTTAGGTACTATGGTTACCCACACATTTGCTGCGTAAGCAGTTTGAAAGGCACGGCAGCTCAGGTCCCTTCCAGTCTTACAATTCTAGAAGACAGAGTATTGACGTGAGTGGGGAGAAAGGTTGAATGAAATGACAAGAGTCTTAGAGTCAAAGAACAGCTGGGTAGAATCTTCAGAGGCTTCTCAGAGTTCTGAGCTCCTATAACAAGAGGTCTCTACAGTCATTCACCACCTGCTTATTGGGTGACCGACCCTGTTCTGAATCCTGATCAGCCCCTGAAAAGGATGATTCTCTTCTGTTAGAAACACAGAAGGCAAAAGTCAACTGTTCAGTCTTTAGGCTTGAAAGTTCTCTCTACTGACAAAAATATTCTCTTTTATCAAGATTTCTCCTGGGCACCTAATAGCATTTCAAGGGCATTTAAGCATTTCTGTCTCTCCTCAAAGGGAGGAGGCTATAGCCATTCAGGAGATAAAGAAAAAGAAGAAGAGATGGTCCAAGGACACAAAAATAGCGAAAAGGAGAGATCAGTTTGCTAAAATCCAGTCTCCAATCTCCAGGTTTGGGGAAAAGTCTTGTTCTTGAGATTTAGGAATATTTCTTGATCTTTGAGCCTCAGTTTCTTTCCCACCCAGCCTACCTCAGGGGGTTTGAAGAGATCTAGGAGTTAACTAATGTGTATATATATGTATATATATGTGTGTGTGTGTGTGTGTGTGTGTGTGTGTGTGTATGGGTATATATATATTGTAGCTTATATATATATATATATTATGTATATTATACACACATATATATGTTTTGTTGACAGCTAAGCAATAAACAAATGCAAAGTATTGTAAAGATTATATTGGGCCACAGGATATCAGAACTGGGAGAATTTGCTAACAATAGAACCCAAACTGCCCTTGAGTCACCTTTACCCTACTCTGCCATTTTATGGACAAGCAAAAGGAGTCTCCAAGATGGCAGGTGACTTGTTCAAGAGTCATAAAGAAAATATTAAAGCCACTGTGGAAAACAGTATGAAGGTTACTCAAAAAATGAAAACCAGAACTACCATATGATCCAGCAATTCCACTACTGGGTGTCTGTCTGAAGGAAATGAAAACACTATGTCAAAGAGATATGTGTACCCCCATGTCCATATAGGAGCATTATCTACAATAGCTAAGACATGGACAGTATAAGTGTCCCATCAAGAGATGAATGGAGGGGCGCCTGGGTGGCTCAGTCAGTTAAGCGTCCGACTTCAGCTCAGGTCGTGATCTCACAGTTCGTGGGTTCAAGCCCCGCATCGGGCTCTGTGCTGACAGCTCAGAGCCTGGAGCCCGCTTCAGATTCTGTGTCTCCCTCTCTCTCTGACCTTCCCCCATTCATGCTCTGTCTCTCTCTCAAAAAAATAAAAATAAACATTATGGATAAAGAGATTTTATATATATACATGGTGTGTGTGTGTGGTGTATACAAATACAATAGAATATATTCAGCCATGAAAATGGAGGAAGTCCTGCCATTTGTGACTATGTGGATGGACCTTGAGGACATTATGCCAAGTGAAATAAGTCAGACAGAAAAAGAAAATACTCTGGCAATCTCACCTTATATGTGGAATCTGAACAACAAAAAACGAGCTTATAGAAAAAGCGATCAGATTTGTGGTTAGCAGAAGCAAGGGGTGGGGGTTGAATGAAGGCAGTCCAAAGGTACAGACATCCGGTTTTAGATATGTAGGGCCACCTGGATGGCTCAGTCAAGCATCTGGCTCTTGATTTCGGCTCAGGTAGTAACCTCACAATTCGTGAGATCGAGCCCACATGGGGCTCTGTGCTGACAGTTCAGAGCCTGCTTGGGAATCTCTCTCTCCTTCTCTCTCTGCCCACCCCACCCCCCACTTATGCCCTCCTCTCAAAATAAATAAACATCAAAAAATAATAAAATAGATATAGAAGTGCTGGGGGTGTGATATACAGCATGGTGACCATAGCTAACACTGCTGTGTGGTATAAGTGAAGGCTGAATAAGAGAATAAATCCTAAAAGTTCTCATTACAAGGAAAAAAATACTTTTTTCTCTTTCTTTCTTTCTTTCTTTCTTTCTTCCTTTCTTTCTTTCTTGTATCTATATGAGAAGATGAATGTTAACTTACTGTTGTGGTCATTTCGTGATATATGTAAGTGAAGTCATTATGCTCTTTACCTTAAACTTATATAGTGCTATATGTCAATTGTATTTCAGTAAGACAAAACAAAACGCCAGAAAACAAATATTCTGTAGTCACTTTGACTCAGAGGACATTTTGTTATGAATACATCAAAATCCACAGACTCCAGCTTATCTTTCCATGTGATGGTTAAAGAGGCTTGTTTCTTTCCTCATTTCTGAGTTTGTCTCACTCGCAGGTATACCCCAGGGTTGTAAATGAGATAAAGCTGAAGAAAGGGTGAGAATATTTCCAGCTTCCTTGATACTTTTACAAAAGACCAGAAGCTTACTGATTTGTTTTTCGGGCTTTATCAAATCATAGCCTCAATATAGCCACGTTGAAGTTGCCCCACCAAAACAGCCTATCCCTATAAAGCATTATTAGCAGGGCCGCGAAATCTTCTCTGTGGCCCAGTGAAATGTTTTCTAACGCTCTGCCATGCTGGGATTCTGCTACCGTAGGGATGTTCCCTCTAGGTCAGTTGGAAACCAGGTGTCTTCTTCACCTGCAGATTCCATGGTCATCGTGACCCCCAAACTGGACCTAGTCACGTCCATGAACAGCAATGCCCTGGTCCTCCTCATTCCGCCCCTCCTGGAGATCAGCAGCTACTACTCAGAGAGGGTGGGCCCCCTCATCACCACCCAGGACACCCCGATCATCGTCCTGGGCTTTGTGAGCTTTGTGGTGGGGACCTGCCAAGCCCTGGACAAACCAAGCCAGATGGGAGACCCTGTCACCTCCCCCAGCTCCGCTGGCATCTTGGAACAGTTACCAGTTTTCAACTTGACCGTTCTCCGTCCACTCCCTGAACTGAAATTCTAGCCTTGTTTGAGCAAAGAGTCTTCTTTCATTGTCCATGCCTGTATTTTTATGGGACCTCCATGGTGCTGGGCAGAAATGGAGTCAGAAGATCTGAGTTTTAATCCTGAGCTCTGTCATTTACTCCTACCTGATCTGGGCCAGGCCACATACCCTCAGGCACCTCAGTTTTACAAATGTGGTTAAAGAGTCCGGCATCACGCACCTCAGAATGTTCTGGAAAACAAATGAAGATATGTGGACAAGCATTCTTTGAAAAGATACATTTTCTACAGATGTCAGTGATTCTCGTTACTTTGCTCTTTCCTCCTCTAAGGGCCAGAGAGGTATGAGGAGAACCTGCCTTTCTTCAAGCCAGGCTAACCCATCTCTTGTCCTAATAGCTTGGGAGCTGAGAAGACACCGATCTGTGATCCAGGAGACCTGGTTCCAGCAACCCCAGGAACAGGCACCTTTGATCCAGGCTTGCCATGGGCCAGGAAATTTACAAAATGCACCCCCTACATTATGTCCTTAAGTTATCCTCAGAACCCTATAAGGTAAATGGTATCTCCTCCATTTTACGAGACAAGACACTAGGGCTCCTAGAGATTAGGTTACAGTCTAAGTCAGACTTTCAGTAAGTGGCAGAGCCAGGATTTAAGCACAGGCCTACTGGACAATGAAGCCCACGTTCATAACCATTACACCATGAAACTACCTCAACTACATGACTTAAGTGACATCTCTTTGGGACTCAGTTTCCCAATCTGTAAAATGGGAGGGTTGGCTAGATCTCTGAGGGCCCAATCTAAGCCATCTTTGCTCTACACACTTCAAAGTCTTCTTAACAAGAGGCTGACCTCTCTTTTGCCACCGATTGTTGGGGCCAGTTGTGACCTTGCCTTCAGCCTTCTGCAGCCCCGGAAATAATTGCTTTCCCTGAGCCTATCAACTAGAGAGGAACGATGACGGGTTTGCAATCAGTGGTCACCTCAACCAGATGAAGATACGGCACTAGCCTAGCGTCTGTATAACATGAGCAGCATCTTGACTTGGGGGAACAGCACTGAACACAGGGGTTCATATAGAACCGACTTTTAGTCCCAGGGCTATTTTCAGCTAGCTGGGGAGTGGACATGTGGAAGGTCCACTTTCCCAGTGTCCTTTCCCTCATTCTAGAAACAGTGCCCTGATTTTGCCTTAAGGAACCACCCTTTCTCCACTCCCAGTCCGTGTAATTTCAGAAGGGCAGACTCCACCTTAACTCCAGGAGTGGGCACGTGACACGTCCCTGCCCATAGTTTTTTGTTCGGAAGTGGTCATGTGACCCAAGGGCTTTGATCAATGATATCAGGAAAGGGGGATCTTTGTGCTGGGATTACTCAACCCGGACAAATTAACCTGGAGCTGTAGTAAACAGATTCTCAGACTGCACTGCAGAAGCACGTCTCAAGCAGGAGAAAATGAAGCCAAGAGATGGAGACGAGGCCTGTCGATATCACTGGAGCTCCTTCCTTCACAGGTTCCTGATGCAGGTGCCACCTTGTACTTCCCATTCCCTGGGCCAGTTTTCTTTTTGTTTGAGTCACATTGGGTGAGGTTTCTGACATTTACAACTAAAGAACCCTGACTAAATCTGTCAGTGACCTTGAGCAAGGTCACCTTCTTTCAAGGTTGCCGCATCCAAAATGAGAGAATTGAGGCTCTAAGAGCCTTAATAGCATCAACATTCTTTAATTCTCTATTGTAATTAAAATGGAATCTCACTACACATCCATCAGAATGACTGTAATCAAAAAGATGGCAATACGAAGTGCTGACAAGGACGTGGGGAAACTGAAATTCTTGCAAACCGCTGATGGGAATGTAAAATAGTCACACGTTGAAAAACAGTGCGGTAGTTTTCAAAAAGTGAAACCTATACTTATCACATAGCCTAGAAATTCTACATCCAAGCACTTATCCAAGAAAAATGGAAACAAAGCCGATGTCCACACAAAGATGTATTTGCAAATGTTCACAACAGCATTACTCATAATAGACCCAAAGCTGGATACAATCCAGATGTCCATCAACTGGTAAGTGGATAAACTAAATGTGGCATATCCATAGAATGGGATATCATTCAACAATTAAAAGGAACAGACTATTGATACATGCTACACTATGGATAAACCTCGAAAATATTATTCTAAGTGAAAGAAGCCAAATGCAAAAGACTACATATTGTGTGAATCCATTTATGTGAAAAGTCTAGAAAAGGCAAATTTACAGAGACAAAGAGCAGATAAATTATTGGTTAGGGCTGGGGGGTAGAACCAGGGATCAACTATAAATGGGCAGAAGGAGACTTTCTGGTGTGATGGAAATCTTCCAGACTGGCTTGTGGTGAAGATTGTACAACTATAGATTTACTAAAATCATTTAATTGTACGCTTGCAGTGGGTGAATTTTATGGTATGTAAATTATAACAATAAAGCTATTTAAAGATAGAATCTCTTCCTCTGCCCTCTCATTTACTGGCTGAGAGTCTTTTAGGAACATTAGAATAGAAGAGAAAGATGCCTCCTTCAACCATTGCCTCTTAAAAATCTCCTTTCAAGTTTACGTTTTTCCAGCAATTCTTTTTTGGCATCAGGAAAAAATGCATTAGAGATGTACGTCCAGTGGGACGGCCAGGAGAGATCTAAAACATTCATGGATGTTGTGCCAAAGTTAGCCAACTTAGGAAGGTGTGGAAACGTTAGCAGCTGAAGGCATGATGGTTTAAACAGGTGTCATTGCTCTGGAGAAAGGAAATCCTTAGTCTGACATGTTTTAAAGCTCTAGGACTAAGTAATTTCACATACATCGTTTCTGATGCGGCTGCTTTCGAATCACTGAGGCACTTGCAAAAATGTAGATTCCTAAATCAACAGTTTGCTGTGGGCCCCAGGAATCAGCATGTTAACCAGCTTCCCCGGTGGTTGTCCTGCCCCCTGAAGTTTGAGGACCACTGCTCCAGCCAGTAATGGTTACTCATTGGGTGGGAGTGGAAGAATTTCACAGGGAACATGTCAAACGAGTCACAAAATTCAAGTTCTAATCCTGTAAAATAGCAGTGGTTTCTGCAGGTGGAAGACTAAGAAGGCACGGAGTTCACGTTCAGAAAAGATTGATTGGCTTCTGTCAGAGGTTGGCAAACATTTTCTATGAAGGACCAGATAGTAAATATTTTAACCTTTGTGGGCCAGTCTCTGTCATAACTAAGCAACTCTGCTGTTGTAGTGTGAAAGCAGCCATGGACAATGCACAAATGGAAGACCTGGCTGTGTTCCAATAAAACTTTATTTACAAAGATAGGCATCAGGATAGATTTGGCCAAAACAGTGTCATAGTTTACCAATCCCTGCTTTCGGATGTCACAAAAGAGAGAAATCAAACAAGATCAGTATCAATTCTTGGCATCCCACTCATCTTGTGAGAAAGTACAAGTCAATAAAGTCTCTTGCTCTACAAAATCAGCAATGGAAACTCCATCTCTCCCATGTCAGAAGATGCACCCCACCCGGCTGGTGCTAGCATGACTCCTTTTAGTACAAAAGAGAGTGATGGCTTTTGTCATGCTGCTATTGACTGCCAACAATCTTCCTGCTGCCTACTACTGCCTGTTACACATAGTGACAAATTCCTTAGCTATGTGGGCCTGTGGCTAAAGCTGGGAGGGAGGTTAAGGCTGACCTAGGAACAGACCTGTGGCTTTCTGAATAGAAGACTGAAACTTTGGGAATGAGGATTTCCTGGTTGTCCACCAGCACATGTGGACATGTCATTAAACCTCTCTGGCCTCAAGTATCTCATCGGTAGCTAAGGGACTATAACCCCTCCCCTTCTTCCTCCCAGGTTGGTTGTTAACATCAATGGAATTCCGGATGGATTAAGTCCTGGGGAACCGTAGTCCTGTACCCACAAGAGCACCCTGCCTGGGTAAATATTAGCTGCCGGATCTCTCTCCTTGGCCCCAGTTACTTTCCTCTTTTTTTCTTCCTTAATGATCCTCACCTTTGAACAAGGAATCATAAGCAGGTAGAGGGGGAAAGACACCTCTGAAGTTGAATTTGAGATAGAAAATTATCGCCAGTTCTGTAGCATGTGTTTTACTGAATTTATGGCAGAGAGCTACAGCCAAGAAGGCAGATTGACCACAACCTAAAACCCAGCAGTTAACCTCAGTATGGGAGGATTTTGTTGAACTGCTTGTCTTTGTGTGAGTGGATGGGAGGGTGGCTCAAAGCTAGACTTCAGTGTGTGCATTTCTCCTTGCAAAAGTGCAGGGGGAGAGCCAGTCCTGAGAGGGGAATTGCAGGGAGGAGACAGCAGAGGCATGTACTATGTGTGGCTCACAGCACTGAGAATGAAAAGGAATACACACCCCCTCTCCTCCTGGTGCTGATTGTCTCCTGCTCAGGGGGGACCTGGGTACTCCATATACATGTCACTCCTCTGTTTTTCTTCTAGCACCTTATCAGACTCCCCACCCCATCCCCACCATACGCTTAACATACCCTTTTAAAATTTTGATTTTTGTTGCAAAAATGACATATATATCTTTAAAAATTAAAGCATTGAAATTAAAACGTGAAATCCTCACCCCTGCTTCCACCCCTGTGTCTCCACTTACACAGCTACAGTGTAGGAAGGACTATTATAAAGTTGTCCAGATCTTTGCATGCACGTACAAACATGGGTGTGATCTATGTGTGTCTTAGTCCATTCGCTCTGCTGTAGAAACAAAGACTAGGTGATTCTAAACAACAGAACTTCAGTTTTCACAGTTCTGGAGGCTGGAAGTCCAAGATCAGGGTAGCAGCACGGTCAGGTGAGGCCCTTCTTCTAGGCTGCAGAATCCTCATTGTATCCTCATGTGGTAGAAGAGAAAAGGGAGCTCTCTAGGGCCTCCTTTATAAGGGTGCTAATCTCACTCAGGAGGGCTCTACCCTCATGATCCAATCATCTCCCAAGGGCTCCACTTCCTAATACCATCACACTGGGCATTAGGATTTCAACATACGAATTTCAGGGGGATGCAAACACTCAGACCATAGCAATGTTTCTATATGCATGTGTATTTATGCATGGGTGGGTGTTTATGGTAGTATGTGTGGATGGCTTCTTATTTTTAGAAAAAAAAAAGGGGGGGGGAGGGATTATATTACACTTAGTGTGGTGGGCATTTCGTATTTCACAATAACATGCCCTGAACATCCCTCCACATTAGTAGGTACAGATGTACATGAATCTTTTCAACAGCTGCAGCGACATTTTCCTCAATAGAATTACAATAGTTTATTTCATCGGGATCCCCTTGATGTACGTGCAGGTGGTCTCCAACCTGTTGCTGGTACAGATAATGCTGTGGTCAACACCCTGGTGCCCAGCCGTGCAAGCATCTCCGTAGGAGAGATTTCTAGAAAGTGCATTGCTGAGTTAAAGGGAATGTGCTTTCTAAAATTTCAATGAATCTCACCAAGTTAACTTCCAGCGCTATGTCAGTGTTATTTTAAGGTGCCTGTCTTTGATCAGTGGAGAGGTCTCACCATGCTGTCCCTTGCATTCCAGCACCCAGTGTTCAAGTTTTATTTCTCCTATGTGATGAGCATCTCTGTCTGCCGCCCAGGACCCATCCTCCCTTCCTCTGGTAATTGTTCCCTAATTATCCTTTGGAAAACCACTTCTGCCACCCGCCCTGTACATAGTTCTGAGGCCAACTCTGTCCTCCCCTCCAGAGATGAACGTATAACCCAATCCTGGACCACCAGACTCACAGTGGCTGCTTCAGGCATGTGTGTGTGTCCCAATCTGCCTAATAGCAGCTAGTGCCAGGACTATTTCTAGAACTACTGAGAAAGAGGGAGAGTAGCCCCGAGTCACCCCTCCTTCTTGTCCTCCTACGAAAGCAGAGCTCAATCCGTCAACCCCCAATCCCAGCTAAAGGAAGGGGGGCCTAGGTGCAGGGCAGAGTCCATTTCCCTGGGCCTACTTCTTCATATATAAAATGGGGAGGTTGGACTCTGTGTTCTCCAAGGTCATTTTGGCTCGTGTGATTATGCCCAGAGAAGCACAGGGACTTGTCCAAAGTATAGATATTTTTCGAGGCAAGAGATCATTTCCTCCAGAATAGCTGTTCTATAAACCAGACTTCATAAAATGAAGACATCAGTATTTACCCAAATGAGTTGAAAGCTTATGTCCACATAAAAACATCCACACAGATGTCTATAGCAGGTGTGTTCACAAATGCCAAAGCTTGGAAGCAATCAAAATGCCCTTCAGGGGGCGACTGGGTGGCTTAGTTGGTTAAGCGTCCGACTTCGGCTCAGGTCATGATCTCGCGGTCCATGAGTTTGAGCCCCGCGTCGGGCTCTGTGCTGACAGCTCAGAGCCTGGAGCCTGTTTCAGATTCTGTGTCTCCCTCTCTCTGATCTTCCCCCGTTCATGCTCTCTCTCTGTCTCAAAAATAAATAAACATTAAAAAAAAAAATGCCCTTCAGTAAGCGAATGGATAAATAAATTGTGGTACACCCAGATGGTACAATACTTTTCAACACTAAAAAGAAATGGGTAAGGTGCCTGGGTGGCTCCCCTGCTCAACTCTATCTATCTCTCTCTCAAAAAATGAATAAACATAAAAAAAAAAAAAGAGGGCTATCAAGCCATGAAAAGACATAGAGGAACCTTAAATGGATATTACTCAGGGAAAGAAGTCAATGTGAAAAGGTTACATACTGAATGATTTCTATTACACACATTCTGGGAAAGGCCAAACTATGGAGACAGTAAAAAGATCAGTGGTTGCCAGGGGCTGGGGGGAGGGAAGGGTTGAATAGACAGAGGATTTTAGGACAGAAAAACTCTTCTGTATGATAATATAACGGTGGATACATGTCATTGTACATCTGTCCAGACCCACAGAATGTACAACACCAAAGGTTGACTCTAACGTGAACTCTGGATTTGGAGTGATAATGATGTGTCAGTGTAGATTCACTGATTGATTATAACACATGTCCCCCCCCTGGTGGGGGATGTTGATAGTGGGGGAGGCTAGAGGCTGTGAGCGTTTGGGGTCGGGAGGTATAATGAGAACAATCTACTTTTTGCTCAGTTTTACTGTGAACCTAAAACTGCTCTACTAATAATAATAAAACAACTTTTAAGACAACATCAGGTTTCAGTAGATAGTCCCTAAACTGAGAACCGTATTTTAGGTTCTTTTCCTGGCTCTGTCCCAAACACAGTGTGTCTTTGTACATGATCATTTCCCCTCTTTGAGCCTCGGTTTCACGACCTACAGAATGAAGAAACTACTCTATGCTTCAGGTTCTATGAGCCTCTGACATTCTAAGAATAAAAAGGGAGGAAGGAAAGAAGGAGAGAGACAGACAGACAGGCAGAAGGTGAAGGGGGAGGTGGCAAAAGGAAGGGAAGGGGAAGGAAAATGGGACAAAACAACCACAGAGTCATCAAGTGGCAGATAAGGAACTAAGGAAGAAGTCAAATTGAACCAGAGCCATCAGCAGTATCTGTATTGGGTAGATATGACCAGGAAAATGGGTTGTCCCAGAAGCTGTGTCTGCGGCTTTAGTCAGAATGAGACAAGCTCTAATGCCCCAAGGGAGACAGTTACATTTATTTGATGAGCACTAAGTGAGAGGGAATTGTGTGCACACCCATGTGCTAGGTACACTAACCCAGCCAGGGAAAAGAAATGTCTGTATATAAACACTGTGTGCTTAACGGTCTACAGTTTGCTTCTAAAGTCAGACAGATCTGGGTTTGCTGACTGGCTGTGTAAGGTAATCAGGTCAAAGATGGCCCCAAAGATATCCACATCCCAATCCCAGAAGCTGTGATTGTCACTTTATATGGCACTTTGCAGATATGGTTAAATCAAGACTCTCAAGATGAGGAGATGATCCTGATTATCTAGGTGGGCCCTAAATTAATCACAAGTATCCTTCTAAGAGGGAGGCAGAGGGAGATGTGATGACAGACAAAAGAAAACCACGTGACAGACACAGAGTCAGAAAGAGAAGTCACTACATGAAAATGCAGGAAGGTCCAGGAGCCAAGGGAGGCAAGGAACGCAGCTCTAGAAGCCAGAACAGACAAGGAAACGGACTCCCCCTGGAGCCTCGGGAGGGGCTGGGGCCCTGCCAACACCCAACGTTAGCCCATTGAAACCGATTTTAGGCTGGCATCCAAAGCTCCAAGGGCATAAGTTTGTGATGTTTCCAGCCACCAAGTTAGTGGCAGTGTCTTAAGGCAGCCAAAGGAAACTGATATAAGCAGGGCAAGGACTTTACCTCTCTGAGCCTTATTCCCATCTGTTAAATGCAAGTACATTCATTCATCAAATGTTTTTTGAGAACCTATCGTGGGCCAGCCCTACGCACTGGGGATTCCAGGTGCCCAAGGCCTTCCTATTTTCATGGAGCTTAAATTCTAGTGTGAGGAAGCAAGAGCATAAGCAAGACCATTACATACAGTGCGAAGCAACATGAGAGTAAACGGTGGGTGTGGACACACAGTTACTGGGTGGCCGAGGGCACTTGCTTTGGACACGGCGGTCAGGGGAGGGCTTCGGAGGAGAAGAAACTCGAGCTAAGACCAAGGGGCCAAATGCACAGGATAAACGGTGAAGGCACCAGGAGCAGAAAATGCTTATCTCCGAGAAAAGGACAGAGTTTATTGGAGCACAAAAAGGCAGCTGGCGTGGCTGGGTGTCCTGTTCTAGAGAGAGGGGCGACAAGGTGAGGTTGGCAGGACGGCAGGGCCCAGAGCGTGCAGGGCCTTGCGAGCCACAGTGAGGAGTCTGGATTGTATTCTCGGGGCAGTTCGGGGCAGGGGGAGGTTGTAGGCAGGGGAGGGGCATCACCACTGGCCACTGTGAGGACAGATTTTAGGTGGGGAAGAGCAAGGCAAGGAAACTGCCCAAGGAGCTCCCACTGCCTTTCAAGGGGGAGGTGGTACTGGCTCGGAGGAGGGAGAGGGCAGTGAGGATGAAGGGTGCCGGGAGTGTGAAGTAACATGATGAGTGTGGAGTACCTGGCACGTAGGAAGGGCCCAATAATGGAAGCCTTCCTTACGGTATTATTATCATCAGCACCATCATCGCTATTCGCGTCTACTGAAAGCAAAGGGAACATGACTCACTCCGTATAGTATGAGCGGAGATAGCCCCGCAGCAGCTGGAAGAGGCCCCATGGTGTCCTTCCTCGTTCCTGTCCTCCAGGAGAAGCCACTTCTGAAGCCACTTTCTGCCCCTCCCTGACCCGTCTACCTCCCCCACCCCCACCACCCACAAGCCCATAATCCTAGAAATGGGTCAGAGCCCACGGCTGCTTACACAAACGCATTCTTAGGCCATCTAGGAGCTCTGAGGGATAGTTTTTAATATTAAAAATGGCATGGTAAGCCTGGTGGACCTTTGGAGATTAGATGGGATACAGTTTTTTCATCTGTAATTAGATCTGTGTGCTCCTCGAAGTATCATTGTTTGGGCCTTTGTCTGTCTGTCTGTCTCGGTCATACACACACACCTCCATCGCCACCAGCACCCCGACAGCCCAAGCCCCCATCGTCTCTCACTTGGTCCACAGTCACCTCCTCGGTGTCCCCCAGCCTCTGTCTTGCTCTTCACTCACCTCTTCTCCACACAGATCTTCCAAAGCACACTTCGAATAACATCCAGACCATTTGCCAGGACCTGCACCCCCACCCTCCGCCTGCCTGTGCCTTTGTCTGGCCTCTGTCCCCTGCACTGCCACAACTCCCCTCCCTGGCCCCCTTCCACACTCTGCTGTGCCCTCCCCTGGCCCCCCCCCCTCCCTTCCTAGCTCTGCCTGGAACACACTGCCAGCCGTCTCTCTGCCCCTGTCCCCAGTTTTCCCACAGCTGGCCTCTTCTCTTCTTTTTTGGTTCTTGGCTCCAGGGCCACCTTCTCAAAGTCCTTCTCTGACAAATTTACCTAGATCGCCTCTCCCTTCCCACCACCCTTATCTTCCTTCAATGCGCTGACCACAGTTTACCACTATCTCTTTCTCCTTTGTTGTCTGGCTCCCACACTAGGCAGGTTGTCACTGACGGAACATTTGTGGCTCCCAACATTCAGATGTTGAAGCCCTAACCGCCACCCCAGGATGGCTGTATTCTGAGATGCCTCTAAGGCAGTAATTAAGGTTAAATGATGTCACAAGGGTGGGTCTCTGATCCAATAAGATTAGTATTCTTCTTACTAGTTTTTTTTAACCATTTATTCTGTTTTCGAGAGACAGAGAGAGACAGTGTGAGAGGGGCAAGGACAGAGAGAGAGGGAGACACAGAATCCGAAGCAGGCTCCAGGCTCTGAGCCATCAGCACGGAGCCCGACACAGGGCTCAAACCCACAAACCGCGAGATCACGACCTGAGCCGAAGTCGGACACTTAACCAACTGAGCCACCCAGGTGCCCCAAGATTGGTGTTTCTGTAAGAAGAGACACCGGAGAGGGACCTCACTCTGTCCACACACTACACCAAGGAGAACCATGGGAGAGCATGAGGAGAAGGCGGCTGGCTGGCTACAGACCAGGAGGAGAGCTTGCACCAAGCACTGACCCTGCCAGACCTCGATCTAGGACTGCCAGCCTCCAGAACTGTGAGGGAGTAAATATCTGTGCTGTATCTGCCCAGCCTGTGTCTTCTGTCCTGTGACTCCAGCTAAGACACAGATGCTTGTTTGCCTATGAGGGACATAACAGTTGGCACGTGGCAGGGACTTGGTAAATATCAGTTAAATGAGTGAGTGAAACTTCTCCTCTGTGCTGCATTTCAAGGTGTCTGGGAAATGGTGAAAGCATCAGGGCTTGGAAATCAACGGACCTGGACTGGGTCATAGTCTTGGCCCTGCCATGGCACCACCATGAACTCATTGTGTCCCTTCCCTCTCTGAGCCCCAGTCCCCTGATCGGTAAGGTAGTACAACTCAACAAGATGACCTTTTGAGTTCCTTCTAGTGATAAAATGACATAAGAAAAAGAGCTCCCCACTCTGGGGTGCTGACGGTGAGTGGGGCACTCACTGTACTTGTCCCTTTTCTCTGCTGCTCCTCCCTCCTGCCTAGAGAGGGAGAGACACCCATGTCGTCAGCATGTCACAGGTGAGAAACCCCAGAGCAGTCCCCACCAGAAAGGGAAGGAGTGCTCTTAACATCAAAAGACATTGTCCTTTATCCTGAGATTATGTCCTTCCAGGTTTTAGAGATCGAAATATTCTTTCTTTTAGGAAATGACGACCCTTTTAAGGTACTTAGAGAGAAAAATGAGAATTTGGCCATCTATGCCAGTCCCTAGAATTCATTTGGAAATTTGGTAGCTGTATGAAATCCCGAAGTCTTGAGCCACATAAATTATGTATATGGAAAGGTGTTTTTTTAAGTTTATTTATGCTGAGAAAGAGAGAGAGAGTGAGCACAAGCAGGGGAGATCCAGAGAGAAGGAGAGACAGAATCCCAAGCAGGCTCCACACCATCAGCACAGAGCCTGACGTGGGGCTCGAACTCACGAACTGTGAGATCACGACCTGAGCCGAGATCAAGAGTTGGACACTTAACTGACTGTGCCACACAGGCACCCCTGGAGGGGTTTTTTCTAATTATTATTATTTTGGAGTTTCTGCTATGCATTAAGCATAATCAGGGCACACAGGGATAAATTACAGCTTCAGAGGCACATTCCAAGAGGCCTGGATTCATATCAGAGCTCAGCCTGTAGTACCTTAGGCAAGTGAAGTAACCTCCTTGAGCCTCGATTTCCTCATCTGTAAAGTGGGGGTGATAATAGTGCCTTCCTTATGTAATACACTTAGTCTAGATTTAGGCACAGAGAATAGACTCCATCCACGAAAATTATGATTATCACCATTGTCATGCAGTCAGTGAGAAAGTCACAGTGGTCAGCCAGTGGCTGTGAAGGGCTCCCCGGGGAACAAGGCCGGGCAAGAATTCCCATCTGGGTAGGAGTTTCAGTGTTGTTTCTGGAATCTCCAACTCCCCCCGCCCCAAAGGACTACTTTGTGTTCATTTCCACCAAGTTGCACGACTTCACGCAAGGCCCTTCCCAGCCCTCTGCCTTGGTTCTCTAATCTGTTAAAGGGGCTCAATTACTTTTACCCCATTGCACAGTGGAACTCAAACTCCGGCCAGTAGCGGAACCACCCGGGGAAGTGGGTCTAAATGCAAAGGCCCAGATTCTCCCGACTTCAATGAGTCAGAGTCTCTCTGTGCTTTAGCACCTCCCCGAGATGCTTCTGATACCCTCCAGCTTTCCAAACTGCCATCAAAGAATCAAAGAAACAAGGCCCTCTGTTTACTGTAAAGGGTCAGAAAAGATGATTATCACTATTTAAGTCCCATTTATTCCACCCTCTATGGAGATGCCGAGTGAGTAGCTGCTTGTGTCCCAACAAGGGAAGCTGGGTGTGCAGCTCAGCATCCCGTGGGGATGAAAAACACAAGCCCTGGGGTCCTCAGCACTTTGGAAATCCCCTACCACTTTGTATCCTTTTCACAAAGCGGGGACAGAGAGAGGAGCAATACCTTTCCCAGCGTCACTGCAGATTCGTGGTTAAGAGCCACGGTGGAACCAAGAGCTACAGGTGCCTGGGCCACTGTCAAAGGGCTTGTTTGGAACCCCCCCCCCCCCCCCCGCATCCTGGAAGAAGACCTCTGGCCAGCTGGCAGGTGGCACAGCAAGGTGGAGGTCAATGGGCAGCACTCTGCCAGTTTCCTTTTAGCTGAGGGTGCCTGGAAAGAGCCCCAGCAAAGTCCCGGATTCCAGCAGCTCCTTTCCCAAAGGTCCGAAGACGAACTCAGGCGTCTCACAACCTGGAGAGGAAAACAGGAACTGGCCCCATATCCAAACATCTCAAGCTTCTTGACAATCTTATTTCTCCATCTTGTTGCTTAAGCGGGCACACAGATCTATTGGTGGGGTGAGAGCCGAGATTAGCATCGAATTGTAGAGTCTCTGTGCTTCGGCTGGACAGACCAGAGGCTGCAGCCTGCTGTCCCACAGACGGTGCCAGACTAGCGAAGAGAGGGCGTTTCTCAAACCACAGCCAAGTGTCTCAGTCAATTCAGGGCAAGAAGCGTAAGGGTGGGGCTGGGATTCAAACCAAGGGGTCAATGTAGTGGTCAGGGCCACAGGCCTCAGAGACAGAAAGATCTGGCTAGGGTAGATTTGGGACTCTGCCGAGGATTGGCTGTGACCTCGGGCATGCTATTCTTTACCTCTCTAAGCCTCAGTTTCCACATCTGTAAAAACAAAGTGGCAATGCTCCCCAGAGAGGTAGCCAGGTTTTTTGGAGCCTGACGATTAAGCCACTTGGTGGGTGGGGGGGTGTCGGTAACGGGTGGAAAGGGCCTCTTTTGGAATAAGAATACAAAATTACAAATTCAAAATTGCACCCAGGACCTTGGAAGGAGTCCCGTGGAAGGGAGGGCCTGGACAAATCTGTCTCAGATGCCACCAGTTAGCTGAGAGATCATTGGAGCAAAGCCTTTGGCCCATGAGATGATGGTACAGGGAACGGTGTGGCTTGAGTAAAATGCTGTAATTTTGAAGGAAGGAGGAAATCTTGGCCCGTTCATCTGTCACTGAAGCAGAGATAATGACAGAGCTTGGAACACTAGAGAAACCCCCTCAAGGCCTTCTTTAGCTACGGAGTTCAATCCTGAATGTCATGTGCGACCTTAGGCAAATCACGTGCTCTCCAGGCGCCAGTGTCCTACCCAGTGAAATGTGGCTGGGGGTTGTTACAGTCTCTGCCTTTTCCGAAAGAACCCTCACGGCTCTCTCCCTGGAGTTCCACAAAAGCTAAGAAGCTTCTGGAGGTGGGTGAGTGCTGGCTCTTTTTTCTCCCAACTTTTCCCGAGAAAGGGAAGCACCCGGAAGGAGGCCTTACAACAGATGTCAGCCAGTGGGAAGTGGAGCCCCCAACCTGGGATGAATAAGGAGATGGGATGTATAGGATTCCCTTGGAGACAGAAATATGGTGTTAGTTAAAAAGCCTGCCGGGTGGCTTAGATGGTTAAGCAACGGACTTCGGCTCAGGTCTTGATCTTGTGGTTCATGAGTTCGAGCCCCGCATGGGACTCTGTGCTGACAGCTGACAGCTCAGAGCGTGGAGCCTGCTTCAGATTCTATGTCTCCCTCTCTCTTTGCCCCTCCCCCACTTGTGCACGTGCAAGTCTCTATGTCTCCCTCTCTCAGATTCTATGTCTCTCTCTCTCTCTCAAAAATCAATAAAAACATTAAAAAACAAAAAAAAAGCCTGACGAGTTGGGGTCTGGTCCCTACTCTGTCACTTTCTAGCTATGTGATCTCAGGCAGGTCCCTTTAGTTGGGTCTGATTTCCTTGGTATTTAATTTATAGGATGAAATGAGAAAAGGTAGGCAAAGCACTCAGGAGAACGTCGGTCTCTTAGTGAAGGGCTTCATAAATGTGAGTTCTTAAAATAGTGGGTATTGCAGTCACTGGTGCAGGTGAGGTGGGTAACTCCCCTCCCAGATCCCTTCCTGCCTGTCCTGCTCCAGCCTCTCTTGCACTGGGCTCCTTGGGGCAGGACGAGTGCACTCCGGGGGAGGTGGGCGGGTCCTCATTCCAGCTCCGCCAGAGCCTGCTGAGGCAGGAGCCAAGCCGCTGAGCTGCGGGTTTGCACCTGACGGACACCTTCCTGCTTGCCTCCTTCCAGAGCAGACCTCCTCATCACCCGGAGCCCTCTCGGAAGCAGTCATGCCCGTGACAAAGAGTGCCGGGGGCCCCCAGGGAGCCGTTGACCTCAAACTGGACCTCAGGTACCCACCCAAAAGTGCCAAGAGGCTGCACAACAAGGACTCCAGTTTCTGGGATGGACACCCTTCCGAGTCGCCAGGCTTAGAGAAAACCACAGGCATAACGTGAGTGCTCTTTTCTGCCACCCCCATTTCTGCCTTCGAGCCCGGACACTTGCCTTGGCAAAAACCCTCGAGTGGCTGCGTCTGACCCCCACCCCATTGTGCAGATAGGAAAACCAAGGTCACAAACGGAGCAGTCAGAGACTGGGTCCAGATGAGAGCGGAGACTTGTGGTCCCGCCCTCCACAGGTGCAGATGGGGACGTTAAGGCCTAGTTACCCCAGGCCACGCACTGGGCCATTGGCAGGAGGGGCGCTAGAATCCTGTGCTGGCCCTACGTCAGTTTTGTTCCTGGTCAATCCTGACCATTGGGAAGTGGGGCAGAATCCCCAGCTTCTCAGAGGAGAAGGTGAGATCTGAGCTTAAAACCACAGAGGCCTCACTGACAGCCAAGCCTTACCCACCACCCACCCCATCCTCAAGCTACCCTGGCCTCTACTTCGGCCTCTACTTCAATGGTGAGGACATCAAAAGCACAATATGAGGAAGACTTTCTTCCACCTCCTTGGGGTGTGTTTGGGAGTGGAGGGGGCTTGCAAACCATGACAAGGAAGGGTCTGCAGAAGGAGTTTAGGTGGGGAAGCCAAGCTACGGGGCTCAGCAACCTCGGCGTCCACCACTCAAGCAGAGTGGCCAGTCCACTTAGGAAATGTGGGTGAGGTGGCGTGGTGGAGAGTGCCGCCGCTTCAAGAGAACCTGTTGACCCCACTGGTGTAGTAGAAAAAAACACCCGCGTTCACCTTGTGATTCTGCACCTTCCCTTCCCCAAGCCTCAGTTTTCCCCATATGTAAAATGGGGCTAATTTGGCCTCAGCGCGAATTTAGAGAGGCTGCCTGTGGGAATTACACCTGAAGGGAGGGGACGAGCAGCGGGGAGGGCGAGCGAAGCTCCTTTCCATTGCTGCCCAGGACCCTGTGGACACAATGACTCCACCAGACAGGGCTCAGCTGCCCCGGGGGCTAATCCTGGGGGCTGTGAATTCCTGACACTGAGGGTGAACTCTCCAGGCCTTGGGGCCATCCACTGCTGAGTAGGGATATTTCTCAATCCAAGGCCTTCGGGGAACAGACTAGCTCTCATGTCCTAAACCGACACGTGGTTTGGAGGCAATTTCAACTACTCAAGAAACAAAGAAATAAAAGCATGAGAGAAGTAGAGGGATCCTCTGTGGCTTTTGGAGCGAAAGAGAAACAAGTCAGGCAAGCATGGAACTCAGGTCAGCTCACCCGAGTTCACATTCCCACTTAGCTGCTAACTGGCCTGAGCAAGTGACGGAACTTTCTCTGTGCCCCAGTTTCTTTTCTGTGAAATGACATTTCACTCCTCCCAGGATGGCTGCAGAGGTGATTTGTGCATAAAGCCCTCAAGTACAGCACCCTTAAAAGCTGGATGCTGTGAATCCCAGAAAGGTCCAAGGTCAACAAATGAGTTAGGGCTATAAATCATGGGTCTCCTGCCTCCCAGCCCAGTGCTTTGCCCAGCTCACCCCACTAAGTTTTTAAGTTGGCTGAGTAGCCCAAAGTTAAATTCTGATTTCCTAAGTCCTTTGGTTAGAAATGTCTAATGTGACCTACTGACCCTTCCCTTGTTGCAAAACAAGCCTATTATTGGAGAGCCGGGACAAGTGCTCAGTCAGCGATGCTGACACCCACAGGGAGAGAGAAAGGCACCCGACTCTCCGCCCTCTTTCCCCCTCAATTGCTCTCTTTAACCCTTAACAAATGGATGGGCAGATCCTTGGAAAGCTACAGGATCTAGGGATTAACATAAAGATGAGGGTGGTTGGGGCAATCCTTTAAAAATATCATTCCTCCCAACATTCCAACATTTGCAGAGGCTTAGCAAAGTAGACGAGTTGCCCAAGATGACACAGCTAGTTAAATAGTGGCCTTGGGATTTAATCCCGGGTTCGTCCAACCTCAGAGACCAGGCTCCTTCCAGAATACATCACAGTCAGTGTCCTTCACAGTCAGTGTCCTTGCTGGAAAGCTCCCGTAGGGAACTTCCAGCGTTTCTAAAGTTGTGGATGTGAACCCAACACCCACCTTGGTTTAACCTGGTCCACGTACAAAGAGGTATAGCAATAGATTGTTTTGTAATTCACCTCCCTGGAATTTAGCCCTGATGGTGTCCTTCACACAACCTTCCCTTCTGTCTTAAAGAAGGGGTCTGAGTTTTTGGTTTTGTTTTTGTTGGGGGTTGAAGGAGGCAAGCCACTCCCTAGCTTGATGTCCTGGCCTGAGGGGCAAAAGAAATTCCTCTGGAGCCCAGTCCTCAAATGATCCTGTCTCAATAGACCCCATCTGGAGACCCAAGTCATCTGACCTATTTATTCAGAAGTCACCATGATTTCTCTGTACTGCCAGTCCTTTTCCCTTTTCCCTGAGTTCAGTCCTATTTCAGCTACTAGTTCTCTGACCTTGGATCATTCCCTTTCTGGGCTTCTGTTTCCTTGGTTATGAAATAGCATTATCCCTTTATGCATCTGTCTGGGCCTATTTCTAGGAGGCAGTCCAGTGAAAGTGGGGTAAAGAACAAGGACTCTGAGGCAGTTCTTGGTTCAAATCCTGACTCCCTAGTCTATCTTTGGACATATCGTTAAAAAAAAAGATCTTTGTGCTCAGTTTCCTCATCAGTAAAATAAAAGCAATAACCTACTTCCTAGTCTTGACAAGGGGTTAAATGAGGTAATATGGGTAAAGTACTTAGCATAGTGTCTATTATATACTAAATATTAGAATCGTATACACTGAGTGTTAGCTGCTAAAACCAGAAGAGTTTTGGCAAACCAAGATGGTTGGTTACCCCACAGGAAACCCAGAGGTGCCAGTCAAGGCCATGGGGACTGAGAGATGGCCGGGAGCCCGCCTATCCAGCTGAACTCCGGTGTTGGCATGCTGTGAGAGGAGCCTGTTGGACCTCCTCACCTTCAAACACCTACACCCTCATGTCTCTTCTCCTTTAGAGCATTCCAGACCTTGGTTCACCTGGTAAAAGGCAACATGGGCACAGGGATCCTGGGACTTCCCCTGGCTGTGAAGAATGCAGGCATCCTGGTAAGAGGGGCTGCTGCAGGGGGGGGGGGGGGGGACCAGTATGACTGGATTGTAGAAGGGAAGTGGGAGGAGAGGCTCTAAGAGTTTTCAGTGGCTTGCAACAAGCAGTCTTTCTGGGAGGCAGCTGGGTCCAGACTTAGAGTCTAGACATCTAGCCAGGGTTTGAGTTCTGGCTCTGCCACAGACTCTGAGTGGCCTTGGCCACTCTGTCCCTTCTCTGGGACTCCGTTTTCTCCCTTGTAGGATGCAGGGGTTGGACTATGACTAGTTTTCCAGTTGTGTCCTATGGAGCAGGGGGTCTCAGAAGGAGCCCCCTACTCCCACCACAACACCCACTGGAATTGTTTTAGGTACTTTTTCGGAGTACCACTTGAGATTATATTCGAAAGAATAGCTGTTGCTGCTTTAGCAAGCAGGGACTTGCAAAGCAGTTTGCTGGAAAGGCCCTCGAGTGCTGAATGGCGTCTGTGCTACCAGGTATCTCCTTGCAGTGCTCTTCATAAATCCATCCTCTTCTCTCTTCCCATTTCCTTGACTCCCCCTTCTTCCAGATGGGCCCGCTCAGTTTGCTGGCAATGGGCTTCATCGCCTGCCACTGTATGCACATCCTGGTCAAGTGTGCCCGGCGCTTCTGCCACAGGTAAGGAAAACAGCATCCTCCCGGTGATTCCTTTGATACTCAGGTCTCAGGGACATCCCAGAAACCTCCTAAATAAGCCAGAGTTCTGAATTTCGTCCAAGAAGGCCAAGGAAAAGAGAAAAGCAGTGGGACAGGGATCTAAGGCGAGGCTCTGCCATATGACTCAATAGGTGATATTGATCAGGCCACTGGGCTTATCTGCTTGGCTCATCTGGAAATCAGGCATAAACAATCCATGCCTAACCCTGCCTCAGAGAACTGTGATGAGAATCCACTGGGATCATGGACTTGAAAACTACTGTGCCCACGTGAGGTATGCATTATTACCCTTGTCATGTAGTAACCACCCCCACTTGACAGGGAAGGAACACAAGCCACCCAAGAAGTACCGCCAGGTGTCGAAGTCTGAACTAGAACTTGGGTCTCTGCCCCAGTGTTCTTTCCACTCTAGCGGGGTCCTGCCTTGCTGTGTGTCTCCTGACTTTTCAGTACATGATCTTAGGTTAAAGTGCCTCTTGGTAACTGTGTGTATACTTTCTCCCACAGGCTTAACAAGCCCTTCATGGACTATGGCGACACAGTACTGCACGGACTGGAAGCCAGCCCCAGCGCCTGGCTCCGGAGCCATGCCCACTGGGGAAGGTACCTTGTTCTTGCTTTACCTGAAGTGGAGTAAGGTGCAGGAGGAGGACATGTGTGGCTGTCAGGGATGCCTTCTTCCCTGGAAAGCTGGCTCATGTGGCACAGAATACTGGACTTTCCACATGGACGGGGTTCATTGGCAATCTTCCTGATCCAGCCCCCCTCCTTATATACCTCCAGTGACAGGGTGCTCATTCCTTTGTCTTGCAGCTTTAATACTGTTTGCTTATTTATTAAACTGCATTTGTCCAATTGTACTATGTACTAGGCCCTGGAAATACTGTGGAGAGCAAGGCAAGGAGGCTTTGCTCTCAAAGAACCCATAATCCAGTGGCAAAGACCAGCGTTACACAGTTTAGGAGACAGTCACTTAATAACCACTGGGATAAGTGTGATGAAGGAAAGAAATACTAGTTTCTGGGGTGCCTTGGGTGGCTCAGTTAGTTAAGCACCTGACTCTTCATTTTGGCTCATGTCAGGATCTCACAGTTCATGAGTTTGAGCCCCACATCAGGCTCTGTGCTGACAGTGTGGAGCCTGCTTGGGATTCTCTCTCTCCCTCTCTGTCCCTCTCCCACTCATGCTCGCTCTCTCTCTCTCTCTCTCTCTCCCTCTCCCTCCCTCCCTCCCTCAAAATAAATAAATAAACTTTAGAAAAAAAGTTAAAAAAAAATACTAGCTGCTACCGGGCAGGTAAGGAGATGCGCATGAGCTCATGTGGGCTGCCTAAGATGGAACAGTTGAGATGAGCCCAGAAGGGAAGAATTCTTGAGTATGAGGAATTACTTAGGGGAAGTGGGCAGGAGCCTGGACGGCCTTCCAGGAAGAAGGAAGAGCAGGGTGTGAAGGTCTGAAGCACGAAAGTATACATGACAGTTTCAAGGCACAGAAATACTTAGGTAGCTTGAGGGCAGAGAATCAAGGAGATGACACTGAGGAATGACCCAGGGGCCCAAGCAACCTGTACCTTTTAGACCCTCCTAAAGGCTTTGTTCTTTTCTTCTTCACAACCAGGAAGCCACCGGAGAGTGTTAATCAGGCAAATGATCATATTTGTATTGTTTAAAGATCTCTCTGGCTTTGGGACGCCTGGGTAGCTCAGTCCATTAAGTGTCTGACTCTTGATTTCAACTCAGGTCATGGTCTCATGGTTTGTGGAATCAAGCCCCACGTCGAGCTCTGTGCTGCCAGTGTAGAGCCTACTTGGGATTCTCTCTCTCTCTCTCTCTCTCTCTCTCTCTTTCTGCCTCTCTCCCACTCACACTCTCTCAATCTCTCTCTCAAATAAAAAACATTAAAAAAAAATTTTTTTAATGTTTATTTATTCTTGATACAGAGAGAGAGAGCACAAGCAGGGGAGGGGCAGAGAGACAGGGAGACACAGAATCCAAAGCAGGCTCCAGGCTCTGAGCTGTCAGCACAGAGCCCAATGTGGGGCTTGAACTCACTAACTGTGAGACCATGACCTGAGCTGAAGTCAGACACTTAGCCAACTGAGCTACCCAAGTACTCCATAAATAAAAAACATTTTAAAAAATCTTTTAAAAAAATCTTCTGTTAGGAGAATACATTGTAAGCGAGCAACCATAGATTTAGTGAGACCCATGAGAAGGCTATTGACAATATCAAGGCAGATAGCAGTGACAGCTGGGACCAAGCTGGTGGCAATAGGAATAGGGAAAAGTGAATTTGGTTATGCTTTGGACCGTGGACTGTGGGAAAAGGAAAGGCAAGGTTGACTCAGATTTCTGAGGACTTCCGTTTTGGACAAGTTGAGTTTGAAGTTCAAGTGGAGATGGCAGGTGGGTAGTGATATATATGGATTTGAACATATCTTCATGCAAGAGATACAGAACCAAAGTCATCAGCCATGGTGGCAGGGGTCAGAAGAGGTCCCTCAGGGAGAATTTATCATGAGAAGAAAAGGGAAGAAAGACCAAGACGTCGAGGACCCTTGGCTGTGCTGAAGTCCTCCTCCGGCAACTCCTGTCTTTTGCTTTCAGGGGTGACACTGACAAGTCAACCCCTTCCATTCTGTGTTACTTGGGGCTAAATCTACTCTTCCGTTTTTGTTTTCAGGCCTGTCCCCACCCTGTCTGCGTACTCTTTTCTGAGCACCATGTATGCCAAAGTCGCTGTTGAATTCGGATACCCTACACCATTACAGTCCCTGCGCTGTGCCCTCTCATGTAATGTAGTCGACAGACCATCATGGGTCTGGGGCCTCCTTCGGCCCAAAGCCTGTTCACATACTGAATCAATAAATTCAGCCTCTGAGCGGACGAGGGAAGACTTTGGGACGATAACCAGAACTTTCCCAGAGTGTGAGCCAAGAGGAGGCTTCCCCTATCACTTACCCCTCAAATCCTTGTACTCATCATGGGGCATATTAAGCAGCATTTACCTGGCTGGCTCAGTCAGTAGAAGATATGACTCTTAACCTCAGGGCCATGAGTTTAAGCCCCACACTGGGTGTGGAGCCTAGTTAAAAAATTTTTTTTAAATTTTTTTTACTGTTTATTCAGTTTTGAGAGAGAGACAGAACATGAGCAGGAGAGGGGCAGAGAGAGAGGGAAACACAGAATCTGAAGGAGGCTCCAGGCTCTGAGCTGTCAGCACAGAACCTGACACAGGGCTCGAACTCACAAACCGTGAGATCATGACCTGAGCTGAGTCGGACTCTCAACTGACCGAGCCACCCAAGTGCCCTGAGCCTAGTTAAAATTAAAATGAAATTAAAGCGGCTTTTCCTGCTCTTCTTGGGGCTCTTGCTCCACGAATCATCCCCTCTCCTATAACTTGAACTTCTATTTTGATCCGTGGTCTCTTCCTCTCAACATTTAAATGCACTCATGCACTGCCATCTTAAAAATAATGAAATAAACTCATAAAGTTTCCTGGACCTCACACCATCCTCCAGCAACCATCCTATCTTACATTCAGCAGCTGCTTATTCAGCAGTTATGTACTGAATGCCTGCAGTGTGTCAGGATGTGTTCTAGGCAATGGGTCTACAGTGATGAATGGAAGGAATGGGCCCATCAAGCCCAGACTCACACTTAGCTCCGTGAAAGAACAGCACACCCTCTGACTTTGCTTCCATACATCTGGTTCACACCACTTCCGTGGGTCACCTAGATTTTCTGTCCTTACGCTTCTGTTGAAGCTCTTTCCACCAGTGTCCTAAAAGGCCTCTTTTATTGCACCTTCTTTGCCCTAGAGAGCCTCTCAACAGTGTGGGTACAATTGGCTATTCTCTTCTTCAAACATTCTCTCTTCCCTTGGCTTCTACTAAACCCTCTCCCCACTCCTAGTTTCCCACCTACCTCTCTGGCCAGTCCTTTGCTTTCATTGCAGGCTCCTTTGTTTCTGTCTCCCCTTTAAATATTGGTGTTCTCTAGGGTTTGGAACTCTGCTGTCTCTTCTCCTCCCCCCACACACTCCCCAGCACTGACCTGCCTTCTCAAGACCTTATCCGTTACTGACAAATCAGCAGTTCCAGATCCTATATAAGGGTCTCCTTATATATAAGTTGTCTATATAAGTGGTCTCCTGAATGTCTCTTCTAGGAACCTCAGGCTCAATAATTCAGTTACTGAATGTGTCAATTCATGCCCTTCTCCTAAAACCTGTTCCTTCCTTCCAGTTCGTTTTGTTGTCTGAGCCAAAGCCCATCAGTCACCTTTCATCATTTCTTTTCCCTTTCCCCCAGATGTAGGTGGTCAATAGGTTATTTAAGTTCTAGATCCCTAGTACGCCTTAAAATGCTTTAATGCCTTTGTCTTTGTCCAGGCTGCTGGACACCTCTGTTTTTGTAAGAATCTCCTATCCAGTCTTCCCATCCTGAGTCTTGCCCCCTCCAATGGATTCCACACGGCCAGAGAAATCTGCGTAATTCCTTCGCGGAAATGCTTTCCTCACTTCTTCCTCTCCATCTCCTCCTCCTCATCTTCTTTTTAAAGATATCTCTCTTTCTTCCCCTCCCCAAGGGATTCCCACCAAGGTATTGGTTTTTCTAGGAAGGCTCTCTGCTCTATAATTTGGGGAAAGTGTCCTTTTCACCATGGCCCTCGGTGCCATATTCTTTTTTGTCCATCTCACCCACGACTCTATGAACCCCTAGAGGAGGGTGCCATGTGTTATTTGTGTTTCCTCAGAGCCTAATGAGGTGTCTGGCACCTGGTGGAAAAAATTTTAATGTTAATGATAGCTAATTAAAAATGTAGTGCCTACTGCCCTACATCAATTTAGTATCGATTATGAGGAATGCCACAGAGCCAGGGATGGGGGAGGTTCCTAACCACGAAGAATCTCACCATTTGCTGAGCTGAGAGTGTGAGGATGGTTGAGAAACATTTTTTAAAAAGAACTGTCGTTACCTCACTTCTTACTGCCCCATTGTTGATTGAGGTAGCAGAACGGAGGGTGCTGGTACAGGGACACCAAGCCCTAGGGACAGACATCGAATTGACAAATCAACTCGTCTTTTATAATGTGTTTTCTCTCTCTCCCTTCTCTTCCAGGCATATCGTGAGCTTCTTCCTTATAGTCACCCAGCTGGGCTTCTGCTGTGTGTACGTTGTGTTTCTGGCTGATAATTTAAAACAGGTAGAGTCTTCTAGAGAAGGTGGAAGGGAAAAGGACATGGAAGAGGAGGGTCCTCATTTAGTTGTTCAGCAAATGTGGCTTCTTCTCTTGGGCTCCTAGTGTCCTCATCTGTACAACAAAGGAAGTTAAATTAGATGTTATCAAAGAACCCAGACTTCCCCCAGTTCACGTGTCTGTTCTACAAGTGGTTACTTTTTTCATAGTACCCTTGGTCCGGTACCTTGGACCCGTTCTCAAAGCCCGTCTCTAAAACTGAGCTGGAAGGAACCTTGGATTTTGTCAGTTGTCCAGCCTTGGAGCTTAATCACCCTTAACTTTCCTAAAATGGATATGGTTCTTTTTGGATGATATCTAATCTTCTTTGGACGATCTTTTTTTTTTTTTAATTTTTTTAATGTTTGTTTATTTTTGAGAGACACAGAGCATGAGCAGGGGAGGGGCAGAGAGAGACAGAGACAGAATCTGAAGCAGGTTCCAGGCTCTGAGCTGCCAACACAGAGCCCAACACAGGACTAGAACCCATGAGCTGTGAGATCATGACCTGAGCTGAAGTTGGACACTTAACTGACTGAGCCACTCAGGCGCCCCATTCTTTGGACCATCTTTATCTACCTTTAGCTTCTTAACCTCCGGTTTAACAGTTGTTGTCCTGGTTTAACAGTTGTTGTCTCTAGGACGTTGTTTTGATCTAGCCCAGAAGTTATCTTGTAGCAATATAAGCAAAATAATACGGGTAGTAACAAAGGCCATCCTTAGTCAATGATTTAGAAATTTAGAAATGTAAAGAAATCAGAAGGAAAAAAAATAGTAAGTGTTCAGACTTAGCCTCTGTTCTATGTCAGGAACAGGGAGCATGGTATGGGCTTCCCCTCATTCAGTTCTCTCCATAGCCTTATCAGAGTAGGTACTGTGGCTATTCCCATTTCGCAGATGAGAAAACTAAAGCTATGAACTATAATGTATACAAGATCACAGAAGCACAGTCAAAAATCCAGGCCTTTTGACATCAGAGCTGCAGTTCTTGAACACCATACCATATTGCTTTTCAAAATGAAACAAAATTATTGTTAATTCAACCACTCAGGTTATTGTTTTAAGTTAGTATCAGCTGGTGAGCATTTTGTAATGTCCTTATATTTTTATTTTTATTTATTTATTTATTTTAATTTTTTTTAACCTTTATTTGTGAGACAGAGAGAGACAGAACATGAACGGGGGAGGGTCAGAGAGAGGGAGACACAGAATCTGAAACAGGCTCCAGGCTCTGAGCTGTCACCACAGAGCCTGACACGGGGCTCGAACCCACAGACTGCGAGATCACGACCTGAGCCAGTCGGACGCTTAACCGACTGAGCCACCCAGGCGCCCCTGTCCTTATATTTTTAAATATAACTTCTGCTAGTTTCATATTTCATCACACAGATTAGCCATGACTTAGTCTTCTGTCGTTGGATATTTTCTTTTTTTCCCTTTGTTTTTCTACTATAATCTGTGGAAATGTTTGTATACCCCTTTATTTCCTTAGCATATATTCCTTAAGGTAAAATTATGGGATCAAAGAGTTTGTTTGAAGGCTCTTAAAACACGTCATCAGATGGCCACTTGGAAATCAGTCTGCTGAACGTTATCATCTCTGTCTAAAGACATAGCAAGCATTCACTTGAAGAGTTTGCAGGCTCAGTAGAATGTGTTCTAAAAAATAAAAAGTTAGCATCAGTGTATTGTGGTGCTGGGTCAGGACACCACTGACAACACTCTGAGGGCAGGGCTGCTTAATTGTGAACTTAACGGGCAAAATACGTGGGGGCAGAAAAGATCATTAGAGCAAGGGAGGTCTCCCTTGTGGAGGTCCATCTGGGCTGGGTATTGAAGGAAGGTTGGAGGAGAGGTTCTGGCAGCCAAGAAAGGAGGCATGAACACCTGGAGGCAGGAATGTGCAGGACTTGCCCAGGAGAGGCAATAAAACTGGTTGTAGAAGGTGTAGGCTTTGGGAGAGGAAGAGCCTTCCAGATTGAATGGTGCCCAGTATAGAGGACCATGAGTGCTGGCTAATGTGCCAAATATTTTTCCTATTGTAGTGAGGAATCAGAAAAAAAATAGACTTAATCGTTCATTCAAGTAGCTGTGGTATATTAAATGAAAAGGAGACTTCAAAATAAGAGTATATGCTGTGATTGCAGTCTTATAAAATGAAAAGGATGCATATGATACATGTAATTTGTGATATGGTATAGAAAATGCATAAATGGGGAGCACCTAGGTGGCTCGGTAGGTTAAGCGTCCGACTTCAGCTCAGGTCATGATCTCAGGGTTCATGGGTTTGAGCCCCGCGTCGAGCTCTGTGCTGACAGGTCAGAGCCTGCAGTCTGCTTCGGATTCTATGTCTCCCTCTCTCTCTGCCCCTCCCCCATGTGTGCGTGCTCTCTCTCTCTCTTTCTCTCTCTCTCTCTCTCAAAAATAAGAACATTTAAACATTTTTTTAAAAAAAGACAAGAAAATGCATAGATGAATATATTCCAGGGCATTACCCTGGCTACCAACGGGTACTGAGATTGTCATTGCCTTTACGTTTTCTTCTTGCCTAACTCTAGTTTCTAATTGTTCTAATTGTATTGCTTGCAGAATACAACTGTATCAGTTAATTCAGGCTGATTCTAAATGAGGGTAGTACCAACCCTCTTCTCCCCCATTCCCCCTGACTTTACCAGGGGATGTTTGTATTGTGTGCAGAGGGGTGTTTCTTGTGCATCACAATGATTGGGGGATGCAAATAGCTTTTATTGGGTGGGGTGCAGGGATGCTAAATGTCCTGCAGTGAATGCAGTCCTGACAAAGAATAATTCTCTCACTCAGAATGCCAGTATTGGTCCAATTAAGAAACAGTAAGTGATGGGTTTTTTGGTTATAAGCGAAAGAGACACCCACCCTAACTCATTGTGAGGCCCTGGCGTGTGAGACATTCCAGCTCTTTGTGAGGGATTTGATTATGGACCACGCACTAAGCTCTAAGCTCATCGTGTGGCCAACAGATACATTGAATCTTCCCCCTTGCTTTTCCCATTTCTTCCTCAGGTAGTGGAAGCAGTTAATGGCACCACCAACAACTGCCATTACAATGAGACAGTGATTCTGACGCCCACCATGGACTCTCGACTCTACATGCTTGCCTTCCTGCCCTTCCTGGTGCTGCTGGTCCTCATCCGGAACCTCAGGGTCTTGACCGTCTTCTCCATGTTGGCCAACATCAGCATGCTGGTCAGCTTGATCATCATCACCCAGTATATTGCCCAGGTTAGTGCACACCACACACCTGACCCCTCCAGTGGGCAGAGACTTTTCTCTAGATACCTGCCTAGAGCCAGCCCTGAGGGTAGGTATGTACCTGACTCTCCAGCCAAGTACCATTGTACCATTTTTTCCGCAAAGGTGTCTCTGTGCAGTCTCCTTCTTCTCGGTATCTCCTCTTTTATATTGCTTCTCCAATACTTGTCAAATTCTGGGCTTTGAAAAAAATTATACTCTGTAAGGAAAACATCTTGATTGGTGAACTACAGACCATTCCTCTAATGGTTAGATAGCAGCAAAAGGCAAATGAAAAATAGGATCCCCTACTGGATCCTGTTATCACAGAGACTAATCTCAGAAGACCACAAGCAAATCTGTCACAATGCAAATTATGATGCCTTTGAGGTTGAATTATGGATATTGATTTTCCCTCAATTTCTACTTTTCCATCCTTTCTAATTGTATTTATTGGACAAGGCTGCATAGAAATTTAAACCCTTGGCCTACCTCATACCTTTCAGATGTTATTCTCTTTCAGAAGTCACAAGAAAAAAAATTATCTTGTCTATGGAATTTAATAAAAATAACAAATTAGTTAAGTATTGTAGGAGGACTACAAATTGGTCTTATATTCCTTAAGACAATATATTAATAAATCCTACAAAAGTGAATTTCCTAATGAGATAGCTACCTTCGAGTCATTTTTAGACCATTCCTGAGGTGGCCCAGTTAGAGAAATAGCTCTGTAATTGGTGTCACATTCCAGGTCACAGGGCACATAAAATATTTATTCCAGTACTTTTCTTCCCTTCAATTTATAACTCATTGAGGATCTATAAAAGGGGACTTTCCTATCTATCTAACTACTTTGGACTCCCTAGAATGTCACTGAAACTATAGACACAGCACTTTGTGTCACCCCTAACCTCTAGTACATACCAAGTGTCCAAGGGCATTTCAGGCTGGTACCAACCTGTGGTGTGTAAGATTTTCTTCTGGAGGATTCTGGTAAGCCATACTCACATCATGAGGTCCTGACCCTTCAGTACTTTGAATACCTCAATGTCTCTTTACTCTGGCTCTTCGGTATCGTGTGGTGTTAAAATCAGTTTTGGTGCCTACTTCCTTTTGAAGTTTTCTGAATTTCTTGACATTCGTTTTTGGTTTTGTTTTTGTTTTTTAATTTAGACTTACTGTCAGAATATTCCCCTCTTAAATGAGCCCAAACACGCTTTAAGAATAAAGGTCCTACTACATTTCTCTCTCCCGTAGGAAATTCCAGACCCCAGCCGGTTGCCACTGGTAGCGAGTTGGAAGACCTATCCTCTGTTCTTTGGAACAGCCATTTTTTCATTTGAAAGCATTGGCGTGGTAAGGTTGGAATTGGGGTAGCCTTTCCCCGGTGCTGTGGGTGGCCTTCTGAACAGGAGCCGGGAGCTCTGGGTTTCTGGGTTTCTGTGTGCACATAGGAGAAAGTAACCTCTTGTCCCAATACATCTATTAAATATTTATCTTCATGCCAACATGTGTTTCCTAATCTTTTAAAAGAAAGGCAAACGGAGGTATACAATTTACAGGACGTAATGAAGCAAACAAAAGGAGTTTTAAGCTGGAAAGTACTACACGTTTACGATGGATTATTATATAGTTTGTGCTTCCACACTTGAGGAAGGGAAGTGCTGTGCATGTAATTTTTGTTTACTTTTAGTTTACATACAGTGCAATTCACTTGGGGGGGGTGTACATTTCTCTAAGTTTGGGAAATGCATAGAGTCATAGATACACCACAATCAGGACACAGAACAACTCCCTCACCACAAAAAAAAAAAAAACTCTTGTGCTGCCCCCATTGTAGTCCGCTCTCCCCCCCCCCCCCGCCCCCGCCCCGCCACTGACCCCTGGCAACCACCCTCTTTCTATTCTCTGTCTCTATTGTTTTATTGTTTCCCGAATGTCATACACATGGGGTCATGCTGTATGTAACCTTTTGAGACTGCACGTAAGATTATCTGTGTTGTGGGGCGTCTGGGTGGCTCAGCTGAGTAAACGCCCAACTCTTGATTTCGGCTCAGGTCATGATCTCACTGTTCGTGAGTTCGAGCCACACATCGGAGCTTGCGATCCTCTCTCTCTCCCTGTCTCACTCTCTGCCCCTCCCCTGCTTGTGCATACATGCACATGAGTGCCCTTTCTCTCTCTCTCTCTCTCTCTCTCAAATAAACTTTACATATATATATATATATATATATATATATATATATTTTTTTAAAGATCGTCTGTGTTGTTGCATCCATCAATAGCTCCTTGCTTTCGATGGCTGAACATCCACTGTGTGGGCAATACCGCGATTTGTTTATCAGTTTACCTGTTGAAGAGCAGCTAGGTTGTTTCCAATTTATGACAATGGCAACATTGTTCATAATAGTCATAAACTGGAAATGACCTAACAGTTGTTGAAATGTAAGAATTCTATACATATTCCAAATGCAAGTCCTTTATTGGATATATAATTTGCAAATATTTTCTGTAGTCTGTAGCTTGTCTTTTCATTCTCTTAGCAGTGCCTTTCATAGAGCAAAAGATTTAAAATTTGATGAAGTCCAATAGATCAAAATTTTAGTTTTATGGATCCTGCTTTTGATGTTTTATCTAAAACCACTTTCCCTAACATAAGTCCACAAAGATTTTCCCCTATATTTTCTTTTAAATATTTTATAATTTTATCATACATTTAGATCTGTGATCCATTCTGAGTTAATTTTTGATAAAGATGTTTATACATGGGAGTTCATTTTTGTTTAATAGGATGGCCAATTGTTCCAGCATCATCTGTTGAAAAGACTGTTCATTCTCCATTGAATTGCCTTTGCATCTTCACAGTATTGTCCTCCATGAACATGGGATGTCTTTCCATTTATTTGGGCCTTCTTTCATTTCTTTAAATAATGTTTTGATCTTTCACATCACATTTCCATACATGCACAACTTGGGGCTGAGCCCAGGACTTCACCCACAGATGCAGGAGATCAGTTTCTCCAGCATCCTCCTATCCATGTTTTCCTGCACACTCATCAGCTTCCAGTGGCTTTTTTTTTTTTTTCTGGTTCTCTGGCTAGAAAGCTAGGGTTTTAGCCTCCCTATAGTGCTATGCACACTTCCTGTAACTGAGTCTGACTGGGGTTAAGCACTGAGAGAAAAGAGAGGGAAAAACTAAAATAAAAACGAATGAATGAATGAATAGGGATTCCTTCCAGGGCCTTCTTCATGGACATGCAACCTGTGCAATCACATAGAGACCTGCCTTTGGAAGGATCCCGTACATGGTTTAATGCTCTACCTTCATCATCTTGAAATTCTTGATTTTTGAACAAGGTGCCCTGCATTATCATTTTGCACTAGACCCTGCAAATTATATACCAGTGCTGATTTACCCCTACATTCTATAGACCCCCAAATCCCCCTCCCCTAGTTCCTTTGCTCAAAGAGAAAAGCTTGCGTCAGATTTTTGGGTGCCTGTGTGACCACCACAGTCACTGGTCCACCAAGATGCTGCTTTGTCATGGGGACTTGCCCTGGGAGTGTGGTGTTGAGAGTAAAAAAGGAAACAAAAAAGTAGGGACCCTCTTCATACTTTTCAGAGTCCTTGGGTAGTTGTTTTGTGTATCCTGCCCAGGGCTTTTAGTTTTAATCAGGAAGAGAGCTATGGTGGAACGTGCTTACACCATCTTAATGGAAATGGAAGCACTTTATATTTAGAATGTTGGATACTCATGGCAAAAAGCAGAGTGCCATGGTTGAGTAAATGACTTTGGAGGCAGACTATGCTGGAATCTTACTTCAGCCACGGGTTACTCTCTGAACTCTAATTCCCCAGCTAATGATGGAAGTAATTGTTCAGTAAGTATCAAACACCTACTAGATACTAATGATGATCAGTATCAGAGTTCAGATTACCACTAGAAATCTTCTAGTCTAGTCTCCAACTTTACAGAAGAGGAGCCTAAGCCCTGACAGGAAAGGGACTTGAGTCAGGTCACCAGCCGGGAACAGCTGCAGCTGTGGCTAAAACCAAGCACTCCTTACTCCCAGTCCAGGGACTTCCCACTTTATGTGAATGGCCATTTATCTCCTTGATTGATTGTGGGAGGAAAAAGGAGAGAAGGAGAAATCCAGCTACTGAGTAAAAAAGTCATTGTGTGCCTGGAGAATTTATGCAGCAAAAATGTATTGCAGGAGCACCTGGGAGGCTCCGTCGGTTGAGTGTCTGACTTTGGCTCAGGTCATGATCTCGCAATTCGTGAGTTTCAAGCCCCACATCGGGCTTTGTGCTGATAGCTCAGAGCCTGGAGCTGCTTCAGATTCTGTGTCTCCCTCTCTCTCTGCCCCTCTCCTGCTCATGCTCTGTCTCTCTCTGTCAAAAATAAAGAATAAAACATTAAAAAATTAAAAACAAAAATGTATTGCAGGGTGGGAGAACTCAGGTTGGATTGTTCGCTTTCCATATAATCCCCCAGACATTTTCCTGAGCACCTGCCGCAGCTAGGAGCCTGCCCTCATCTGGAAGAAAGTGGAAAGACACAACCATGACCCTGACATGGCATTCCCCTCAAGCATTTCCCATTTGCATGGAGCTGGGATGCGTAAAGGACAAAAAAAAGAGTCAACAGTACAAGGGAGTAGATGCTAAGGTCCTACCGAATAATAAATATATCCAGTGCTGGAGGGGTACAGTCAAGATTGGATAGAAGCAAGTACTTCAACTTTGGGGGACAGCCCCAGTCTGCCGCAGTCTTCATCTGCAAAATAAGAATTATATAGGCTCCATCTTCATAGAGATGTGGTCTTCACAGTATTGAAAACAAGAACAGTTAACATTTACCAAGCCCTTACTGTATGCCATTACAGTACTCACTTAAATCTCAAAAAAAAAAAAAAAAAAAAATTCCAACAGATAAGTTTTCAGATACAGAAACTGAAGCACAGATCAGCCTAATGGTGTGTGTAGAGTGTGCTTTACCCACGGCCTAATCAAGGAGAAGGAGAAGGTGGAAGTGGACTGTCAGCCAAGAGAAGCCTAAGGAGGAACGTATATGGGATGGAAGGCCAGAAGGTTGGTTCCAAAGATAGACGTGACCTTGGGGTGCCCAGCAGGCTCCAGGTAGGCGGTCTCAACTCGGAGGCTCTTAGGGCCAGATATACACGTGGGGAAAAAGGATCCTGAGAACGTGGTGTGCAGGGGAGCGTCCTGCTAGGGAACCAAGAACCCCCAGTCCCAACTCTTGTCACCGGCTCACTGTGTAAGCCGAATCTCAGCCTCCCCTTCTGGACAGAAAGCAGCAAATGCGCTAGAATCGGAAGTCTCAAACTCAAATGCCTTTAGCGGGCAATGTGGGCAAAGGGGCCAGGTATGTGTCAATGTGAGGGGAGAGGCGGGCCTGGTGAATGGGGCAAGAATATTGTGCCCAAAGGCATTCACCTTCAATTGTCTAAAAGGCTATGCTGGCCTAACAAAATGCATCTGCTAGCCAGATGGGGCTGCCCCAGGGCACTGAGCTCCTTGGTCTGAACAACCTGAAGAGCCCTTCCAGCTCTGAATGTTCCAGGGCTCATCTTGTGAGTCCAGGCCTGCCAGCCGGCCTTCCTTCCTTCCTTCGTCTTTTATTGTGGTAAAATACACCTAACACAACACTTACCATCTTCACCATGTTTAAGTGTAGAGTTCAGTGGCATTAACTACATTCACATTATTGGGCAACCACCACCACCGTCCGTCGTCCCCAGGATTCTTTTCTTCTTGCAGAACCAAAACTCTGTACCCATTGAGCAATAACCACTCACTCCCCCCCCTCCATGAACCCTGCATGCTACTTTCTGACTCTCTGAATTTAACTACTTCAGGCACCTCATGTAAACGGAGTCACACAGTTTGTGCCATTTTATGACCGGCTTATTTCACTCGGAATAATGACCTCAAGGTTCATCCGTATTACAGCATGTGTCAGAATTTCCTTTTGTTTTGAGGCTGAATGATATTCGTCGTACGTATATACCGTCTTTGTTTATCCATTCATCCATCACTGGACCCTTGGGTTGCTACTGCCTTTTGGCTTTGGAAATAATGCTGCTATGAATATCAGTTCCAGCCCTTACTTCCGGTATGTTGGGATATACTCAGAAGTGTCATGCCTTTCTTCTTTATGTTCATGTTCCTCTTTCTCCTTCTCTCTTTTTATGCTATGATGCTTCTGTAGGTTCTTCCCCTGGAAAACAAGATGAAGGATGCCCGCCGCTTCCCAGCCATCCTGTCTTTGGGAATGTCCATCATCACTGCCCTGTACATTGGCATCGGGGCCCTGGGCTACCTGCGGTTTGGAAACGACATCAAGGCCAGCATAACCCTTAACCTACCCAACTGCTGGTAACTTCACAGGCCCTCAGGTGGGGGGGACGTGGGGCCGGGTAGAAATGTGTGAGTTACTTCCTCCTGCCTTCCACCGATGGCAACTGAGGCCTACAGGGCCTCCACAGCGAGAAGCAGAACTGTCGTTGGCACCCTGGGCTCTGGTTTCTCTGTCCAGGGAGCTCCTCTTTGAACAACAGCCTCCCGTGTTGAGTGAGGCCTTGATAGCTTTAGTATGGAGGACAGGATTTAGGAAGAGAGAGAAGTGACAGTCCTTGGCCACCCAAGGAGAGAAAGGAGGGGCCCTCGGGGAGAATAAGAGGCAGAGAAAGGAGTCGTTGGGCAGCAACACTCATTTCCAGCGACACTTCCTAAGGCCCATGCTACCAAGCCTTCCTTGCCACAGCCAAGGGTATACATCCTCCCGGTCAGAGTAGGAGAAAAAAGTAGTGAAGCAAGGACCAATTTGGGATGACCACTGTGAACATTTTATGTTCAAATGCAACCAATTCATGCAATGGTTAGCTGACCCAGACTCCGCCAGGATTTAAATAGACACATGAACCCATATCACGTTGTGTGGCACTGTCTCCCACACCCAGGCAGGTCATTAATGACAGGGGGCTTGTCTTTTTAAGGGTCACTTGGAGGCTTCATTTACCTAAATGGGGCCCCTTTCTCAAGTTGATAATGTCATGCATCAAGCATTTCCTGCATGCCAATTACGTGGAGACGCCAGTCTAGGCACGAGGGAGCTGGGAGGCACCGACTGAGTAGGCTAAGATCTTGAACTTCGCTACCTGCCCCAGCTCGTGATCCAGCGAGGATGGGGGAGGGATAGATAGTATATAGACACAAATGGAACAGAAAAAGGAGCCCTCCAGAGTAGCAAAGAGGCTTTGGGAACCTTTGAGGAAAGAAATCCATCAGAACGGGAATCTTTTTGTCCAACAAGGCAGCTCTGTCCAGACAAGGACGACTCTGTCACTCATGGGCCCAAGTCTCTGTTGCGCCACCTTCTAGCTTGTGGTCATGGGTGATTTCCTCAACCTTTCTGACCCTCAGTTTCTTCATCGATAATGCAGAGTTTCCCTGGGGATTAAGCTGGGCATGTCTAAAAATATCTGGCGTGCAGTACAGCTCAAAAGATGGGAATTTCAAAAAAATCAGTGGGATTTGGACAGGTGGAAATGGAGTAAGTGGTGTTTCAGGCAGAAGGACTAGTGAGAACAAGAAACTCAGAAATGTGGAAGTTAGTCTAAGGAATGGCTCCCAACACACACACACACACACACACACACACACACACACACACTCACTCATTTCTTAAGTATGTGAGATGTAGCTACCACATTAGTGGACTAAAGGAAAAAGTCCTACCTCCATAGGTCAAAACAGGCTTTGGTAAAACCCGACACACCGTCTCTGCCTCAGTCCAAGGCCTACAAGGGTTACTTTCACCCCCAGCCTGCACACAACCCTATTTGTAGACCGCGTCTTCCTGCAAGGGTTCGGGACTCTGCAGTTCTCTCAACCCACTAGAAGCATTTGTTGAGGGCCTGTTATGTGCCAAGAGCTCTGGGGGAATCCAGAGCATTGCTAAGGACTGACATTAGATCACAAGGGACGAGAGTATTTTAGACCCAGGGTTTTTGGTCTTCACCACTTAACACTTCTGTCTCCCTGCACGGGGTACCTGGCCTGAGCCTGTAGTTCCTAAAACCTAAACTTGACCACCAAGTGATAGTGGCTTGTGAAGGTGTTACATGTAACCATGCTCAAGATTCTATTTGGAGATGACCTGTTTCCGTTCGAATTCGTGATACTTTATTCTTTAGTTTTCACTGCATGCTCTTAGCTCCGAGAAGCCCCCTGCCCATCATGTTGGCAAGGAAACTGCAGCCCCGGGGACTATCCCAAGGTCAGGGGTTAATGTTCCTAGGGCCCAGGCATCAGAGCACAGTGGCCTCAGGGAGCAATGCTCTGCTTTGTCCCGCAGGCTGTACCAGTCGGTCAAGCTCTTGTACATCGTGGGTATCCTGTGCACTTACGCCCTGCAGTTCTACGTCCCTGCAGAAATCATCATCCCCTTTGCCACCTCGCAGGTGTCAAAGCGCTGGGCACTGCCTCTGGACCTGTCCATCCGCCTCGCCATGGTCTGCCTGACATGTGAGTACAAGGCACAGCAAAATGGTGCTCTTTCCCTGAGGGCTATCAGGAATCAGCCAGATGGTAAAGGATAATCATGATAACCAGCATTGTTTGAGCACTAATTGTATTTCAAGGACCATACTTTACAAGTAGTAACTCATGTAAGCCTCAGGGACAACCTAATTCTTACAGGTACCTAATTAGTCAGATTCGCAGGTGTCCAGCCTGAGGGAGTGACACAGCTTATTGAACAATAATCATCATCATAAGAACTGATATTAAATACCTACTGTGTACCAGCCACTGTGCTCTTTTTTTTTAATGTTTATTTATTTTTGACAGAGACAGACAGAGCATGAGTGGGGGAGGGGCAGAGAGAGAGGGAGACACAGAATCCAAAGCAGGCTGCAGGCTCCGAGCTGTCAGCACAGAGCCCGACGCAGGGCTCGAACTCATAGACCATGAGATCATGACCTGAGCCGAAGTTGGACACTCAACCGACTGAGCCACCCAGGCGCCCCATAGGCCGTATTTCATAGTATTTTATTTAGCCCCGCAGGAACCCTAATGAGGTAGGACTATGATACACTTCACTTTACAAAGGAGAAAACTAAAGCAGGGAGCAGTAAATAATAGGCCAGGAGGTGCCAGAACTTGGATTTGAACCCACATCATCTGAGTCCAGAGCCAACACCCTCCAAGACAGAGGTTTGTGGCCAGTGAGTCTAATCGGATAGCAGAGGTGTGTTGTTTGAGCCTGAGTGTTGTATAAATTTCAGCCAACGTTTAAAATGCCTGAGATCTGATATACATCCAGACTTCTAACATTGGGCGGGAGGAAACAAAATGATTTGGCAAGCCTAGGCTCACGTTCCCACTGGCAGCAGTGAGCTGGACTTGCCCCCTGGGCTTCAGCTGGCCGCGGTCACCCCCTGGCAGCCCTCCTCATGCTCCAGGCCCCATGATCCAGGGCACCCCATTTGTGCAGGTGTTTTAGCAGGGGCGAAGGAGATGACAGAGATTTCTGTGTGGAGTGTGGTATTCCCCAGCTATCCCTGTCTCCTTTAATGTTTTATTTTTGAGAGAGAGAGTGCGCATGCACAAGCAGGGGAGGGGCAGAGAGGGAGGGAGACACAGAATCCGAAGCAGGCTCCAGGCTCTGAGCTGTCAGCACAGAGCCCAATGCAGAGCTTGAACCCACAAACCGTGAGATCATGACCTGAGCGGAAGTGGGACACTTAACCGACTGAGCCACCCAGGCACCGCTCTAAAGTTCCTTTTAATTGTGATTCTAAGACTCCTTCTCAGGGAGATTCTTGCTTCTTACTGTACTAGACCAACCTATGCAATTCAACGGACACTAGTTTTCTTTCTTTAAAGTGATTTGTCCCCAGTTTACCCCAGGAAGCAGGGACACTACCATTTGGAACCTTAGAGATCAAGGACTTTGTCCTTGAAGATAAGAGTTCCTGAGGCCTCCAGCTTCTGAATGCATTGCCTCAATCAGCACAAATGAGGAAATAAATTGAAGTAACAATAAAGATAACTTTTCTAAGGGCTTTACATCAATTAACTCTGTTATCTAGGGACATAAACCAGTTTAAAACTTTAACACCGTCTGCAGTGTGCGCCATGCTACCTACAAAGATAGATGGCATTTATCCCCATTCTGCAGAGGAGGCAACAGGCTGAGAAGGAGGTTAGGGATTTCCCCAAGGCCACACAAGGGGAAGCCAGAACCCTGCCTTCCAGACCTGTTGCGGTTCTGATACATCACACTCCTCCACAGCAGGCCCGGGGGAGGCTTTTGGGCTTTCTTGGTGAAAATCTGCCAACAGGTCAAACAAGGAATGTAGAAGCCCACACCTGTAAGATATCCTACTAAAAAATGGATAAGTTCAAAATCCTTAGCTGCTAGTGTCTGTTAGATGTTTTCTGACATGGATGTAAAACCTGGAGAAGATACTCTTTTAATGAGCCCCTGCAATCTTGTTCCAGCTGAAGACTCCTTTCCCCTATAAATAATTTCACATTCTAATTGTTTGCAAGTAAGAGGTGCTTATAGTTGTGTTAATTATTAAAATGTTAGCTCTAAAAAGTTTTTTAAATTTAATTTATTTTTAAAGTTTGCATCCAAGTTAGTTAGCATCTAGTGCAACAATGATTTCAGGAGTAGATTCCTTAGTGCCCCTTACCCACTGAGCCCATCCCCCCCTCCCAAGGTGTGTGTGTGTGTGTGTGTGTGTGTGTTTAATTTCTGTCTTTTTGTACGTTGATGCGTCCCAAACAGATGGGACAGTTCCCAGCACTGATATTTATTTATTTATTTATTTATTTATTTATTTATTTTCAATATATGAAGTTTATTGTCAAATTGATTTCCATACAACACCCAGTGCTCATCCCAAAAGGTGCCCTCCTCAATACCCATCACCCACCCTCCCCTCCCTCCCACCCCCCATCAACCCTCAGTTTGTTCTCAGTTTTCAAGAGTCTCTTATGCTTTGGCTCTCTTCCACTCTAACCTCTTTTTTTTTTTTCTTCCCCTCCCCCATGGGTTTCTGTTACGTTTCTCAGGATCCACATAAGAGTGAAACCATATGGTATCTGTCTTTCTCTATATGGCTTATTTCACTTAGCATCACACTCTCCAGTTCCATCCACGTTGCTACAAAAGGCCATATTTCATTCTTTCTCATTGCCACGTAGTATTCCATTGTGTATATAAACCACAATTTCTTTATCCATTCATCAGTTGATGGACATTTAGGCTCTTTCCATAATTTGGCTATTGTTGAGAGTGCTGCTATAAACATTGGGGTACAAGTGCCCTTTTGCATCAGTACTCCTGTATCCCTTGGGTAAATTCCTAGCAGTGCTATTGCTGGGTCATTTTTAATTTTCTGAGGAACCTTCACACTGCTTTCCAGAGTGGCTGCACCAATTTGCATTCCCACCAACAGTGCAAGAGGGTTCCCGTTTCTCCACATCCTCTCCAGCATCTATAGTCTCCTGATTTCTTCATTTTGGCCACTCTGCCTGGCGTGAGGTGATATCTGAGTGTGGTTTTGATTTGTATTTCCCTGATAAGGAGCGACGTTGAACATCTTTTCATGTGCCTGTTGGCCATCCGGATGTCTTCTTTAGAGAAGTGTCTATTCATGTTTTCTGCCCATTTCTTCACTGGGTTGTTTTTCGGGTGTGGAGTTTGGTGAGCTCTTTATAGATTTTGGATACTAGCCCTTTGTCCGATATGTCATTTGCAAATATCTTTTCCCATTCCGTTGGTTGCCTTTTAGTTTTGTTGATTGTTTCCTTTGCTGCCAGCACTGATATTTAATATTATTTATTGGGTAAGAGCTTAATCATTGTTGAATAATGGAGGATTCAAAGTGTGCCTCGGTGGCATAAAAATTATTTTAAACTAAATTTGAACAAACAGCAGCCACAGGGAAGGGAAAAATAAACCCTTGTCTAAACGTCCATCGCTGAATTAAGGAGGATCCCAGAAGAAGTACAGCCTCTATAAATCCCCTCTCTGGAAGGTTTTCAACCAGAAAAAAAGACTAACCATTATCACAGACAAATTCCTTAAATAAATGATAGGAACCAGTTATGACTTCCACTTGTTCTTACATAGATGCTCTTTCTGCCCACTCCTTTCACCCTATGAGATAGGCATGTGGACCCCTATCTTTGGCTGTTCTGGGAGGAGCCAACTCATCTGAAGGTTCCCTAACCCTAAATAAACTGTCTTTTGTCCGGTTAATCCATTGTCAGTTCATCCCCAGCCTCTGCCTCCCCTCGCCCCCACCCGGCCTAAGTAGGCAGAGGGAAGATTTCTCTTCCCAATAAATATGAACGCATGTTTTAAAAAATCATTAAAAAGACACCAATTTTTTTAAGTTTATTTATTTTGTGTGTGTGAGAGGGAAATCCCCAGCAGGCTCTGCAGAACCTGATGTGGGGCCTGAACCCACAAACCGGGAGATCATGACCTGAGCCGAGGTCAAGAGTCAGACACTTAGGCGACTGAGCCACCCAGGGGCCCTGAGACACGCCAGATTTTTAATGTGTAACCTCTAGTGAATATGATCAGAGTATTACAGGACTTTCGATGTTTTACTTATGCAATTAAATGTGAGAAACAACTGGTTTGTGTTTTAAGAAAAGGATTTTAAAACCAAACTTGAAAAACTTGGCTAAGTCCCAAAAATCCATGCATCGCATATCATCTCCTGCAGGCACCTTGGCCATCCTCGTCCCCCGCCTGGACCTGGTCCTCTCCCTGGTGGGGTCCGTGAGCAGCAGCGCCCTGGCCCTCATCATCCCGCCCCTCCTGGAGATCACCACCTACTACTCAGAGGGCATGAGCCCCCTCACCATCGCCAAGGACGCCCTGATCAGCATCCTGGGCTTTGCAGGCTTTGTGGCAGGAACCTACCAGGCCCTGGACGAGCTGATCCTCTCAGGAGGCCCTCTCACCTTTTCCAACTCTACCGTTTTTATTCAGTGAGCATGGCACTGTCCCGTACCCACCAGCGCCTGACTTTTACTGATGTGGATATCTTTTATATGCACTATCTTTATTTTCCTGCTTTATCCTTGTTCTGGGCCAAGTCATGGTGAAACAAGCAAGGACTCACTGGCTACAGGGTCTAGATGGTAATTTAAAATTTTGGTTTTGTTATTCCTTTTATTTCCATCTCTAGCTTTCCATTAAGTCGAGAGCTCTCCCATGGAAGGCTCTTGATTCCATCCAACTTTTGGGCAATTCACGTTGCCTTGAGTGGTGCTAGGCACGAAGAAGCCACCAGGGGGAAACCAAGTGACAGCAACTGGCAGAAGGACGTGCAGCTGGCTAAGGCTGACCCTGATCTGGTAGACCAAGGGTTTCCCCTTTTCCAGATCTGTTCAATGAGCAAAGACTAGGGGACAGAACCTATAATCCAACAAGGTATGCATGGCTCCTGTGTCAAAATGGGTAGGGCAAAGAGGTCCAACGTGAGCTGCAACTCTCAGAAAGGAGCCATCATATTTAAGTCCAGGGCAATAAACTTTCTAAACCACTGGATAAAGTTTTGGCCCAGGTGAAAGATCTCATCAGTAAGTAGGAGGCATGGAAGTTGATGTGCCAATGGCGTGGGGTAGGGGAGTGGATAATGCCATTACAGTATTTGGCATTATTTACCTCTTAACTCTTGCAACAAGCATTCTCCCTACGGTGTGTCAAGCATAGTTCAAGGTTCTTATAGTAGGTTGCAAAAATGGCCACAGATTCCTCTTGACAATGTGACTTTGCAGCTCCTCCCATCAAGAGGTGAAATCCATGTCTCTACTCCTTGAACCTGGTCTTGCCCTTGTGACTTATTTGGGCCCGTTGAATATCAGTAAATGTGATGCAAGCAGAGATTTGGTGATGGCTTGTGCATCAGGACTTTCATTTCTCCCTACGCTATGGGGTGAAGATCCACCAGTGGAAGAAGCCTGAGCTAGCCTACTGGAGGATGAGAAGCCATGTTGCACAGAAACGAATCATCCCAGTTGAGCCCATCCCTCAGATCAACCAGCCTGCCAACTTCTGACACATGAGGGAAGCCTCCTAGACTACATCCAGCTCCAGTCAAGCTGACCCAAGTCGTAAGAATTGCCCAGATGATCCACAGAATTGTGAGAAATAATAAATGTGGTTTTAAGCCATAAGAAGTGGGAGTTTTTATGCAGCAAAAGTTAACTGATACTCTAAAGGAGATATACCAATGAGTGAGAAAGCATCCCTGCCCTCAAAAAAGCTAGTTTACTATTCACCGGTGGGGAGGCAAGGGGGGAATAATTATAGGTAATCACCTAAGTCGATACCATAACGGGTCCTTATAAGGGCAGAGGGACACTAACTGCTCTTAAGGACAAAGTATGGCTTTCCACAGGTGGTGCCATTAAACTGGATTTTGAGTAAAACTTGGGTCTCCTGACACTGAACCTTGCCCTCCTTCCACTCCAACCTGCTTCCTTGACAGTCCTGGGCCTTTTCTCATGTCTGTGCTCGGCTGACAGCAAGAGCCAGCCAACCTGAAACACCAGCTCAACCTTCCAGGTAGCGTTTGCTCCTTTATCCCTAAAATTACTAAAACTGGGAAAGTGCCCCCAAATAACTGAGTAGATATTAGAGGCAGATCTATAGTCCCAAGGAAGAGAGTTTCCCATTGGACTTCCTGTAATTTATGGGAATGACCCATGCTTGTTTCAGTCTCCATTTTAAGACCGTGTTTGAAAGACCCTTTCTTGCTTCTTTTCAACCGTGATCCTCCCTATATGGCCTAGGGAAGATATTGGGGGAGTGTCTGCCCTAATTCCTAAATCCTGGTCTGCTCCTTTTGTGTGTTACTTTCTATCTGCTAGACTTCAAGAAGGTACTTCATGAGCACTAGCCTTGCTCAGGTGGGAGGAGGGCCAGCAGGCCACACCCACATCCCATAGTCTGTCTGCAGAGTTTCTGTTGGGAGGCAGCACACCCTTAGCCTATGCAATGGTACAAAACCTACCTGGCCAGGGAGCTGGCTCATCACTTCCACCCTGTACTTCTCTGTTTCATCAGCAGACCCAAAGTTCTCTCACTGACTGGCTCAGAGCTGCGGCAAAGTGTTCTTCCTCTCTCTGAGCTCGCCTCTCCCACCATATTCCACCATCACCCCAACCAACCTTGCTAAGTTTAAGATTGTCCTGTTGTTAAAAAACTGTCACACTCCTTGTCCAGGCACAAGCCCCTACAGTGTAAGATGCTCAGGCTAATCTTATCACTTAGGCTAATCTGGCTAAAGCTCAACTTTGCAAAGAAAAAAAAAAATTTAGGGCACCTGGGTGGCTCGGTCAGTTAAGTGTCCGACTTCAACCTAGGTCATGATCTTGCGATTCGTGAGTTCAAGCCTCATGTCAGGCTCGGTGCTGACAGCTCAGAGCCTGGAGCCTGCTTCTAGATTCTGTGTCTTCCTCTCTCTGCCCTCCCCTGCTCATGCTCTGTCTCTGTCTCTCAAAAATAAATAAATGTTAAAAAAAATGTTTTTAAAGAAAAAAAATTTAGTAACATAGATGTAACTGATCAAAGTAAGCTAGTGAGACTCGTTAGTCATTGTCGGCAACACTAAAAAATACCAAGTATTAGAACTGTGTCTGAGTGTGAGGATATTAAGGGGTTTTTTTGTTTGTTTGTTGGTACTGGTTTGCACACACACACACACACACACACACACACACAGGCTCTCCACCCTCTCCTCATCCCGACTGATTCTTTTAAGTTTCAGAGCTTGTGCTTGAATCAAGAATCATAGAAAACCCTTTCTTCCTTCCCTCACTGAGCGCTTACTGTGTTTTACATGGGATTATCTCCCTAATCCTTACAACCACCCTATGAGGTATGTACTGTCATTGTCCCTATTTTCAGGTAAGGAAACAGACTTAGAGATATGAAGTGACTTGTAGGTGATCAAGCATGCAGTGACAGTTGGGTTTAGGACTCACACAGTTATGCACAACACCTTTGTAGGGCCCAAGAGAAGGTGCAAATGGTGGTGGTCAAAATGAAAGAGAGCAAAAATGTGTCCAGTGAAACAAGCCAGTCACCAAAAGACAAATGATGCATTGTGTCAGTTTTATGAGGTACCGGGAGTAGTCAGACTCATAAAAACCCAGAAGGGTGGGGGTGGGCTGGTGGGTGGAACAGGCGGCTGTTGAATGGGTACAGACGTTCCGTTCTGCAAGAAGAAAAGAGGGTTGGAGATCGGTTGCACAAGGCTGGGGATCATTTAGCATTACTGAACTGCACACTTAAAAATGGTTAAGAGGGTCAATTCGACGTTACGTGTATCACAGGGTTTTTTTTTTTTTTATTACACATTAAGTTGGTGGTGAGCTGTGTGCAAGTGCTCACGTGTGCGTGAACGAAGCACATCCAAGAGCTCACAGTTGTCTTCCCTGGATGGTGGCGGTGATTCTGTATTCTTTTGGTAGTTTTGAGTTGTGTTTTGCTTGCTTTAAAATGAGCATGGCTTTTGTTATAACCTCTCACTGTCTAGTTTTCTGGTTTAGTGTCATCTCCCTACTTTCCACTGAAGCGCAGACTCCTTGAAAGTGCTCCTTGCTAGCTTGCAGTGCCTGACAGGGTAGGCATACTCTAAGAAGTATTAAAGCAGCAAATACATGCTGTAGGGGAAGGGAATTCTCAATGCGAGAACAAGCCTTTAGCGCATCAGAGGAAGGAGAAGTCTCATTCGACATTCAGAGGAAGGGAGAAGCCCTAAGAGTCGATTTTGCGGCCATACCCAGTTGCCATGGGCAGCACCTGGCCGCCATGATCTTCATACATAGCCTGTCTAGACCATCTTGAATGAACAAGCCAAGTACGGCGTGCCCACAAGTGCGTCTTCGAGACAAGGCTTGCGTGCCCCAACTCCTTCCTTCCCGTTGTGTCAAAATTCGTGAGGTCCTCTTGACCCTTCCCCTCCTTCTAAACCCTTCTATACCCCTTCTTCACACCCATCAGCACATCCTCTAAAAGTACACAGACTGGGGTGCCTGGGTGGCTCAGCTGGGTGAGCACAACTTCAGCTCAGGTCACGATCTTACGGCTTGTGAGGTCGAGCCCTGCATCGGGCTCTCTGCTGTCAGCGCAGAGCCCACTTCGGATCCTCTGTCTCCCTCTCTCTCTGCCTCTCCCCCCACTCACACTCTCTCTCAAACATGAATCAACATTTAAAAATTTAAATAAAAATAAAAGTACCCAGACTTCAGGCACTTATCATCCCTTAGCTACCTCCCTGGTCTAAACCGCACTGTTGACTAGCACCGGGCTCATTGCAGTGGCCTCCTAATTATCTCCCCGCTTTGGCCCTTGCCCTCCTTCCATCTGCTCCCAACAAATGGCCTGGAGAGATCCTGTTAAAATGCAAGTCACATCACTTCCCTTCTCAAACCCTCCATGATTCCTCATCTCAGAGTAAAAATTAAAGGCATTACAGTGGCCTACAAGTTCCTGCCCGTCCCATTCCACCCCCTTCCATTACTTCCACTTACGTTAAGTGCATCTCTGGTGTGACCGTGTAATTTCTCATCCAAACCAGAAAAGAGGCACTGTTAGTAATTATGTCCAGGCAATAAACACACACCAACACAGTCCTGGGCAAACCAGACATATGCCCACTCTACTCATCTCCCCTCTCCTCTGTGCATGCTGAGCCAGCCACATGGCCTTCCTACCATTCCCGAAACACCCAGGCCCTCTCCTGCCTCAGGACCTTTGTACTTACTCTACCCTCTGCTTTAAGTTTCGCACCCAAGACATACATGAGGCGTGCTCCCTCATCCCGTTCGGCCCTTTACCCAGGTGTCACTTTCTCAGTGAGGCTCTGACCACCCACTCTAGAATTGCAACCCCCCCAGGGTTGGCAGCCTGGGTGGCTCAGTTGGTTAAGCATCTGACTCTTGATTTCGGCTCAGGTCATGATCCCACAATTTGTCAGTTTGAGCCCCATATCGGCTCTGTGCTGACAACGCAGAACCTGCTTGGGATTCTCTCTCTCCCCCTCTCTTTCGCCCCCACTCACGCATGCACACTCTCTCAAAATAAATAAACATTTTTTTAAACTTATTAAAAAAAAAAAAAAAGAATTGCAACCCTCCCCCCAGCCAGCCCTTCCCATTCCCCTTTACTGCATCATTTTTCTCTATAGTACTTATTACCAACAATACATACTTGATATATTTATTATCTGTCTCCTCACTAGACTGTAGTCCCATGAGGGCAGAGATTGTAGTATGTTTCTACCCTAATGTATTCCCAGCAGGCGGAACAGTGCCTAGTATATCTTAGATGCCCAATAGATATATTTTAATAGACAGATAGATATTATTGAATAAATGATTTTTTTTTTAAGTTTACTTTTGTACTCCCTTCCAAATAGGCGCAATCCACACACCCTTCCTGTACAGGAATTCTGAGCAGGTAGCACTGGGGCCCGGGAAGAGCCACTCTTCACTCCCGCCCTGGGTTGGGCCACACCTGCATCCTGGGACTGCATCCTTATTGGCTGGGCAGCCTCCATTGTGAGGTAGCTCTGGCCTCCTCCTCGCAGAGGTAGACGGGCGCGGAGCCTGGCCCCACATCCAGGCACCTGCAGTCCAATGGTGCCTTCCTCCTCCCGGGCACACTGTTCACTTTGCCCTATAGCGTTAAGGGCTGAACTGGGAGGGACCGGAAGCCCGGAGGAGTCCTGGCGTGTGGCCGACCGATCGTGAAGGGCCCTGAGGGTCATGCCGAGATGAGACTCTCATAAGTGCCCCCAAAGCCAGGTGAGGCCCAGTCAACATCAGCTTCTCCTGCCACCAGCGCTCCACTGATCCGCACACTTGGGCGTCAGTCTGGGTCAGGCACCCTCGGGAAACGGGAACCAGTGTCTTGGGCCTGCAGCCCTGGTTTCTCTGGAGAAAAACCCATGGGAGGCTGGTTCAAGGCTGTTACAGGCCTTTCCCCTGAGCTGCCACCCCCGTCCCACCTTGTTGAAGATGTCACTGCTTGGAAGGGACTTCCACAGCTCCTTGGATGATGGGTCCAAGTCACTTTTGGAGAGGAACAGCAATGTCACTGCAGAGAACGTCCATCCTGCTGAGGAAGCCAGCGGCTTATCGTAAGTGGCTGTCCTGCCCTTCTAGATCTGAGGTCAAGCGCGGCTGCCTTCACAGCTCTGGGCCACATCTGCCCACTTCTGTCTTCCTAACACCTGCACCCCCATGGAACAGGAGACGCGTGGAGGAAACATGAAAGCAGAAACTAAGAAGGTTGATCCGTGCGGCTCTGGGTATTACATGTGCTTCCCGGTTGTCACCGAGAACCCAGATAGAGGAGCCATCCCCAGCATGAGCTTGATTCTAGGAACGCTTTTCTGTCGTAGGCTGGCTGCTCACCCTTCCAGTCTCCTCTGCTCTCCTCTCTTGCTACATCCACTAGTATTTATTCTCTCCCTCCCTCTCCCCTATAAACCCTCCTGGCCCCATGTCCCTACTTTCACTGCTATAAACTCAGACACATGGAACTTTTTCTTAGAACTTTATTGCCAGTTAGACTCTTATCTACTAATCAGATCAGATAATAACCTTGGGCATAATGAGGTTGTAAGTGACCGTACCCAGTGTTGATAAGGATGTCAGGAAATGTCCTTCCTCTAGACCTTTTAAGAAGAATTAAGCTGGGACCTTTCCCGATAGCAATGTTGTATGTCAAATCCTAACACGTATTTATATAAAACATACAAATGCTACTCCTGAAACTAATACTACCCTGTATGTTAACTAACTTGAATTTAAATAAATAAATTTAAAATAAACCATGCAAATACTTATTTGGTATATGCTTCCTTTGGAAGTACACACATGCACACACACACACACACACACACACACACACAACTGGCTGCAGTGGCTCCTTAGGGGTAAAAGAATTGGGAAACTGAGAGGCAGAGAGATTTATATGCACTATGTAAGGTTTCTTGGTTCTCGTTTTTGTTTTACCTTTTGAGTTTCCTACTGTGTGTTACTTAGGTATTTTTAAGTGTAGATATAAATAAGTATAGCCTTTGATGGATAAATACCACTTCTAGGGATTTTTCCGAATGAGATAATAACACAAGTGTGCATGATAATTTTATTGAAGCACCAATGATAATATTGACAGTTTGGAAACAATAGGAGATTATTTAAATAAAATGTGATACCTATATACACAGCCATTACAAGTGATGAAGAAAGCCTATGTTGGTGGAAAGCGTGAAGGACTCACTATTCATAAAATTAATATAGGATACAGTATTATAACGGCTCTCCTTGTGTAAACTTGAGTGCATTTCAAAACAGAAATGCCCAGAGGAATGTTAGCCAAAATACTAACAGTGGTTATTTCCAGTTAGTGGAATTTCACTATTTTGTTTTTATAAGGGCAATGTATCATTTTTCAAGGAAAAATAAAGTTATGCTTTTAAAAATCCCAACATGTATTTTACTCTCCAAGTCCCTGATCTAGAATGCTGTTAGCCAGGGCACATCGTTTCTCCAAAAGTTGGTCTCACTTTTTCCAAGAGATCTGATTCAACTTGGACAAGATGCTGCCGTAGGAAAGAAATGGGAGATGGAAGGACGGAGGGCAGGAAGCAGGGAGACAGAGCACATCTTTTGGACACACTACTATCAAGTAATTGATGAAAGATAAAAAGTGGTGTTTTGTTTTGCTTTTTGCTTTGACATATTTTCCAATGACTGCAGTTACCAAGAAATAAAGGTTATAAAAATGGCCTCTTGGAAGTGAACGTATAACAGGTGCCCCCCCCCACCATCCTCAGGTGAATAGACTGAACTAATGAAGACGCAAGAAGTCGGGGGGAGGGGGGTCCCAACCCTCTCCCAGGTCGGTATTGAACTGGCCCTGACTCCCTAACCACTGAGACAAAGACCTAGAGACATGAGCACAGACTCTAAGGGACTTGCTGTGTGACCATGCTAGGCTGCCTCTAGACAGTTCCAAGACTGCACAAGGAGGTACCTCCAAAGGCCTCCTCAAGGCACCATATTCTACAAGGAAGGGACACGTTCACCTGCTTCAACCAGCCCTTTCTTATCTGTTTTCTATCCACCCAGCTCTACTTCCCCTTCAAGGAGGCCCTTCTAGCAGGTAGGCACCATAACATCAGACCAAAGGTGGTAGTGTCGCTGATGAGGACGAGAATGGTGATGATGGTGGTGGTGGTGATGGTGATGATGCCTCACATCTTAGAAGCACTTCATGATTCCAAGATTCATCATGTCATTACCTCTTCTGATTCTTACCACTTCCCTGGGAGGTAGGCAGGGCAATAATTATCCCCTCTATCTTTCTTTTTTGGCAGATGAAGAAACAGAAGATGTAAGCAGCTAAGGGTCTTTCCAAAGTAGTAACCAAATTTCATAGGTTAATGGCAGAGCTAGAACTCAGAAATCAGTGCTCCTTACCTCTGAGTTCGTTGCTCTTGCACTCAGCTTTTCATTTCAGTTCCTTCTTGATTCTCTTCTCATGATCCTGCCCCACCTTCCACCCCACCCCACCCCACCCCCCGCAGTGAATGGGTGGTACCTTAGCAGAAACTGCCAGCACAGGCATGGAGAGCATTTAGAACCCTGGTACCCAGCACCCTGTAAGACACATAGTTAGCGTTCTGTATGCACAATAACAATTGTTATTAAATTGCATCCAATGCAGAGCATGGAACAGTTCACAGGAATATTGGTTGAGTAAACGGATGAAGGAATGAACTAGAACCAGTAAATACTCCACATAGCAGGAGAAGTTATGTTTTTTTTTTCTAGTGAATGAATTAATAAATAAACTGGCACCAATAATTACTCTATAAATTAAGAAAATCATTAATTATTTCATTGTCCATCTAGATGCCAAGGCCTAGTAGGTCTCAATAAAAATTATTTTAGGGGCGCCTGGGTGGCTCAGTCGGTTAAGCGTCCGACTTCAACTCAGATCACGATCTCGCGGTCCGTGAGTTCAAGCCCCACGTCGGGCTCTGGGCTGATGGCTCGGGGCCTGGAGCCTGCTTCAGATTCTTTGTCTCCCTCTCTCTCTGCCCCTCCCCTGTTCATGCTCTGTCTCTCTGTGTCTCAAAAATAAATAAACGTTTAAAAAAATTAAAAAAAATTATTTTAGTGAATAAACTGAAAGAAATCATTAGATGAATTAATGAATAAACTGGTACTAGGGGCTTATCCAGAATGGTAGCAATTGTCAACCTTTTCTTTCGAGCCTATTGTGGGTTAAGTATGTGTTGAGTCACCTAAACTAGCACCAGCCCTGGATCAGATGTTCCAGAGTTCACCTCATTGGGTTTTGTCCCTCCTCCCAAAGGGTGGCAGGTGCTGAAGATGCTGGAAGGAGCCTGAGCTTTGGATCACCTTTCCCACCCACTAACCCTCTTGTCTCCCCACTCTTCCCTACAGGAGAATGCAAACTTTGATCCATTTACTGAAATGCAACATTGGCACAGGACTCCTGGGGCTTCCCCTGGCCATGAAAAATGCCGGCTTATTGGTAAGAGGGGTCTGTGTGATGGAAACTAGGTTTACCCACTGTTTGGGGGGGGGGGGGTGAGGTAGTATGCCCCTAAGGTCTTTGCACTGTTTATCAATGGGCAGTTTGGGGATACCCTCTGCAATAGGAAATGTGCTTCTTGGCATCAATCCAGCGGAGTCAAATGGAGTGCGGCTGGAGGGGACAGGCCATTACTCTTTTTTGTCCCCCCAGTTTTATTGAGATATAAATGACACAGAGTACCCTACAAGTTTAAGGTGTACCACATAATGACACATATGTATATTGAAAAATGTTTCCAATAAGTTTAGTTAACATCATCTCTTCATGTGTATGTATATATATTATATGTCATCTATTTTGCAAATTTCAAGCAAGCATACCACACACCTGTGTCAGCTATGGTCATCATGTTGCACATTACATCCCCGGTACCTGTTTATCTCCTAACTGGAGGCTTGTACCTTTTGAACCCCTTCATACAACTCCCCCACCCCGCAGCTATTCTTAAAGACCCACCATCCTCACACACTGGCACACACGCTACTTTGCCACAGTCCTCCCCACTCCCTAGAACTATATCCAGCCCATTTCACTCATTTACCTTAGTAGCCTGGTCCCTGCAGATACGTGAGTGTGAGCTCTTGTTTCACACCATTATAGTGGCTGTGAGAACATGGCTTGAAAGACGAGGATGATGAAGGCTTCACCAGTCCCCTGACACCCTGTGTCACCCCACCTCTGTCTCTTTGCTTATGCTGTTCCTTCTCCCTTGGTTCTGCCTTTCGAAATCTGCCTCCTCTGTGAAACTTTACTTTTTCCTATTAAAATTAATGCCACCTTCACCTTGTGTTTTTCGAGAACTTCTGTCTACCTCACCTGGAATCCTTACAGCACTCACAAAGAGGAGATATAATTTTTTAGTATACCTACCTTCCTCATTTCCCTGAAAGCTCTGAGGGCAGGAACTTTCTGATGTATTTTTACACCTCCTCACAAAACCTGCTATAGAGACAGGAACACAGGAAGTCCCAATTCATGTCTATTGAATTGGCCAAGTATACAATTTCTTTTTAGATGATGCTAATTCCTCCTCTCCCAGGCCTGGTTAGTGGTTCCCATGTCAAAAGAAGGCATATCAAGACCCTGGCTTCTTCTGATATGACTTCCAATCTGTCGCAGTTCCAACCCAGAGATGAGACTCTCCCCCTTTGAAATCCTCAGGGTTCTAGAACTTCTGAAGAGTATTATTACCACATGGCCCTCAGGCAAACTGCCTTTGTCAGTGTGGTATTTGCTGTTAGCTCTTTTATCCTCTGATTTTTGCCCCCCAAGAGTCATTAGATTATTTCTCCGCCCCTCCCCCAACTCCCACCAGAACTTCTGACCATGATTCATTTAAGAAATGCATATTGGGCACCTACTATGTGCATTCTTAGGTCCTCGGAATGTGCAAGTAAACGAGATCAAAGGAAGTCTCCCTTATACGGAGGCTGGTGAGATCTAGTGAATTCTAGTGAAATCTAGTGGTGTTCTTGATCTCTCATTTGTTTCTTTGTGATAATGTTACATCAGGTCATATCTATAAAGGCACAAGTGTCCAGCACAGAGGAGGTGAAAGAATCCTTCTTTATGCCCTTCTGATTATATCTGGGAGATTAGAATTAACAATGAGCTAGCTCTGTTTTTTAATCTCATCACACAAATAAAAAATAGAAACTATGTGAGAATAAGATTTTATTAGCTTGACTGTAGTAATCATTTTGCTATGTAGATGTATGTCAAATCATCATGTTGTACACCTTAAATATATACAATCTTTAAAAAAATAAAAGGATTAATGACAAATCAGACATACTGGGGCAATGATTCTTGACTGGGGACACGTTTGCACATACACCCCCCAAGACATTTACAGTGTCTAAGCTGTCACAACTCATGGGGAGAGAGAGTGCTACTGACACCTTGAATAGCGGCCACGTAACGTACTGAACACCCTACAATGCAAGCAGGGCCTCCACAACAAAGGCTCATTTGGAAAATATCACTAATGCCCCTGTTGACAACTCTATGCTGGAGGAAGAGCACCCAGTCATAAGAGGAACCTTGGTCTTCAAGTATCTTGGAGGAGGTGAGGGCCGGGGTGTGAAAAAGGAATGAGGGATCTAGAAGGCAGAACTCAAGGCAGATGAGGAAAAGCATGGGCTGTCTGTGGAGGTGGTGGAATAGTCACGGGCAGTATCCTAGTAGAGATTGGGCTGTCACTTTGCAGTGATGCTAAGAGGTGTTCTAGAAGAACTAGAGTGTCTGGGGCACAAGGACGTTCAGGCAGGGACTTGCATCCCAGAGGCAGCTTTATGATGAGAGGGGCCCAACACCCAGACTGGGAGAGGGCCAGTTATAGGAATGATCAGTCTATGGCTCACTGTCCCCACTTCTTTTTCCCTTCCAGGTGGGTCCCATCAGCCTGCTGGGCATTGGGGTCCTCACCGTGCACTGCATGGTCATCCTGTTGAACTGCGCCCATCACCTCAGTCAGAGGTGAGAATCCTGCTTCTCCCTCACCCCCGTGTCAGGCCCCATCTGTGTTAAGTTTCCTTTGACCACTGACCCAGTTGACCGGCCACTTCTCCAGCCACTGCACCTGCTGCCGTAGATTCTATAGAGCTGGTGGAGAGGATGAGAAAGTCCCAACTGGAAACTCCTAAGTAAGTCCAGGCCCAGCTCTGCCAACCTGCTGGATGACTTTGTCAAGTTCCTGTACCCTTTGACCCTAACTATCCGTACCTGGCAAGATCAAAAGTGATAAAAGATGCCAGCATGCTCTAAACACTGCCATAAATATGCAAGAGACTTAGGATGTCCTTCCTTCCTTCGTATCTCCTCCTGCCCAGCCTCCCCCAGCCCCAAGACACACACCTTGTAAGGGTGATTTGTTCTAGGTAAGCCTCTTTGGGGACAATTTAGTAAGAGCAAAAAGCATAGTTGAAATGAATAGTTCGCAGTGGCCCCGGTCATTAATAAAGCATACGTACAATACTCAGCATTTTCATATTTGAAATCTCGATGCAAAAAAAAAAAAAAAAATCCTGAAACAGAAGTCAAATACAATGAACACAAACAATGCGGAGAGTTTTGTATTTATAAACCAACAAGCCGAGGGTAATTAGTAATTCCTTATAGCCACCTGCCTGGTGGTTCTCTGGGTTCTCTGTCTGCAGCACTTAGGGGCTCCCAAGATCAGAAACTCCCCCCAGGTCAGAGTAGAGAGAGACATCAACTGAAACTCCTCATAAAGCCAAATTATCAAACCCAAATAGGTGTATCTGGAGCATACATGAGTCACACGTAACTTGTAGGCCACTTTCCAGCTCACAAAACACTTTTAAGAGCACTTAACTTATTCAGCAATTAAATGTATTGCCCAATTACACGTGCCGGGTACATGGCCAGAGCTTTAACGAGCCTTTTATTTACTCTTTACAGTAAACCTCCATGGCAGGCACTATTATTATTCCCATCTCACAGATGAGTAAACTGAGACTCGGTTGAGTTAAATGCCTGGCTCAGGGTCACATGGCAGAGCCGGTCTTCGAAGGCCGGTCTGATCTGACCCCACTCTAACCGTTTTGCGTATCTTCTCTCCCCTCAAGCCTACTGGGACAATTATATCACCATGTAGGTTTCTGACATGGTGAAACTCAGCCATTCACGATAGCCTTTTTCTGATTTTTTTTTTATGACTTGTTTTTCTTTTTTTTTTTTTTTTTTTTTTAATATAGAGGTGACAGACTGATGGCCTAAGAGCTTCCCAGTTTTTGATTTGTTTTGTTTTGGCCTGGAGATTTCACATTGGAAAAGAAAAAAAAAAAAAAAAGCAAATTCCACCTTCTCCTTGCCAATTAGACAATCTGGCACCTCCGGGGTCTCATTCCTTCATTTCTCAGGGGGCACCAAATCCCAAACAATCCCTCTTTGGGCGCCTGGGTGGCTCAGTTGATTAAGCATCTGACTTTGGCTCAGGTTGTGATCTCACGGTTTGTGAGTTCAAGTCCCGCTTCAGGTGACCCTGCTTCTCTCTCTCCCTCCCTCTCTCTTTCTCTCTGCCCCTCACTCACTTGCACCCTCTCTCTCTCAAAAAAAAAAAATCACTTTCAGAACAGACGGTGGTATTGCTACTGTCTCCACTGTTCCCCCTTCTGGTGCACCAGCCCCTCTCACCATATTACTGATACCTGTCTGGCCCCATAGCTTTTGAATTTGTAACCCTCAGACTAATACGTTTGCCACTCCTATGCAGTGTGACCTCATTTGTATTTGGAATGCCAAGCACAATGAGCAATAATAAAAATAAGGATCGAGCCATGTTTCCAAAGCATCTCCACATTCATCTGTCCCTGTCCCTTCCCCCAACCCCAGACTGCGTGTGAAAAACACTGAGGCTCAGAAGTCTAAAGAGACTTGCTCAAGGTCTCCTGGCCATCTGAGGGGGTGTGTTGGGATTTAAGCCCAAGACCCAAGTCTCGGTCTCCTGCCCTGTCCCAGCTACTCCCCTCAATCATACAGTTAGCACTGGGGATCCATTCCTTGGCTACCTGCTGCTCCCACTTGCTTAGAGATGGTTCCTCAGTAGGGCCTTCCCTGCCCTTAGGAAGGGCCACCTAGGGAAGAGGGACAAGACAGATTGGAACTTGGGTGTCACATCCTACAGGGGTGCTGGGCAAAAGCCTAAGTACCACGTTTGCATGGGATCTGGTCTGAGGCAGGCACCTCAAATGTCCCAACATCCTCAGCAGTGGGAAGGAAGGAATAAAGTCCAGAAAAGACCATTACTGGCTTAGCCATACCCGCACCCCCTCTGCCCCTATTTCCTCCTCCCCCTAACTAGGTTTGCACACCTCACACCTTTCATGTCCCTGCTTTCCTGGTTTGCAGACCTAAGTCAATGCACAGCTACTGTTAAGTTAAAATTTTTCTTTCACTTAAATATTAGCGTTTAAAGAGACAACTATAGGGGCGCCTGGGTGGCCCAGTCAGTGAAGCGTCCAACTTCGGCTCAGGTCATGATCTCACAATTCATGGGATCAAGCCCTGCATCGGGCTCTGTGCTGACAGCTCAGAGCCTGGAGCCTGCTTCGGATTCTGTGTCTCCTTCTCTCTGTGTACCTCCCCTGCTCACACTCTGTCTCTGTCTCTCTCTCAAAAATAAACATTAAAAAAAAATTCTGTTTCAAAGACAACTACAAAAAAGAAGAAAAGGCAGACTCCTGAAAGCTTTTAAAGTGTATTATAAAATAGCTCGTTAATACTATTACTGGGAAATTCCCAGGATGCTCCATGTTAGCACACAAATATATAATAATGACTCACTTTGGGAGTAAATTGCACCTTTAACACAAACGGTTCCAGTTACACATTCTTGTCCTTTCCCTAGATGGCAAAAGACTTTTGTGAACTATGGAGAGGCCATGATGTACAGCCTAGAAACCTGCCCAAACGCCTGGCTGAGGACCCACTCGGCGTGGGGCAGGTAGTAGTCGTTGCTGTCCTACTGGTAGTGGTGGGCGTAGTAATAACAATGATAATCCTCACCTGATCTTCCTTTATTTTTAGTTACACAGTTTGTAAGAATATGTTCTTACAAACCACCAAACAACCCAGGGAACCTTCCCTGAGAACTCCAGCCCCATCTTGCTCTTCATCCATTACGTATCCACTGATACATCTAGGTAGTAAATATCCCTCTGGACTTTTTCTCTGCACGTGCATGAATATACGTGTGTGAGTGGAAATGTAGATTGCATTTTGCATTTTCTTTTACACTAATTAGAACTTTTTTTTTTTTTTTTGGAAATTTGCTCTTTCATCTAACGACATGTCGCTAATTTCTCTCCACGCTGAGACATAGACATCTACCTGATTATATCTATTTTTTGTGATTTAATAAAAACGTGGGATTTGTTAGTCAACTACAGTCACAGTACAATCACCATATATTTCCCCTTCCGTATTCATCCTGCCAAACACAAAAGGAAGCATGTACCAGTATGGCTTTTGTCACGTGAATCACCACCAGGGGTCACTCCTTGGTCGGTGGAATCCCCTTGCTGAGTATCACAGTTTAGAACGACAGAATTTGAATCTTCTTTCTCAGAAGTCCCTGGCCATGGAATGACACACATGGAATGATCCAGTGGTCCAAGGGGGAGAAAATTGTCAAATTTAAGCAAGGTCCAGTGCTACTTTTCTATGTGATACTGATACATGGTATCCAGTGTTCCTGTGGGAGTCAACCCTCTAGGATATGTAGAGCTGAGTGGGCAGCACAGCCTCTGGGAGGTGCCCCAGTGGGACTTAGCTTCTGCCACTTCCTGTCATTTATATCAAGACAATGGAGATCATCATAAAATTTGTCCCCTGCTAAACTGCTATGGATGAAGAGCTTTGTCCGTGCTGCCACCACCACATGACCATGCCAGGGGGATGGAGGTTTTCCAAGTGTCTCTGTCTGTGACCAAGTCACAGTGTTTGCCTTCAACATATGCAGCCCGCATGGGCTGGGCACATCATTCACATCCCGCACGGGCTGGGCACATCTCTCTCTACCTGCAAAGACATACAGCTGGTTTCCGATGGCTATAGATGATGTGTGGAATGTTCTTGGGGATGGCAGGGGGCTGGTCACCTCTGGCATGGTCCAAGTCCTAGTTTCGGGATTCAGAACTTACAGGTAATTTTGATTTCCTGACTAGTCAGCACTTCCAAACACCCAGATGCTATGTATGAGGTGCCCAAGAGGGAGCAAAGCTGGCATGCTTGTAACCGGGCAAAAGGCCCTCCACGGTGGCTAAATCCCACTGGTATGTTCTCGGATCCATGGTGTGCACATCTGTGAAGCTCCTGTTTGGACCTGGCCCCCCAACAATGAAGACCTTCCCTCTCTTGGCATCACCAACTGGGGCTAAAGACGAGCAGCTGTGGCCAACCTGAGGACAGGAGCTGTCTCTAGGGGCGGTGGGGGAAGGGTGGTGTCATGGTGTACCATGTTGCTTTCCTGGGCTTGTCTCCGGGCTTCAACACTGGCATCAACTCCATGGCATCCTGTGGCAGCTTAAGATGGTCCCAGGCTTACCTGATTATTTTTTAAGGTTCACAATGTTCCTCAGTGGGGATGTGTGCCATAGTTTCATTGAAGCCTTCCCTTAATGGTAAACATTCAGGCTGTCCCTTGCTTGATGAAAGTGCCTGGTACACAAGATGTTTTTCTGTGTCTTAGCTCCTCTGATCATCTCCACAACCTTGTAGGTAGGCAGGGTGGGTCTTTATTGTCCTGGAAATATGAGATGACCAAGGCTCATAAGGAAAAAAATATCACGTCCACAAATAGATATAAGATAGTGGTTGTGCGGAAATTCGACCCAAACCTAACATTTCAGCCTTTCCCAGCAGAGCCCTTCAGGAGGTAGTGAGTCAGTATTGTGGCTGCCAAGATCCCTTCTTCAGCCCCTCTCTTGGGAGTCTCAGTAGGTCATCGCTCTCTTGACCAGGAGTCACTCTAATGATCAGACAGGTGAGGTCATGGGGCAGTAATAATGAATGACTCACAATTGCTCACCCTTTCTCACCAAGATTTATGTTTCTGATGACACCCCAAATAAAATTTTCAAGTAAGAAGCGTCCTTAGAGACCATCGTATCCAGGCAATTCAGTGGAGGACCATAAAGCCCAGATAGGGCAATAAAAGTGCCCAATGTTACCTAGGAATTTAGTGGCAGAGCAAGAACTAGAATCCAGAACACCTAGCTTCCACCCATTCCATGCACCATTTCTCTAGAGCCCCAGTAACTGCAAAAGAGTTGGGAAAATATCTTAAGCAATGATTTGTAATTTTTCGTGTGCAAAAGGGATACCTAGGAACTTGATGTAGGCAACAATCATCGATGGATGCTCAAGCCATTAGGTGAAAGGTAACTGGGAAACTTTATAAAGAAAGACTACACTGACACCACCTGGTCCCAGGTATTAATCTTAGCATCTCATGTTTAGAAATGAGATAACCAGACACAATGTGTCTTATAATGGGATATAGTGGGGACCCGGAAATATGCTTAGCAGAGCAATAAAGAAAAACTCTCAATCTAGTCAAGCTGCTAGATCTAATATCAGTTCACAGGAAACACAGGGGATGGAGAAATATGATAACTGACATTACGAAGAAGTCATCAACCAAATCTAGTAAGTGAAACATACTATAGGATAAATTCTCTGGTGTCTTCAGCCCTCACCAAAAAGTTAAAAGTTACAAGGAATAAAAGAAAGCAGAGCAAAGGGAATATAGCGGTTCTAAAAACTTAAGAGACATAGTAACGAAATGCAATGTATAGACTTGTTTAGAAATCAGACGGAAGGGGCGCCTGGGTGGCTCAGTCAGTTAAACGTCTGGCTCTTGATTTTGGCTCAGGTCATGATGTCATGGTTTGTGAGACCAAGGCCCACATCAGCCTCCAGTTCTACCTCTCCTTCTACCACTCAAGTTCTCTCTCTCTCTCTCCAAAAAATAAATGAATAAATCAGCGGTAAAATAGATGGTTTTGAGGCAATTGGAGAAATCTGAATGTGGGCTGTTATTAAATGACATAAAGAAATTATTAATTTTGCAAGTGATGATAATGGCACATTTGATATAAATATATATATATATATATATTTTTTTTTTTAAGTCCTTGTCCATAAGAGCTGCATATGGAATTATTTACAGATGAAGTGCCTTAAGTTCTCTAGTTTGCTGCAAATACTCCAACAAAATAAGCATGTGTGTGGTAGGGGTAAAGGGATAGATGGAAGAGGACTGGCAAAAAATTAATAAGTATTGAAGCTGGAAGGGGCACACGAGGAGTCAGTGGATTATTGTCATTGCTTTTGCATGTGTTTGAAAATTTCCATAATAAAGAGAGAGAGAACATCTCTGTTCTGGTCTCGCATGATGCCACCGAGCTTCTGATTTGATAAGCTGATATGAGAGCCAGGAATCTGTATTTTTTGCATAAACCTCAGGCAATTCTGATACAATTGGTACTACAGAGCAGCTTTGCAAACCACTGCTCTAAACTGATCTAAGGTCCGCAGCCATCCCACGCTGAATGCATCTCCAAATTTGGGACAATTGAAGAATCCAAAAAGAGTAATGACAATAAAAGATTATGATACATTACATTTAAAAAATTAACGTGCAGTTTTTTGTGATACAAAATAAGAGGAAGAATGTATCTTTCTTAAATGCCAATTGATGAATTCAGAAAAAATGAGAGTTAGAAAAACATCACCATGCAACCACTGATAAAATAGTTGATTCAGACAAGGATCATCAATGACCATTAAGACCCTTTGGTTTGAGAGGAAGGGGATATTCATACCATGTCAGTTTTACCTCTGGATTATAACAAGAGAAATGCACATCTACAAGGGACAGGTCTGACAGCCTTCACCACAGTGGAGCCACAGGATACCATGTGGTTTCCAATATGATGGAAAAAGTACAAAATATCCCTATGGGTTATGCTTGCAAAAATACTTACCTGAATCTAATCATGAGGAAACAATCATCCAAGTCCACAGTGTGGACCATTCTACAACACAATTGGCCTGGACTGTTCTCCAAAAGCCAATGTCACGGAAAACCAAAAAATGTGCGTGTTCTATGTGGATAACCACTAGAAACAAAACCACATGCAATATGTAAACCATGATTGGATCCTGAATCCAAAAAATAACTAACAGCTATAAAAGACATTTTGGAGATAATTGAGCTATTTAAATTATGGACTATGTATTTGAGGATATTGAAGTTGATTTTCTGGATATTATGATCTTAAGAGGGATATGCTGAGAGAGTCAAGGTTGAAGTGTTAGGATATCTGCAATTGACTTTCAAATGGTTCTGGAAAAAACTGCGTGTGTGAGTGTGTGTGTGTGTGTGTGTGTGTGTGTTTGGATGAATACATACACTCATATACACATACATATTTATATAATGCAGTTAAGGCCAAAAGTTAACAAGTGGTATATTTAGTTTAAAGGATATATGAGTGTTCATTATACCTGTCTCTCAATTGTTTCTGTGAACTTGAAAATTTCCAAAATAAAAAAAATGTAGGAAAATATCACAAATAACAACAGAAATGATCACTTCAAAAAACAAAAATAAGTGCATTTTAAAAAGTAATTTGTTTTCTCTCTCTGTCTCTTCTTTTCTGGCTCAGGTACACTGTCAGCTTCTTACTAATCACCACCCAACTGGGATTCTGCAGTGTTTATTTTATGTTTATGGCAGACAATTTACAACAGGTAAAGAAGCTTCTTCTGGACAGAGTGGGAGAAAAACAGACATCCCTAAGGCTTCTTTAGCAAAAGTATAGTGTTTGGATCATGGGAGAAAAGTGGCTGCATTTCTACTCCCCGATCAGACTACTTGGGAGTTCTCTCAGTCCTGGGAATCACTTTTGTAAAGGATTATTGAGAAGCCAAAGCAACATCTGAGGAGTGTAACCACGATGGAGGGAGAGGCTTGCAATTATGTCCAATCAAAAATAATTGAGAATTTGTAGCCTGAAACATGTCTGTGAGATTCACTTCAGGTATGGCGGGGTTGTCACACAGAAGGTGACTAACTAAATATAAGACAAGCAAGCTGCAATCTTGCCCTCATTGCATTCCCAAGAGGCATTATGAATCAGTCACAGCATTCTTTATTGGCTTCATGGGCTAGAGGGAGCATAATCAGTTTTGCGCAAACAGCCAAGTATGGTACGTGAAATAGTCAAGAAGATAGATTCCACTCAGTATTCAGAGCTTTCTGACTTTTAGGGCTCTCTTAAGTTAAAGAAGATATGCTTGTGTTATCAACTCCTGTTCTCTGGGTGAATGAAAGGAAACCATGTGGCAGGAAAGAAGAGGTTGAGTTAGATCACAAAAGGACCCTTCAGCTTTGAGATTTTAAGACTCTAAGGGTTTCCTATTGTGACAGTCATGGGCACTACAGATGAGGTTACCAGATTTGACAAATAAAAATACACAACACACAGTTAAATTGGAATTTCAGATATGCAGCAAATATTTTTTATTTTTTTACTATGAGTATGTCCTATGGAATATTCGGGACATCCTTTTACTAAAAAGCTATTTGCTTATTATCTGAAGTTGAAACTTCACTGGGCATCCTGTGTTTAATCTGGCAACTCTAAATACACTGCCCCGCATTGTGTCTACATCAGATGGTGGAAGAAGCCCACATGACGTCCAACAACTGCCAACCCAGGAAGTTCCTGGTGCTGGCCCCGATCCTGGACATCCGCTTCTACATGCTGACAATCCTGCCCTTCCTGATGCTGTTGGTGTTTATCCAGAACCTCAAGCTGCTGTCCATCTTCTCATCGCTGGCCAACATCACCACGCTGGGGAGCATGGCTCTGATCTTTGAGTATATCGTTCAGGTCTGTGCCTGAAACCACTGCAGGAGGGGGTTGTGAGACACCTGGGGAAGGTGAGTACCATGATGGGCAGGTGAAGGTGAGGAAGGTAACCTGCTCCGAGCAGCCTCTGCTAAAGGGACATGTGTGAACACTTCTGCCCCACGAGCTGTAAAAGCTAGTCATCATCTTCGTCATGGTCGTTGTCGTCACACTGGGTAACAGTGAGTCATTCAACAATTAGTTATTGAACGCCTTCTGTGATCCAGGCATTGAGCAAATGGGGCCGGGATTCACTGGTAAGCGAAACTGATGGGGCTATCTGCCTTCATGGAGGTTACATTCATTTACGGAGATAAACCTCAACAAATAACCAACAAAAATTGTAACAATGGTAGGTTGACAAGGGACGCATATATGATAAAGAAATTTTCTTTCCTTGGTGCCAGGTTCTTTACATGTATTAACTCATTGACTCTTTATGACGATACTATTTGGCAAGTACTACCCTTATCCTCAGTGTACAGACAAGGAAACTGATAAACTGAAAGTAATTTTTTTGCGAATTCCAACCAGTTTACCTCCCAAGCCCATGCTTTGCTATTAACACAGGCCCTGAAATTCTACCATTATAGCTTCATTTCTTTGAATCGGAAAGTCTTTGGGGCTATGTTACTTTCCTATTGCTGCTGTAACAAATCATCACAGATCTAGCCGTTCAAAACAACACAAATTTATCTTAGAGTTCTGTAGGTCTCACTGGAATAAAATCAAGGTGTCAGCCCGACTGGGTTTCTTTCTGGAAGCTTATGGGGAGAATCTGTTTTCTGGCCTGCTCCAGCTTCTAAAGGCTGTCCACATGCCTTGGGCTCATGGCCCCCTTCCTTCTCCAAAGCTAAGAATGTAAGGCTGAATCTTTCCCCTGCCGCCATCTCTCTAGTTCTGTCTTCTGATTCCCTTTTCCACTTTTAAAGACCCTTGTGATTACATTGGACCCACGCAGATAATCCAGGATAATCTCTTTATTTCAAGGTCAGCTGATTAGCAACCTTAATTCGGTCTGAAAACTTAATGCTCCCTTGCCATGTAATGTAACATATTCAGAGTTTCCAGGGACTAGGATATAGACATCTTTGGGAAAGAGCCACTGTTCTGCCCGTCACAGGAGTCTATTGAATAATCATTCCCGCTGCACCTGTACCAGCTACTAGACTGCACAGCCCTGGGAACAGTGGTGAGAAAGAGGCGTTGGAGAACGTGAAGACAGGAGACCTGAATTCTTATCTGGGTCATGCCCCTAACTTGCAAATAGCCTCGGGCAACTCCCTTCCCCTCCCTCGCTCCCACTTTCCCCACATGTAAAGATGTGGGAAATCAAAATGTGGTAAATATAGACAATGTATTCCTTAAGAAGGAATGAACTTCTGATCTGTACTACAACATGAATGAACTTTAAAGACACCGGGCTCAGTGAAATAAGCCAGTCACAAAAAGACAGATACATGATTTCACTTATATGAGGTGATGGGGGGGAGTGCAGCTGGGCAATAGGGGGTTACTATTTCATGAATAATACAAAGTTTAAGTTTGGGAGGATAAAAAAGTTCTGGAGATGGGTGGTGATGACGGTTGTAGCTCAGTGGGAATGTACTTAATACCGCTGGATTGTACCCTTACATGTTTATAAAACGGTAAATTTTAGGCCATATATAATTTACTGCAATAAAAAATAAAGAACTTCTTTTAAAAACAGGAAGGCTGATTCATCTCTAGCTATCTCTAGCTACCGTGTCTCTGTTGATGACACATATGGCCCAGCTTTCTACCAACTCTCTACCAGGCAAAGTTTGGGGATGACGTCTACGCCATGGCAAAACGAAGGTCCTTCTTCTACTTCCTTTCAGGAGATTCCAGATCCCAGCAACCTCCCCTTGATGGCAAGCTGGAAGACCTTCCTGCTGTTCTTTGGTACAGCCATCTTCACATTTGAAGGTGTTGGTATGGTAAGATGGATGAGGGCTCTGCGTGACTGGTCCCTGTTGCCCTCTAGGGAAGCCAGCTTTTCCAGATATCCAGAAGTATTTATGAAGTGCAGAATGTGATCTTCTCCTGATGGGAGGGAAAATCAGGACCCACCTGCTGGGCACCAACTGCTCCATGCACCACACTAAGCCTTGAAGACTGAATGTGAATTTACTCACTAGCCTAGATGGAGTAGGGCACTCCTGGCCATAGAAAATAGAAAATAAAAAGGGGTGTGGCCCTTCTTGACCCTGGGCCACCTGGAAAAGGATGTCTGTGTCTGTGGGGGAACCCTACTCCTTCACAAGGTGCCACATTTCTTACTACTTTTTTTTTTTTTCTTTCTCAATCTCCTTTCTCCTCAGGTCTTGCCTCTCAAAAATCAGATGAGGGATCCACAGCAGTTTCCTTTTGTTCTGTACTTGGGGATGTCCCTTGTCATCACCCTCTACATCTGCCTGGGGACACTGGGATACATGAAGTTTGGGTCAAGCACCCAAGCCAGCATCACCCTCAACTTGCCCAACTGCTGGTACGCCCATCCTTGCCTGCCTGGGGGGAGAAGGGGAGGTGAGTCATGGGATCTGAGCCTCAGCAACAGAACGCGGCATCCCCTAGGGTTATCATTGGCACCAGATATTAACTGCTAATATTAGGATTATAACAGGTAGGTGTGATAATCCAGACATCGTACATTGTCTCATTGAGTCCTCACAACAGCCCTACGAGTTACCATTATTATCATCAGCTCCATTTAATGGATGAGGAAGTTGCTCTTTGGAGAGGCTGTGTGCAATTTCCCCAGCTCACAATGTGTGTGAGAAGCTGAAACTTGAAACTGAATCTGTCCGACTCTGTGGTTTAAAGACCCTAAAATGAAACAATCTGGGAGTGTTTGGGAAACACAAACAGCAACAACAAAAAGTATAACTCCAAAACGATGACTGGGAGTCCTGCCCACAGATCACTACTCAGGCCCCCGGTTCCAGAAATGGGCCTAGGCTGCCATTGCTGTGCTCCAGTGGGGATTTAGTTTTGGAGTTTTTACATTTGATCGCTCATTTATTTATGCATGCATTCATTCATTCTTCCAGGTACCAATCCGGGGCGGGGGGGTGGGGGGCGCTGGCACATAGCATCATCGAGTGTGAGCTATCCTCATTATTCCGGCACTATAGTGAGTGCATTGTGACTAGGCAGTCAGTATAGCCAGGCATTTCACAGCAAAGGTTTCAAAACTAAGTAAAGGAATTTGCATCCTGGTTCTTATGTGACCCTGGACAAGCTGCCTCATCTTGCAGACCTCATTCCCATCCTCAGCAAAATGAGGATAATACTAATGCCTATTTGTCTAGGCTTGGTTATGCTCCAGTAATAAACAACTCCAAAATCTCCGTGGCTGAATACACACACACACACACACACACACACACGCTTGATTCTATGCTCAAGTTGCCCGCCCCTTACGGGGTGGCTGGGGCTCAGCTCTGCACCATCCCCTCCCCAGGACACAGAATGCTGAGACAGCCACTCCCTAAAACGTTGCCATGGCAGAATGCAGTGAATCATGCCCTTCACCATGGAGCTGCTAAATGTTCCCTGGGAAGTGACCTACATCTCTTCAGCTTGCACTTCCTTGGTCAAAACAACTCCCAGGGCCACACCTCACTCCCGGGGGCAAAGAAGTGAAATTCTACCAGTTGTCTGGAAGAACGGGAAGCACTGGTGAACAGCAGAAACAAATGACTGTCACATTATCTCGAAGAGTGATTGTGAGGATTAACTGGTTTAATGTACATAAAATGCTTAGAAAAGCATCTGGCACAGAGTAAGTACTCATCGAGTATTAGCTACGATCATCGCTGTGTCTTCCCGAAGCCTTGTTCTTTCATGGGGAGTAGAATGATGGGGCATTCATTTCCCACAAGGCCACAGTTGTAAAATGAGACAAATATCACCAGCCCACCCACCTCATTGTGCGGTGGTGGAATAAGGCATGGGATAATAATATGGGATTTCTTTGAAGTCACGACTTACATTACACCAGTAAGACATCATTCTAATACGCTGTTCCTGGTCAGGGCAGTTCGGGCTGCCGCTAGCTACATTGGGCAGGGCACTTTCCTTATGGGGACCTCAGCTGGAAAACGTAGCCCATGAGCACGTCACACCTGCTCTGAACCTGGCTGGCCATCAGCTTCCCCAGAGGAGCCTTAGACAAGTACCCCTTCCCAATAAGAGAAAGACCCACAGCCCAAGAAAACGATGGGCATGAGCACACAGTTCACAGGCAGATTTTTTAAATGGCATGTTATACATTTGAAAAGATCATTTGTTTCCTTCATAATAACAGAAATGCCAGGAAAAAAAAAAAAAAAACAGAATGGCAAAGACCAGCACACGTTCACAGGCTGTGTTTTGGCAAGGATGTGGGGAAGCAAGTACTTCTATACGCTAGGACAACAAAGGGGCAGTATGTCAGTAGCTCTCAAAAGTTTAAATTGCATATACTTTTAGCCAGCATTTATACTTCTCAGGTTGTATGCTAAATGTGCATAGATATCTATGTGCAAGCGTATACTTCCCAGCATTCTTTACCAGCAAAAGACGTGGAATAATCTAAATATCCATGATTTGAAGACTAGTCAAAAACAATTATAGTATATGCTGTAGGAATACCAAGCATCTATTAAATAGAAGCCACATCTGTGTGGACTACTAGGAAACAATCTCCGTAGGGGTGCCTGCGTGGCTCAGTGGGTTAAGCGTCCAACTCTTGATCTCAGCTCAGGTCATGGTCTCCCAGGTCGTGGGACTGAGCCCCATATAGGGCTCTGTGCAAATGGCGCAGAGCCTACTTGGGATTCTCTCTCTCCTTCTCTCTGCCCCTCCCCCACTTGTGCAGAGTCTGCTTGGGATTCTTTCTCTCTCTGTCTCTCAAAATAAATAAATAAAATTTAAAAAAAAGAAAGAAAGCAATCTCCAAGAAATATCTAATGAACAAAAATGGAGCTTAGCATTATATAGAGTATGCGACCACGTGTGTGTAAGTGTGTATACATTTGGTATAAGCTTGTATATACACTGATTATTTCTGAAAGAGCTACAAGAAAACTGTTAGAGGAGGTGTCTATGGAAAGAAAAACTGGAGGCTGGGAATTAAGGGTAGGAGGGAAGCTTTTCACTGCATGACTTTTGAACTGGAAACTATATACAGATACACTTTTTTTAAGAAGTGAAAGAATAAAAGGCACAGATTCCTGAGCCATAGGCCAGTTGGATCAGAATCTCCAGGAACGTGCACTTTTAGAAGCTTCCCAGGTGGCTCTAATGGCGGGTCGAGCCCGAGTCAATGGAAGTTAGCCAGTTCTGTAACTCAGTGACAAGGTACCAGCTTCTGAGCAACGAGTGAGTCTTGAATGGCCCTTCCCAGAGCCACATTACATTTCACGTCCTATCCATCTCTCTGCAGGCCGTACCAGTCGGTCAAGCTGCTCTACTCCATTGGCATCTTCTTCACCTACGCCCTCCAGTTCCACGTCCCGGCCGACATCATCCTCCCCTTCGCCGTCTCCCAGGTGTCAGAGAGGTGGACGCTGTTTGTAGACCTGTCTGTCCGCATAGCCTTGGTCTGTCTGACCTGTGAGTAAGATAAAAGGGCACCCTTTGCCCAAAGCTGTGGCTGTGAGTCACACTGGCATCTATCCCACTATCACTGGCTCTGCCACTTACTTTCTTTGCGACCTTGTGCAAGACACTTCGCCTCCCTGAACCTCAACTTTCCACCTGAAAAACGGGCTTACTTAGAACCACCACATGTTGCAGACATCTCTGCTGCCTACACATGGAAAGTAGACACTGGCTGGTTTATGGGAGAAAAAAAATACCATTCATTCAATCACGCTCCTATATGCCTGCTGTATGTATGCCAGGCATCACACTGACGTTGTCGAATACTCATGACAGCCTAGCGACGTAATATCACCAACAGGAGGAACTGTGGCCCAGAGAAGTTGGGTAACACACTCAGATCATAGAGCTGCTAAATGACAGAGCTGGGGTTTGAGCCACAGGTTGTGTAGTACCTAAGTCTGTTTTCCATCACGTGCCATATTCCTTCCTATCCTAAATTAAGATCGAGGCACTTATCTAAAGTGGTGTTGAACTGCAGGGGAAAACAAGAGGCTGATTTGTTATAGTCTTAGCGATCATTTTTGGGGTGCAATCTTTTCTCCTCTCCCCCTCCGATCTTCCTTCCTTAATGCTTCCTTCCATTCATTTATTCACTCTTTCATCCTACATTAGGCACTGTTGTAGATGTTTGGGAAACATCATGAACAGGCTGGGGAATGTTTTCTCTGAAGCATGTCCAGAGAAAGGAAATGAGAAAAGGTGCCCCGTGAGGAAAGGGAAAAAGAACTAGGGATGTTTTTCCTAGAGAAGCAAAGCCTTGGGGAATTTCTGTATCTGTCCTTAAGGAATATCTGTCTTCAAACACCTGTGGGATACTGTGCAAGAGAGAGAGAAAATGAAGTCTTAAAGACTCCAGGAGTCAGAGTTTAAAGTTGAGGAAATCCAGTCTCGGTTCAGGGTCAGGAGAAATTGTGTAATTCTAGGAGCCTTCTAGCAGAAGAATATGCTATCCGATGTTACGCTTCACATAAATGGAGTTCTATTGGCAGAAACAGCACTCCTGCTCGATTTAAGGTATCACAGAGTTTCCAGTATGTACCCAAGACATTTGGGCCCTGTAGCTCTATTGTTTTGAGATCATTCCTAGTAGGAATGGTCTAAGTTGAAGAGAAAAACTGAGGCCACTTGAGATCAGGGAAGGCAGTGCTAGACAGAGCTGACCTTCTAATGATATGCACTGCTTCTGTTATACCATGGGTGACCACTTCCTCCTCCTTTATTCATCTGTCAGTTCCATTATTCCTTATTCATTCAACAGTCATTTGTTGAGCACCTACTATTGTGCTAGGCACCTGGGATACAATAATGAATAATAAAGCAGACGTGGCGCCTGCCCTCATGAGGCTTACCGTCGAGTAAGAAACATATGCAAGGAAATAATTATAGTGCATTGTGATCAGTGTTAAGAGGGTACATAATGATGTAACATATGATGGTTAAGATCATAAGAGGAGGATGCCCTAAAAGCACACAAAGGTCCTATGCTTTAGGCTAGGCCAGGTCAGGAAGTCCTCTCTGGTGGAATGATGGTTCAGTTAAGACCTAAGAGACAAGTAGGAGGTAGAGGAGGAGTAAAGAATGTACCACGTGTAGGAAGCACGCTATGCACGGATCTGAGGTAAGTACTTATGGCCTCTTTGGAGAACTAAAAGCAGCGGGGAGTGATAAGACACGAAGCCAGGGGATCTGGAAGGGCCCAAGTCATCAGGGACCTTGTGCTAAGGAGACTGGGCACTGGGGAACCGCGAAAGATCTGTGAGCAGTGGGTTGGCGTGACCAGATATGAACCTTCTAGAGAACCCCTGCAGTCTATCTTGCATTATAGCTTTACTATAACATATTTTCTCTGCTCTGTCAGTGTGAGCTCTCCGGGAGGACACTGAGCTTTCTCTGTGCCTTCTCCAGTAAGCAATTTATTAAATATCTGAGGAGGGAAAACTGGACAGGACCATCCCATCAGAGGGGTGATGAATCCTCAACTGCAAGAGTTGATGAGTCTCTCTCATTCTCTGTTTGGATGTGTTGCAGCAATTTCAGAAAGAGGTGATGTTTTCTTCAGATCCAGGAAGCTAGTATGGGTGCTTCCCAGGGCAGTTTTTTCCCTAATTTGTTCATAGGAAAATCATATGGTTGTACAAAGTGAAGTCACATGAATTGTATGTTTGTTCACTCAAACATTATTGAAATTGGACTCGCCTGGAGGAAGAGAAGGGAATGAAAGAGAAGAGAAGAGGAGGGAGCAGACAGCCTAAGGCTGTTTTATGTTCTTTTTAATTTACCAGGATCCTTCTAGCAGTAGGGAAACAAGTGGTTGAGATTCTGACAACAAATCCATCTCTCATTTTTTATTCATTCTTGCTTCTAGACAGTAGCTGTATTTTGTAGAGTAGTATAGATTCACAGTAGATTCAGTGTCTAAGAGTCAAACGTTTATTGAGCACTTACTTTATACCAAGTTCTTTCATATACAAGGGAGGCAGCATAGTGGAGCAGAAAGAGCCTTAGGCATTTCAATGGATTCTCATCTCAGAGAATGTATGACCTTGGCCACATCTCATTCCCTCTAGACCTCTAGATTTCCCCATCTCTTTAATGAGAACGTAATAATAGATAAGTGGTAGAGGAGACTTTCTAACAACTATGATATGTGAAAAACCCAAAGGAGGGGTGCCACCCAGGTGCCTGGGTGGCTTAGTCAGTGAAGTGTCAGACTCTTGATTTCAGCTCAGGTCAAGATCTCACAGTTCATGGGCTCAAACCCCATGCCGAGCTCCACGCTGACAGCATGGAGCCTGTTTGGGATTCTCTCTCTCTCTCTTCCACTTGTGCTCTTTCTTGCTTAAAATAAATAGATAAGTTTAAAAAAAAATAAAAGGAGAGCACCTACATTGGTGTTTAAAACAGAGGTGGGAGTCCAGAGCCACAGTGCCTGACCTACTGTTCACGTCCTCGATGGGATCTTTCCCCACCATTCCCATTTTCCCATCATTTCCCACCATCATTTCCCAAAATAGTCGGTCAGGCATCTGTGGGGTTATCAGGCTCCAAAGAAATGGTTTGTTTCTGAGCTCCCTTCTTGCAGCAACACTCAGTGATTCTAAATTTCTTCTCTCGTTGCAGGTGTCTCAGCCATCCTCATCCCCCGCCTGGACCTGGTCATCTCCTTTGTGGGCTCCGTGAGCAGCAGCGCCCTGGCCCTCATCATCCCGCCCCTCCTGGAGCTCATCACCTTTTATCCTGAAGACATGAGCTGTGTCACCATTGCAAAGGACATCATGATCAGCATCCTGGGCCTTTTGGGGTGTGTATTCGGGACATACCAAGCCCTCTATGAGTTGATCCAACCCATCAGCCATTCCGTAGCCAACGCCACAGGTGTCTATGCCTAATTATCTATTTTTATTCTAATCGCTCTCCCCTCCTCCCACCCCCAACTTGACTTCCGTTGTGGATGTTATATACGTTCGTCAAACCCCAACATCTCTCTATTAATTAGCGGCATCTTTATCTTTCCAGGAGAAATGGACCTGACACAAGTCAGTACTCATACCCCTCAGGGTATGCCTTTTTTGGTTTGGGATTGCTTCGGAGGTCTTTTGTACCTATGAACCAAACCCTCATTCGACCGTTTGTACCATCAACCTCATTTACTGGGAAAAGGAATGCCATTCACTCATGACATTCCTGGAAACAGACAAAGCAGAGATGGAAACGCAAAAGCAATTGTTTTCTCTAATCTGCAGTTGCTGCCCTTAAGGCATAAGATTTAGAAAAGTGGATATTGGGGGAAGGGGGATTTTCTATTCAAATATTCTTCTTTTTTTTAAACTTTGTTTATTTTGAGGGGGAGAGAGAGAGAGAGAGAGAGAGAGAATCTCAAGCAGGCTTGATGCTGGCAGCGCTGAGCCCAACACGGGGCTCCATCCCACGAACTGTGAGATCATTACCTGGGCCAAGATCAAGAGCTGGATGCTTAACCAACTGAGCCACCCAGGCTGGATGTTGTTCTAAGTGGAAGAGTCACAGACAGAACAAAAACAGAACTTAGCACTAATTTTACCCAACCATTTGGCCCTGCCACTAATTTCCAGTGGTATCTTGGGCAAGTTCCCTCACTCACTCTCTCTGACACCGTTTTCCCATCTATGAAATGAAGGACTAGACGGATTTGTTGTTAAGGATTCATCTAGATCTGACATTCTGAAAGAGGAAAAAAAATTAATTTATCTTTCAACCACGTGTGAAAATCAAGGTGTTTGCCATCAGCAAGACATGCTATTGCCCCGGAGATACATGCCTACCAGAAGTAGGGTAGGGATACAAATTTATTTCTGAGCAATCTGTCATTATGGTAACTTCCCTACGTAGAAGGACATCACCTTTCTTTTTCTTCTCTGATATCTTAAGTCCACTTACAGCCATTTAGGCTGACGAGGCTGAACGATTTGTGTGAAGGAGAAGGATTTCATCATGTGCAAGGACTATCGACCTACTTAAAAAAAATACCTAGTTTGGGGAAGGGTTTTGAAAAATAGACAATCTTATGCTCTGCAGATGGGGGTATACATTGCTATGGCTTTTCTAAAGGGCAATTTTACGACACATAAGTCTTCAAATGTGTAGCCCTCTGACCCATTAAACCTGGGAATTTATCCTAAGAATATTTTGTGTTTGCAAAACTTTATGCAAAAGGAGAGCTTGTATTTTGATAACAGTAAAAAGTTGGAAACAAACATCCAACGTTAGGTTAAATTATGATTTATCCCAAATAAAATGGTATGATGCCCCCAAACATTACAAAAATTCACCTATTGATATGCAAATATATTTGTGGTTGATCAGTAGGGAAAAGCTGTTTTATTAAAAATAGTATGTGAGATATATAAAAACATTTATAAATGTTATATATATATACACATATATACATGTATATATATATATATATATGTATATATATAATAGAATATTACTCAGCCTTCAAAATGAATGAAACCTTGCCACTTGCAACAACATGGATGGAGCTAAAGTGTATTATGCTAAGTGAAATAAGTCAGAGAAAGACATATGATTTCACTTATATGTGAAATTTAGGAAACAGATGAATATGTGGGAAGGGGGAAAAAAAGAGAGAGGGAAGCAAACCATGAGAGACTCTTAATGATAGAGAACAAACTGAGAGTTGATGGAGGGAGGTGGGTGGGGAATGTGCTAAGTGGGTGGTGGGCATTAAGAAGGGATCTTGTTATATAACGAGCGCTGGGTGTTATGTGTAAGTGATGAATCACTAAATTCTATTCCTGAACCAATATTACACTATATGTTAACTAACTAGAATGTAAATAAAATAATAAAAATAAAAACTTGGAGGAAACAAAAGAAATCATCTCTTACACCAAGACCACACACACACACAAAAAATCCAGGGTTGGTTTAACATTTGAAATCAGTGTAATTCACCATTATTAACAAACTAGAAAAGAATAAATAAATGATCATCTCAATGGACACGGAAAGGCATTTGGTGAAATCCAACATCTATCCTTAATCTAAAACTCCCGGCAACTAGGAATACAAGGGGATTTCACAACCAGTAAAAAGCATCTATGAAAACCTACAGCTAATGTCATACTTGACGGAAAAAACTGAATACTTTCCCTGTAAGATCAGAAGCAGATCAGAGACTTCTATTCAATATTGTGCCAGATATCCAGACAATGAAATTAGGTAAGAAGAAGAAGTAAACAGCATCCAGATTGGAAAGGAAGAAATAACTGTTTCTATGAAGATGGCATAATACCAACGCAGAAAATCCAATGGAATCTGCAAAAATGCTACTACTAATTGGTTTACAAAGCTTCAGGATACAAGGTCAATATACAAAATCCAACTGTATTTCTCTATACTAGCTGCAAACAATCAGAAGTTGCACTTATAATTGCATCAAAAATATGCAGTAATTGGGGGTAACTCTCATGGCAGATATGAAACACCTGTTAAAAACTATAATATATAATCTTCATAAAGACTAATATATTGCTAAAAGAAATTAACACCTAAATAAGTGGAGAAATACACCTTGTTCATGACTCAGAGGACTCTGGGGTTAAGATATCAATTCTCACCAAAGTCAGCAGGCTTTTTTTGTGTGTGTATAAGTTGATCAGCTGATTCTAAAATTCATTTGAAAATGTAAAGGACCTAGAATAGCCAAAATATCTTTTAAGAAGAACAAAGTTGGTGTGCTAATGTTGTCTGATTTCAAGAATTATAACAAAGATAGGGGCTGGGTGGCTTGGTCGCTTAAGTGTCCGACTTCAGCTCAGGTTATGATCTCACTGTTCATGAGTTCAAACCCCACATCGGGCTGTCTGCTGTTGGTGCAGAACCCACTTCAGATCCTCTGTCTCCCTCTCTCTGCCCCTCCCACACTCTCGCACCTGCGCATTCTCTCCCTCTCTCTCAAAAATAAATATTTTTTAAAAAAGTAAACGGATGAACATAAGGGAAGGGAAGGAAAAATATGATAAAAGCAGAGAGGAAGGCAACCCATATGAGACTCTTAAATACAGAGAACAAACAGGGTTGTTGGAGGGGAAGTGAGTGGGGGGGATGGGCTAAATGGGTGATGGGCATTTTAAAGGGCACTTGTAGGGATGAGCACCTGGTGTCATATGTAAGGATGAATCACTGGGTTCTACTCCTGAAACCAACACTACACAGTATGTTAACTAACTTGAATTTAAATAAATTAATTAAAAAAAAACAACACTCATATCCAGAATACATGAAGAACTCTCAAAGCCTAGCGATAAGAAAACAACTTCATCTTTTTAAATAGGCAAAGGTTTGAACAGACCCGTTACCAAAGAAGATATATGGATGGTAAATAAACATATGAAAATAATGTTCAACATCAGTCGTAATTAGGGAAATCCAAATAAAAACCATAATGAGATACCACTATGTATCTGTTAGAAGGACCGACCCTATTAAAAGACCGACCATAGTGGTGTTGGCAAGGATATGGAGGAACTGGAACTCCCCTAAAAGAAAAGGAAGCATATAGCTCTAAAACGACTTGTACATACATGTTCATGGTAGCTTTATCGTAGTTGAAAATGCCACCTGCTCTGTAGGGACAGAAAGCATATCTAGTTGCTTAAAGGGGAAAGGGGAGGCAGAATGAGCGGCAAGTATTACAAAAGGGCATGAGGAAACTCTTCGAAGTGATGGATAATGTGTTCCCAATTTTGGGAAGATGGTTTCCCAATTGTGTGTGTCTATTTCAAAACTTACCGAGTATAGTCTCGAAGGTACACGCAGTTTAATGGATATCAACTATACCTCAATACAGCTGTTAAAAAAAAATGTGAAGCATGATTCCATTTTGGCTCTTTTTAAAAAAGAAGTCATATGCATATAGTCAAGGAATTTTGAAGGGTATGCAGAACACAAAATATTTTGGGAATTTTCACCAAGTCAATTGACTTGAGAGTGAAATTTTATGCTTTTCTTTTCTTTTCTTTTCTTCTTTCTTTCTTTTTTTTTTCTTACCTCTGTTATTGCATTTTTAATAGTGATGTATTGATTTTGGGGCGCCTGGGTGGCTCAGTTGGTTAGGCGACCAACTTCGGCTCAGGTCATGATCTCGTAGTTTGTGAGTTCAAGCCCCGCGTCGGGCTCTGTGCTGACAGCTCAGAGCCTGGAGCCTGCTTCGGATTCTGTGTCTCCCCTTCTCTCTGCCCCTCCCCTGCTCACACTCTGTGTCTCCTCTGTCTCTCAATAATAAATAAACGTTAAAAAAAAAAAACAGTGATGTATTGATTTTATAACTAAAGCAATTTCATGTGAGGGGAAAATGTAACGATGATTTGTGTCACTCTAATGGAAACACCATTTTTAAGAAACGTTTTATTGTGAGCTGTAGCAGTATATATGGAAAAATATATAAAGCATAAGTCTATAATGTAATGAACATGTATAGGTAACGTCACTTTTCAAAGCCACCCTCTATTACATGATTGATGCTATGGAATCCCAGGAATCCCAGCTGGAGTTAGAGCCCTCATCCTCAGTGAATCATTATTTTTTTACCGATGGTCCAATGTCAAGCAACGACCTCTTGGAGGAGATGTGAAGTAGCTATGAAAGAGAGGGAGGTGGAGAGGAGCATCCCATCACTAAATAAGAAAGCTATAAGCCAATAATAAAATCGTTGCTCTTTTGGGACCCAGACCATGCATGAGTGTGGAGAAGGTGAGGCTTTGGGGAATATATGGAAACCTTCGCATAGAATATAGAAGAATAAAATGCAGGTAAGACCGTGGTTTACGACTTGGGGGTGGGGAAGAGTGGTCATACACCTTGTTGAGATTTTAATGGAAGCTACAGACCCTCCATAAAATTCACATAGATGCATACATGCTAAATTTTACATGCAATTTCAGAGACAGTCACAAAGCCCATGATGTTAATAGACCCTGTGTTGCAAAATACCTCTGGAAAAAGGAATGTAAGATTTTCTGCTTCTCAGAGCATTGAACGACCTACATGCAGACAGTTAGGTAGCCAACCTGGCACTGGCAGAGGCTTGAATGCAAAACAGAGAGCTGCAAAATCAGATTAGGGAGGTAAACTACCAGACGAGGAACCCCAGGCCACCACGTGACTCATACAACACACACTTTCTGATGGCAACTGGCACTCTGAGACCACAGGACCCAAACTGGTCGTTCCAGTTGCCACAACGTAGGCTGAATTCTCCACTGCCATATGCCTTGGACCTGGTTGTTGGCTGTGGGGGGATTCCTGTCCCCCAGGACCCTCACAAATATTTCCCATTGCAGTTCTCTGCTGGACAAATATGATCAATCTTAAAACGATGGAGCTGGGCTGTGACTGGGGTGTAGAGTGGAAAGATATGCAACATCATTTTAAAGAGAGGCTTAATTTGGATCTTCAGCAAGCCCATTGAAAGAACTGGGATTGCTACATAGAGCCCAAGCTGAGATTGCTAAGCAGTACAAGTCCCCCCTGGGCAAGTGTGGAGGCAGCAGCAGAAGTCACCCGTGTGAAGCTGAGGCATTCAGAGTTGGCTCCAAGTGAACATTAGTGACATAAGTGCAATGGTTTTCTTTTTTAAGTTTATTTATTTTGAGAGAGAGAGAGAGCGCACGCGCACAAGCGGGGGACAGGCAGAGAGAGGGACAGAGAGAGAATCCCAAGCAAGCTCTGCACAGTCAGTGCAGAGCCCGAAGCAGGGCTCAAACCCACGAACCTCGAGATCATGACCTGAGCCAAAATCAGGAGTCAGAAGCCTGACTGAGCCACCCAGGCGCCCCAGTGCAATGGTTTATAAGCCACAGTGCCCCCCTGGAAATGACGCTAAAAGGCAAATTCCTAAGGTTGGACAAGATTTGCTATTGGCAAACAATGTCCAGGCTGATCCAGCGGACACAGGAGCCTGCCCCTCAAGCAATTTCCTGAGTTTAAAGATCAAAGAAAAGTGGGTGGGGGCAGAACTTCTACCTGGTACGTCAATACCACTTGAAAGTGAAATAGAGATGATAGGACTCTCGAAAGGGAAAATCTTCAGGACAACTCGAATTTAGGAAGCCAGACTTAAAGTTCAGGGGGGTAAGCCACCAGACACAGAAGCTCAGGCACCGTGTGACAAGTATAACACACTCTCTGATTGCAGCCAGCACCCTGAGATCACTGACAGGACCCAAGTGGTCATTCTAGTTTCAACAACGTAGGATAAATTCTCTGCTGTCTGTGCTTCTTTGGCAAAATCTGGGACCTGGCAGTTGAGACCCAACTGGACCCAGTTGCAAGGCCCCAGGTGATCCGAATCCTCCCCACCCTCCCCCACCCTCATCCCCACCCACTCCAGCTTCATCTTGCACCTGTAGCAAATTTTCCTTCCAGTCTTTTTTTTTTTTTCAAATTTTTTTAAATGTTTATTTATTTTTGAGACAGAGAGAGACAGAGCATGAACGGGGGAGGGTCAGAGAGAGGGAGACACAGAATCTGAAACAGGCTCCAGGCTCTGAGCTGTCAGCACAGAGCCCGACGCGGGGCTCGAACTCACTGACCGCGAGATCATGACCTGAGCCAAAGTCGGCCACCCAACCGACTGAGCCACCCAGGCGCCCCTCCTTCCAGTCTTAATGGTCCTTGTCCATCTCCCTAAAAGCACCAGGTTCCCCCTTGCTGCAGAGGTTCCATATATGCTGTTCCTCTCTTTACCTACTTAATTCCTCATTTTTCAGATGTCAGCTATCACTTCCCCCACGAAAACCCTCTCTGACTTCAGGCACTGACCCAGATTCTTCAGTCTCCCTTAACCTCTATTTTGGAACACATCACATATTTGCATAAATGTTTGTCTCCCTTCCTGGACTGAAGTTCCATGAGCTAGTTCTCAAAATGGAAACTTCAGCAATATATTTTTACAAATTTTTATCTTGAAAAAGACTTTAAGGTGGCAAAAACAGTACAGAGTTCCCAATATACCTTGCACCTAGCTTTCACTAATGTTAACATCTTCCATAACCCTAGTGCAATGACCAAAGCCAAGTCATTTACAGTGGTGAAATTCTGAACTCCACTCATCTCGTGGTTGATTTTCATCATGCTCTGGGTATGAAGAACATTATTATGGTTCTAAGAGCCACAGTTACACCAAAAGATATAGTCAGAACTGTCCCACCCCCTTCATCCTTTACACCCTATTGTTTCCCCTTCTTGTCACAATATTCCTACCTACCCTCTGTACATAACTAATCTCTTTAGTTTCTGGCTTATCTTTCCTTATTTTCTACAAATGAGCAAATGCATTTGTATTTATTTATATCCAACCCTTCTTTCTTACATGAAAAGTAGCACATTACACTTCTCTGTACTGTGCCTTTGCACTTAACGATATATCCTGGAAATAACTCAAAATGGATTCAAAGATCTTCCTCCTTCTTTTCTATAGCAAATAGTACTCAGTGTGGACATGCTATGTTCAGTCACTTTCTCATAGACATTTGCGTTTCCAAGATTTGCAATCACAACGCTGCAATGAATAATCTCATGCAGGTGTATTTTCGTCTTGTTGGAGCTGTATCTTCAGAGGAAATTCCCAGTGCTGGAACGTTGGGTCAAAGAGCGAGCACTTTTTTTTAAGTTTGTTCATTGACTTTTGAGAGAGGCAGCAGGGGAGGGGCAGAGAGAGCGGGCAGGATCTAAAGCAGGCTGTGTGCTGACAGCTTAGAGCCCCATGCCGGGCTTGAACGCGGGAACCATGAGACCATGACCTGAGCCGAAGTCAGATGCTTCACCGACTGAGCCACCCAGGTGCCCCAAGAGTGGCGCTTTTGAAGTTTTGTTAGGTTGTCAAGGGTCATACTACTTTGCACTCCCACCAACTGTGAAGGGCCTGTTGCCCTATAGTTTTCCCAGAAGTGTGGTTGTACTCATGTTTTCATCAGCCTGAGGGGTGATTCTCTCAGTATTGTTTTGATTTACATTTCTCTCATCATGGGTAAGTTTGCACATTTTTCACGCGCAATTTTTACATGGGCCATTTTTACATCTTAGTGTATGTGAGATAGAGAGAGAAGAGTTGTTTATTTAGGTCTTTTCCCAATTTTTTCTATCAGGTTTTTAGTCCTTTAAATGTTTAATTCTTTATATAGTAGAAATATCAGCCCTTTGTCCATGTGTGCTATAAATATTTTCTTCCGGTCTTTTGACTTTATGGTATTTCTTGCTGAGGGAATTTTCTAGGTATATGTAGTCACATGTATCCATCTTTTACCATCTCTGGAGTTTTCACCTGTTTTTAGTACAGGTATGGTTTCATCTTCTGACTTTTAGGCCCTGGATCCCTCTGGAGTTTATTCTGCATACGGTGTGAAGTATGAATCTAATTTCAACTTTTTCCAAGTGGCTTCCCAGTCGGCGCAGCACCATTTCTTAAAAATTCTCTCTTGCCTATGATTTGAGATTTCTTGCCTCCTCCCGAGAACTGGGGGAGCATTTGACCCAAGAGCCTGGCATGAAATGGAAACGTTAACCAAGCTCATGAGACTCCATTCTGAGAGCTGAACTAAAGAACAACTGTGAGAATAAGACCAAAAAAGGCCAACAAGGGAAAAGGCTGGAGAGGTCACCGAGTGACAGGAAAGCAAAAAAGCAAACCAAGGAAAGTTGGATGATGATGACGCAGAACGAAGCAGAGATACCAAGCAGCTCAAGAGGCAGAAACAGAAGAGACGGTCCCCGGGATCGCCTGGGCTGCGCGACAAACCTCCCTGGCAGGAACAGCTCACCACAGACAAGCTCCTAAAATGCCCAGATGTGCTCCATGGACAAATACATGGCCAAGACAAAGGAGGAATTGCCAGCAAGTTAAAAAGGTTTATTGCCATTCCGGGCTTCAAATGAGCCCAGAAACTGGGGGTGATCTGTGGGTCAGTAAGTTGTCATGGAGGATGGGACGATGGACGAATCCAGGCACCTGATGTGAGTCCACCTTTCTTCGCTGGATCCTTGCTCTACAGAGCAGCTGCCGGTGGGTTCCAGCTCTTTCAGTGTTTGCCCCACTCACCCTGACAGTGCTCACAGGCTGGGGCAGGCTGCCTCACGATCCCCGCGGCTCACAGCTCGGAGAGGCTGCGTCCCCGTCCCCTAGCGCTGGAAGAGGCTGTTCCGTGGGTCAGACACTATCGGTTTGTACGTATGGAGGGAGAGATGGTACAGGACGAGCGGTCTCAAGACTGAAAGGGCAGGGGGAATGCAGGTTTGTACATCAGAGGTCGCAAACTGGCCATCCGGGGCCAGATTTCCCCACTGACAAGTCTGTTTGGCCCTTTTGGCGTGCACAGTGTCTTAAAAAATAATTAGTTGCCAATATTTAAAAACTGTAAGATTTCATATAAAAGTCTGGATTTCTGGCCTCGCCGGGGGGTTGGGGGGGGGGGGGGGGAATTGAGAATATTTGGCAATACTGGGCCCACAACATTCTCTGGTGACACCAAGTGGCCATAGTTCCATAGCAGCTGCCCCTAAGGGCTGAATGCACTCTTTCTGACTCATCCCAGGCCCCATCATCCCTGATAATATCCCAGCTCAAGACTGGACATCAGCTGCCTTGTAACAATGCATATGTGCTGCTGTAAAAAGGGAAAAAAACATGCTGGAAGCAATATGTTCCTGGTGGTCCTGGTCGCTTGTGCTTGGCCCTGTAGGCACCTGAGTTTGTAACCTATCTTAAACACATAGGAGCATTCTTAAATACCTCTCCCAGTGAAGCCCTCTGCCACATGCCCTGCCTCTCCAGGATACGCTATGTCCCACCGTTCACTGAGTAAATCTAGAAGAGAATACTGAATTAATCATAGGAGTTAACGGAGGAACAGACCGAGATGAACTACTGCAGCCCCTTCGTTAAGAGGGGATTAGAGTAAAACACCAACTGTTAATACTCTCATTCTGTTTTGGAGTCAGTGACAAAAAAAAAAAAAAATTTAAAGAAAATCACGAAGGTACTTCAGGAAACCAACATGGGGTCAGTCTGAGCTTGAGGGTACAAAATATATTGGTCCCATTCCTTGACTGTTTAGAAACAGAGTTAAGCTCTTAGAAAGCCATAGGGTTGAGGAGGGAAATGGAGCGGCCAGCATGGCAGGTGCCGCGGCTATCAAGCACTGCCCAGCTCCTCCCTAGGTTGGGGCTGCCTGGCCGCGTCTAAAATGTCGGTGGCACAGAATGATTTTCAGCAAGGGTAGTGGCATCGTTGCAGAAATGGGCTTGAAGGGGGACAGAGAGTCAGACTTGGACCTTGGCAAATGCAAGAAAGAAGAAGAGGGCCATCTTCCTCACACCCCTTCATTCTGCTGTGGCTGGTGCCACATTATTTGCCCTTCAGAGAGGCAGAGATCTTGACACAGCCCAGACGCTCCCCACTGCTGCTGAGGACCGTCTTGATGCGGTAGTGCCCAGAGCTAAGCCAGCCGGGCACCTCCAGCTGGGGCAGGGTGAAATCACTCTCCGGCAGTGAGTACACGCCCTGCAGGAAAACCCAGGGGTCACAGGTCAGTGGCAGCCTCCTGATGGGACTCTCCTGCAGTTGCCTCTCGGACTGCAGCCACGAACCTGCTCCTCCTCCCACTCTCCCGACAAGCACTCGAGATTAGAGATCGCCATAGCCCTGCAGAGCACGGAGTGTGATCACTAAAGGGCAGGGGATGGCACACTGCAGTGCAAGTCTCCCGGTTCGAACACAGGTGGATAAACCAAGGCTCCCGGAAGATAAGCGGTTCGGGATAGATCACACCCACTTACATCCACAGACATCTAGGTCTGCAGGAGGAGAAGGCAAGAACCCTTCTCTCCAGACCCCATGTCTTTACTCCAGCCCCGGAAATGATGCTCTCTCTCCCTGAGTACGTACTGCTTTGAAGGGACAGTGGCAGGGAAGCCCATAGGTGTGCAGGGGCTCTGGGCAGGGCTCTCCAGGGGGAATTACAGTGTCAATTATTTGGCAGAAGTCTTCATAGGTACAGCTGCCAATTTGTTCCACACATGGGACTTTGGCCCAGAAGCCAGCTACTTCTTTTTCCACAGTTAGCTCCACCTGGTGAGACAGAGTTTGAAAAAGCATAAATCCCAAGGCAAACATACCAGCTCCTCTACATCTTTGAAAGGTCAGCATTTCATTTTAATCACAGAATCTCTAACTAGATGGGGTCTTGGAGATATTCGGATTCAGAAATGACAATACTGTGGCACATGTTCCATTGCTAACCTTTTCCTGTGCCTGAGGCAGACATTAATAATTGCTGTGATTTTTTTTTGTTAATGTTTATTTATTTTTGAGAGACAGCATGAGCAAGGGGGAGGCAGACAGAGGAAAAAAGCCAGCGCAGAGCCCAACATGGGGCTCCAACTAACAAACCATGCGATCGTGACCTGAGCTGAAACCAAGAGTCGGACGCTTCACCCAACTGAGCCACCCAGGCGCCCCAATTGCTGTGATTTTTTTTTTCTCCCTGTTGACTGAACCACCATCTTAGGTTTCTTTAGATAGTCATTTCCACTGGTTAAAGCTAACACTCGAGTTGAAATGCATTCGTCCTTAAACTGCTAACTGGCTAATTGGCATTGCTTCCTCCATCTCCCTTCTCCGCCCAACCCTGGCTTTACAACCCTCCTCTGTGGAGAACTTCAGGCGGTACCACCAGCCGATCGGAGCTGGTGACCAACATGAAACCGATTTGCTATTCGTGGATCAAACTTTCTCTGTCGAGCCATAAAGGACAGAATTTGAAACAAGAGGAATTCATAGGGAGATCACTTTGGGATTGATGTAAGGAAGATCTTCTTACCAACCACAGCTAGGGTGCAACAGACAGAACTACCACGAGAAGTGGCGGGCTCCCTGGACCCAGCCACGGAAGGACCCCTGAGCCCAGAGAGAAGCTAGATGAGAAGATCTGTGATGCGTGTCACACCTCCACGCCATCATGATTGAACTCCTGTTCTAGAGCTTGCGGCTGACCCAGAAGTGGCCAGACCTCCAGGTGGACATGCCAGCTGAGCCTGGCCCAGGCTAAACATTCACTAAGTGAGTAGTCTCTCTGGACCATGTTCGTGCCCCACCAAATGTATCAAGGGAAAACAGAAAAGGGCTGAAGGAAGTGAGCTCATTCAAGCATCTGATTCCGAATGGGCAGGAAACTACAACTTTAGGATCCCTTTCAGCTCTGACATTCTAGCATTCTATCTTCCTCGGCCTCAAGGCTTGCTTGATTTAGGGCTTTTGTTTCTAAGAGACAAAGCCCGGTGGACACTTATTCCCCCAGAGCCTGCTGGGTTTTTTAGGCTGGCTCCCCAGGCTGTCAGCTTTCCAACTGCCCCAGAGGTCAGGACCCAGGCCCAGGCCTAAGGGAGACGTCAATATAGCCTGTGGACAAACTCAAGCTACTTCTCTGGCTGACCTCAGGCCACTCTGCTGACACACACATTATCCAGCATGGTCCCCTCCCGGCCTTCTTTTCTGCTCTCCTGCCAAACCTGCCCCAGCCCCTTTGCGCTGAAAGAGTATTTGGAAAGCTACTCCAGCCACGTCCTGGTGTTGTGCCCTGGTGGGGAGCTACTGCTCGTTTCCTCCTTTCCCTTACCGGCAAAAGCAGGGTATTTTAGAGTGCCTAGCGTTCTTACACCACCCCACCACAGAGTGAGACAATGGCTGTAAATCACTTAGTGGTGGTGCCTGAAATCCAGACGTTAACTCCTGCGTGACAACCTGTCCCACCTTCTCTCTTAGCCAGTACCATCTCCCTAGCCCTTGCTTCACCAACACCCCAATGAAAATGGTTGAGCCAGATGTGCCCTGAACAAGATGAGGGGGCCAGCGGGGGCCAAGTCCTGCCTGGGGTGTTCCCCCCAGGCTGGAAGGCTGTGGGGCTGTACCGCCAGAAGGCACCGTGCCTCCCCCAGCCAGGACAAGCACAGCACAGGAGGTACTCAGAACAGAAGGCAACAGGAGCTTTTGAGGCAGCAGCCATGCCTACCATTTGGGGATTGCAAATCATGGCTCATTTCCCAATCCCTGTTCTCAACCTACTTGCTCCTCTGGCTCAGGAAAGCAAGCAAGGCTGGGCCCTAAGTCCAGCCATCTCTCCAGTCCAAGACTTCCTTGGCAGTTAGGTAGCTCAGATAGATTACCTTAATAAACTTGTGGTCATGGGACCTGTCCTGAAAACAAGACAGACAGAGGCACTGACAGGTAAGCGAGGCAGGATCCCTGCGCCTGCTGGGGCCCATGGGCAGGTCCCTTCCCCATCAGGCGTCCACTCCTCCAACTTAACAATGGAATATTTGGATCTCATGATCTCAAAGAGACCTACCAGTTCTGACATCCTGAGCATAAAAATTTCTTACAGGTTGAAAAGAAATTATTTCTTTTGGCTTCCACCACAGGGATAGACACACAAAGGCTCTAGATCTAGACACTCTGATAGCAACTGAAAGGGAGCCAACTGAAAGGGAGGCAGCTATAAAGGCCTCAGGCAGGGGCACTGCAGGTACATGACTTTAGTGGGCAGGGAGGGGGGCCGCCGGGGGGGGGGGGGGAGTCCAAACCATCCGGACTGAAAGCCATATGTCTAAAAGCCCAAAATAAGCACATATGCCAAACGAAGCAGCAATTTATGATTCCTGAGGATGGGAAAGCTAGGGTCCAGGCTGGAACTTGAGAGAGGACCCACAGAAGGGAGTTAGTATGCCAAATCCAGTGGAGCAAGTCAAAAGAGGAAAAGGGAGTTCCAGGGGTAGGTTCAGTCTTGCCCTTGGCTCATGGAATCTGGGCATCCAGCTTCTAAACACTGAAGCAGGGGGCTAAGTCCATCCAGGTCCAAGATGGGACTCTGGATTAAAAAAAAAAAAAAAAAAAAAACCTACTTCAGCAAGATCAGAGGAAGAAGATGGGCTGGCTCTCCTGCTAGCAGGCTGTGTGGGCCTGGACCACTCGCTCCCCGGGCCTCAGTAACAAGGGGTAGAAGCCACTGATCTCAAGAGGCCTCCAGGTTCATAAGGGGCTACAGTCTGAGCAACTCTCCCAAGGGGGTCTCTGCTGGGCAAGGGAAAGTTCTGGAGCACTCTCCTGCAAACACACCAAGCACTAAGTCCACCTCCTTGCCAAGAAGAGTTCAGGAACAGGGAACACAACAAAAGGACACCAGCCTTGGATGTGCTAATAACTCCAGGACCGGGGGCAGGTCACACCTTCTGAGAGTCTCCCTTTCCCTGATCTGTAAGATGAGGCTAATCATCTTTTCTCCTACACAAGTGTTCAGAGGCTTTCATTTAATAGCTAATATGCATATACCCTGAAAAGTAAAGGAACAAAACCAAAAATAAGTGCATAAGAGAAATGTAGGGGGAAGGGAAAGGGCTAAGAGAATCTGAGCTCGGTTTTTACAAAGTGAAATGGCCCAAATTTGTAACAGGTAAGGAAAGGGGAGGTCCGTCTTAATGGCCTTTGAAGAAGCCATGAAAAGCAGGCTGGGGGCAGAAGGAGTTCACTGGCTTTTTCCTTCCATGTCAGATGCACAGCATCAGGGAAAAGCCAGCATTCTCTGTAATGGTGAGAGGAGAGCAAGCATCGTGGCACCTGCCAAAGAGCCCTACACTCCACATTCAGCAGAAGGAGCATGGAAATGGCATTTGTGTGACTCTCATAGATTATCTCTTGATAAACAGCTAAAGAAAATGCAATGATCGGGGTACCTGGGTGGCTCAGTCAGTTAAGCCTCTGACCTGCTCTAGTCATGATCTCACGGCTTGTGAGTTCAAGCCCCATGTCAGGCTCTGTGCTGACAACTCAGAGCCTGGAGCCTGCTTCAGATTCTGTGTCTCCCTCTCTCTCTGCCCCTCCCCACGCTCATGCTTTCTCTCTCTCTCAAAAATAAATAAAACATTAGAAAAAGTTGAAAAAGAAAATGCAATGATCTAGCCTGGAGAAGACTTGGAAGGAGGTACAAAGGGAAGACAGGGCCCAAGAGCTGTCCACACATCCAGGGCTTCTGTCTGGGGCCACAGGAAAAGACTGACACTAACTGAACCATTAACAAGAGTTGACACGTACTGAGCAGGTCTTGTGCAAAGCACTCTATGTTATTAACACAGTAAATGCCCGTGTGAGAAGTAAGGGAGATGATTCATTTTCAGAAGTACCAAATAAAAGCTGTATTGTCTAATTAACAACAGGTTTACAACCAACTGGAAAATGTACGAACCCCTCCCCTGCCACAGTGGAGCCCCAAACCCTTCAACACTTCACTTTCTGGTTCTTCCCCTCTCCGTTTCTCAGCTTTGCAATGAACACGCACCAAAGAACTGAAATCTCTGCATCACCTCAAAGAATGTACATTTGTTCCAGTCAGACTACTTTTTGCCTTACATGGGCATAGGCCACTTCCGGTAAGGCTGTAAACTCTGTAGCGCTCAGCCAATGAGGAATCAGGGGAGGGACTTGCAGGCTAGGAGATAAATTGCCTGCTGTAACAGCCCGGAGTGTGCCTCCCTGAGTGTGCCTCTCCATCAGACACCCGCTCTTGCAAGAACATTCATTAAAGCCTCACTGCACTGTGCTCTGAGTCTCCACGCACCCCCTTTGATTGAGTCAGTGAGTTTACTTCTCACAGTCCACAAGCAACCTATGAGGTAACTGTGATTCAGCCAAGTCTAAGGGCAGTTATAGACACAGATTCCAAATCAGAAACTGTTTACTTTTTTTTAACTGTTTAAATATTTTTTAGAGAGAGAGAAAAAAATCTCAAGGCTCCATACTCAGTGCAGAGCCTAAAGTGGGTCTTGATGCCACAACTGTGAGATCAAGACCTGAGCCGCAATCAAGAGTCGGACACTCAACCGACTGAGCCACCCAGGCACCTGCAGAAACCTTTTAAAAAATCAAAGCAAGACTGGTGAGAGAATATCTGCAAAAGGATAATCTGAAGGACTTATCAAAATATGGAATAAAGGCACCAATTCAAAGTAGTAAGAAGGATACAATGTATGGTATTTAAAAAGCCTTCATTGTTCTTTCAAAAAAAAAAAAAAAGCTACACATTAAAAAAAAAAAAAAAGGCATGTAAATAGCCACCCCCAAAATAGGCAACAGGCATGAACAAACTGGCTCTTCCCAGAGTAAACACAAAAGGCAAGAAAACTTATGAAAGACATTTCGCCTCATTAGGAATGGCATAAAATACTGGAAAACATTTTCAGAAAATGCTCAGTATCAACAAATGTGTGGAAAAAGGCAAATCCCTTGCTGGTTAGGGAATACATGGGCTCAAACATCTGAAGGCACTTGGGCAGTATGTATCTAAAGACCTAAAAAAGTCTGTGTCTAGATAGTCAGAAAAGTACAAAAAGATACATTACAAGGATAATTTCAGCAAAGGTGTTTATACCAACCAAAAAATAAACAAAAGCCAGACAAACAAACAAAAAACCGCCCCGGAAACAAACTAAACGTCTGACAATAGATTTGTTAAGTATATCAGGACAGATCTACAACAGAATATTTCTGCCAAAAAAAAAAAAAAAAAAAAATGATGCCAAACACCATACAAAGAAGTATAGAGGGGCAACCTGTGTGGCTCAGTCGTTTAAGCGTTTGACTTCGGCTCAGGTCATGATCTCAAGGTTCGGGGGTTCGAACCCCGTGTTGGGCTCTGGGCTGACAGCTCTGAGCCTGGAGCCTGCCTCAAATTCTGTATCTCCCTCTCTCTCTCCCCCTACCCGCTCAAGCTCTGTCTCTCTCTCTCTCAAACATAAACATTAAAAGAAAATTAAAAAAGAAAGAAAGAAAGAAAGAAAAAAAGAAAAAAGAAAGAAAGAAAAAAGAAAGAAAGAAAGGAAGGAAGAACGAACATACAGTATGATGCCCCAAAAAGCAAGTTTAACAGCACCTGCCACAAAAACCCATTCGTGTGGGGAGGCTGGATGGCTCAGTTGGTTAAACATCCCACTCTTGGTCTTGGCTCAGGTCATGATATCACAGTTCATGGGTTGGAGCCCCATATTGGACTCTGCACTGACAGTGCCGGGCCTGCTTGGGATTTTCTCTCTCTCTCTCTCTCTCTCTCTCTCTCTCTCTCTCTCTCCACCCCCCCTCCCCTGCTCACACTCTCCCTCTCTCTCTCAAAATAAATAAACATTAACAAAAAAACCATTAGTATAAATGTACATATATTTACAACTGTAGAAAACATTCTGACAATATGTAAATAGCTAATAATGACTCTCATGAGGAGTCAGATTACAGGAGGACATTTACAAGAAGCATTGCTTATTTTCATACATACCCATTCAAAATATGTGTGTGGGGACAGTTCCAGAGCCGAGCCTACCAAATGTTAAAAGTGCTTATCCCTGATCACTGGGTAGTGAGATTTCAGGTGAGTTAATTTTACCCCTTTTGACCATGTGTATTTTCTAAAGGGACGACATAGTATTTACTAAGTGATGTGTCTGTTTGTCCAAAACAAAATCGCCCAACTGGAGTTACCAGACAGTCTATGAATGTCCACATCCTTTGCTGCTCTGGGATTCCAGGATTGCACAATTACTCACCGTTGCCTGAGCATACATCCATCAGGACCCCTGCCAGCTGGCCCGTGGCACCTTCCCTCCAGCACCCCCTGCCTTGACCCCACCGCCCACCCCCAAGCTCACCTTTTGAGGACTAGTGAGGGGGACTTCAGTCCGGGCCTCGACGCTAACAGTCAAGTTCCCAGGAAAGGCAATGGGGTCAGGTTCCAGAGTCAGGCTTTTGATCACGGCAGGGTCCTTCCCCTCATCACAGTTATCCCAGGAAAAGCTACTGAGCTGGGATGGCCAGGGACAATCAGACAGAAAGAAAAGAAAGTTCAGAGACAACAACAGAACAGGCTACTAATGGCATGACGTTGGGCAAGGTGCCTCCCCTCCCTGGGCTTTATCTGCAACTCCGTATCTGTAAGCCCAGGATAACATTTGTACCCATTCTAAAAGACTCGAAAGACATCATCTCCCAAAAGTATGCTGTCAAATATAAAGTACAATATACCAGACCTTGAGCTTCATATCCACCCTCAGTAGGTACCTTCTCTGATTGCCCACCCCCTGACCCCAACCACCTCTCTCCAGCCAGTCTTGGTATCTCCTTACAGGGAAGCCCCCAGAGGATTCACCTTTGCAGCCCCGTGTCCAGGACCTTATTCAGGTCACACCCGTGCCCAATCCATGGCCAGGAACAATAGGAAACTTAACACTGTGGGAAAGCCCACCCTCAAGGGGTATGCAATTGGCCCAGGGAGAGACTTGGACACACATGGAGAGACCCCCCAGTGGGCTGCTCGTTGATGAACCCCAATGAATGAGCTTCACCAGTCTTAACCAGTGCTTCCTTCCTCTCATCCTATTGCCCATGCCCTTCCCCATCTGGGTCACCCTCCCCGCTCTGCTGAGCCACTTCCTCTTCTTTCTCCACATCCCCCAGAGGTCTCCAGATTCCACCATCTTGTCTGGATACACATGACCACTGACTCCCCACTCCCACAGAACCCTGCCTGCTTGTCTATGATCTTTAACATTTCCTACACAGTGCAGACTCTGCTCGCCCACTCACACCCTTCCCAGTCTCCTGAAGACCGCCTACGAGATACTTCAAATACTCCCACAATGCACATCCCATCTTGGAAGGAAAATCTACCACCCCCAAGCCCCCAAGCCCATCCTCCTCGTCAACACAGCCGACTGGGCTGAATGGAAACACCTAACCCAAGTTAGGCTGACAGATTCTCTCTGCCTCTGGGAAATTGAGATTAAGGCAAAAATCACTAAGAGGACTTGGACTTTGTGCTCAACCTTTGGGATGAGGCCAGAACACCTAGACCTGTGACCCACAGCCAAGCCAAAGTTCTGGAAGAGACAAGTACTAACTGATTTCTGGAAAAGGGAACAGAAGTGTCACCCCACCTGACCCACCCACCCATCTCAGTAGGCAGTATGGGGTAGAAGTGAAAGGCATGCCTCTGGAGTGAGACAGAAGGTAAATCAAAGATAGTCAAGGGGCACCTGGGTGGCTCAGTCAGTTAAGCGTCAGACTTCAGCTCAGGTCATGATCTCGCAGTTTGTGAGTTCGAGCCCCGCGTCAGGCTCTGTGCTGCCAGCTCAGAGCCTGGAACCTGCTTCAGATTCTGTGTCTCCCTCTCTCTGCCCCTCTCCTGCTCATGCTCTGTCTCTCAATAATAAATAAACGTTAAAAAAAATTAAAAAAAAAAAAAAAGCTTTAGTCAATAGGTGTAGCTCAACCACCATATTACGTGATTCTATAGGCCAGTTTCCCCTTTGGCACCCCAATTTCCATATCTTCTAAGTGGGGGCTGCATACTTTCTTCTCAGGGCTGTAGTCAGGATGATAGCATGCGCATAGAGCTCTTAACACAATGCCAGGCCCAAAGCATCAGCTGGCTCACTAAACAGCCATTGGATGGCCCAGCCTCCACTTCCTGCCATTAGTTTCATGAGATTCAAGTAAACTTCCCCTCACTTGAGCTTTTTGGCATTGGTTTCTGTCCCTTGGAATGAAACATCATGACATGAGGAAGAAAAGCAAAACAGGGTCTGATTCATGCCTGCATGCCCCACAGTCCCTTACACAAGGTAAGTGCCAATAAATGTTTCCTTCAATATTCATCCCACAAATATTTACGGAGCAATGATCACGGGCCCTGGGCTAAGTCTGTGTTAATAGCGGTAAACAATTAGAAATGTTCTTGCCCTGCCTTGAGGAGCTTACAGTCTAATGCCAATAAATATTACCCACTATGATTAACAGAGAGAATGTTGAGAGTAACGAATGACTTACTTAAATAGGGTGGTAAGGAAATGATACTTAAGCTGGACTCCTGCAGGATGAGGAGTCAGCCATGTAAGTACAGAGAAAGAATGTTCTTTCCAGGCAGAGGCAACATGGGCAAAGGCCCTGTGGTGGGAAGCTTAGCTGGTCTGGGCACTACAAGAAGGCCGTTCGTTGGGCTAGATGTAGTGGATGACTGACACAGATAAGGTTGGAGGGCTGGTGAGGTCATTTAATGTAGGACCTCACAGGTTATAATTGGGACGCTGGATTTACTATAAGTGCAATGGAACCCCATCGCAAGAAAGTGCCACAGTCTGGTTTATGGTTCAGAATGGATTGGAGAGGGACAAGTCTGGAAGGGGGAGACCAGTCGGGAGGCCACTGTCAAATCAAAGAAATGTCTGGACTTAAGAGTTGGGCTGGAGGGTAAGTTGGAGGCCTAGCCATTTTCCGGGGCTGCTTTCACAGATTCTCAGGCAACCTGAGAACTGATTCCAGGCTCGGGCAGGTGCCCTGAGTATCCTGTTGTTGCTGAGGAACTCCCTCCCTTCTCCTAAGATCCCTGTCCTTCAGGCTCTGGGGGAGGCATAAGAACTCAGTTTCCTGGTGCTCGACTAGAGGTTTCTATGGCAATGAATTCCTGCAGCTGGGTCCAGTCTCATCTGGAAAAGCAGGCGTGAAGGATTAGCAATGCCCACTGAGGGCCAAGCCTGGCACAGGGGTTCCCTCTTACCTGCGCAGGATACATTCCAAGACCCCCAGTGGATGCCTAAAATCACAGAGAGTCCTGAACCCTATATATACTGTGTCTTTTTCTATACATACTTTTTTTAATGATATATCATACCTATGATATATCTATGATAAAGTTTAACTTATAAATTAGGCACAGGAAGAGATTAACAAACTAAATAATAAAATAGAACAATTACAATAACATACCATAGTAACAGTTATGTGAATGTGGTCTCTCTCCCTCAAGATATCTTATTGTACTGCACTCACCCTCCTTGTGAAGATCGGCTTGACCAAGTGCCTGTCCAATGAGATGGGAGTGAGGTGCAGGATACAGGCACTGTGACATAGCATTGGGCTACTATTTGAAGAAGGATCATGTGCTTCCAGATTGCGACTGACCGGACTAACGGACACGATGGAAAGCGAAACCATGGAGAAGGAGGTGACGTGGGAGCGGGACACTACTGTATTTGCCATCTCCAGTAAGGGCAGCTTGGGAGGCAAAAATATGGGTGACTATCACAGACCCGGGTTCCAATCATACCTCAGCCACTCGGCGCTAGCTGAGACCATGGGTTAAGTTACCCACTTGAGTTTTGGTTTCCTCATCTATTAAATGGTCATAATTCTGTCTTCTCACAGGGCTCCTGGGAGAATGAGAAGACTGTACAGAATGTAAGATCACCACTCCTCAAGGCTGGCAAACCATGGAAACATGAGACTGAGAAGCTGTCACAGGTCAGAGGAGACTGAGCACTGTGGTGCCCTGGACTGCATCCTGGAACAGGAAGAGGGCATTCATGGGAAAACTGGTAAAACCCAAATAAAGCCTAGAGTTTAGCTAATGGTGATGAGCCAATGTTGCTGTCTCAGTTTGGACAAATGCACAATGGTAACACAAGATGTTGACAGGAGGGGAAACCGGGTGAGGAGTATATGAGAACTCTGTAGTGTCTCTGCAACTTTCCTGTAAATCTAAAACTATTTTCCCAAAACAGCTTATTAGAAAACACACACATACACACACACAGCACAAAGTATGTGCACAATAAATGACGGTCATTATACAGTGTCACAGAGTCTATTAAGCACCTATTATATGCCCAGCACGGGACCATTCTCCCCCCTGTCTAATGTGGGCCACAGCCCAGCGACATGAAACTGGTTCATGCTAGAAGAGGAAATGAAACTCAAGTTTCCAGATGCTTAAATGCTCACTATCACCCCACTGCTTTTATCTGCCCCATGGTCTCAGGCATAGGGGCTCTGAATCACATAGGCCCAGAGAAAAACAGAAAGTGCCACATGTTGTGCAATCTTAAGTGAGGCCCTATCCTCTGTGGGCCTGAGTGAGGTGAGCAAGCTCTCGGATGTCTCAGGGCCTCCCCCAGACTGCTGATCGAAAGCCCTCTGGTCTGGGATGGCATCTATGGCCAAGACATATAAGAGAATTGGGGATATAGGGCACGTTGGAGCTCTAGCCAGACTCCACCTCAAAGTGGTGGGCCCTGAAGCCAAGAGAAACATTCTCAACCTACATTCACAGACAAATTGTGAATCCTCCAGGCAAATAAGGCCAGGAGGTTCTTATGCCTTCATTCAACAGGCAAAATCAAATAGACCCCTTGCCCCTGGGGCAGGTTGAGGCCAAGCCCACTGGCTTAGATCACTTTCCTTATTTAAGATTTTCAGAGCCTTTCCATTCATGAAAGCATTTCCCTTCACCCACATCCATCTAAGAAAGGTAGGCTGGTATCACCATGACCACTTTACAGATGAGGAGACCAAGACTCAAGGAGCCCAAATGCCAGGCCCAGAGATTAGGCACATAGCAGGGATGAGAAGTCAAGCCTCAATTCTATTCCACTTTTCCCTACACCACACTGTTCCTCTCCTTGCTCTAAAGCAAATATTTCCAAGGTGGTCGGAGGCAGAGAGGCTGGGCCTCCCCTGAACAGCTGCCAGAGATAAGGTGTCTTGTCCATAGCTATGCAGCAAACAGGCAATGGAACTAGGCTTCTCCAGGTCTCAGAATGACAAAACTTCCCATTTTCAAGGGTCTGGAGCATGGGGTGAGTAAGAAGTGAAGGAGGAAGCCTGGAGGCTGGAGACTCTTCATGACCCATAACCACAAGCAGTGGGTCACACGACTGGATCTCTGTCACCAGAAGAACTAGTGTGGGCCTTCCTGACTCTCAAACCCACCCACCCATCAGGACAAGCCGAGCCACAGAGCTGTACAGAAGGGGACAGGATGGGTGCCAGGCCTTTTTACCAGGAGTGGAAGGGGGAGGGGGCAGGTAAACAAGGATGAGGCTCTGGGCCTGGGAGCAGTTCATTAGTCTTGCAGTTCTGCCAAATTTCACCCCGATGTTGGGAAAGAGGGCAGGAGTAGAGACGTGAGGGAGATTAACCGTTCCCCAAAGACTGGAGCAGAGTTAAGGCCTAACAGCCCACCCTCACTGCACAGATGGGTTAACCGAAACTCGTAGAGAGAGAAAAGGACCCACTCAGTCTCCCACAGTTAGTGACTCTGGGAGGCTCTGTCACAGAGAAGGAATTCTGGAAACCAGAATAGTCACCCCCATAATCCCACTCCAACCCACACACCCCCAACTGGGCCGGCATGCTGGGAGCAGCCTCGGAAAGGAGAGAGTGCTCACCTGTTTCAGGAAGACGAACTCAGGGGCCACAGGGCTGGCGAAAAGCAGGACCAAGAGGATCAGGAGCGGAGCCTGTACCTGGAGACTCATGGCAAGCGATAGGTCTGCGCGGGCCTAACTACTAGGTTTGTGTTGGCGGCGGCGCCTTTAAATACTTGCCTTCATTTATTATGCAAAGCGGGGTATTGCTATGCAAAGCTGAGAGCTGCCACTTCCAGGTTTGCCCCTCCCTGTCTGGATCTGAGATTTCAAGGCCTGGTGGTGGACCTGTCTCTCCCGACTCCGCCCCCAAGAGGTTTCTACTTGAGCCCCTCCCACTGCGCAAGAGCGTCAAGCCCCTCCTTCTGACGGGCGTTGGCCCCGCCAGGAGCGTGGAAGGGGCGGGGCTTAGGAGCGGGACCGGAGCGAGGGGCGGGGCCGGAGCGAGGGGCGGGGCAGGGCTGCTGTTTCTAGACCCAGGCTTTGCCCCGCGCTGCCTTTTTGTTTTCAAACTCATGTGCATTCCTTGAGCAAATGTCACGCTTCCTGTTCCTATTACGCTTTCCTGTATCCGTTTTACGAATTTCTGTGTCTTTTGAATAATTATAATCGTAATTGTAATTACTGAAAGTGCTTTAATGCATGCTAAGCACTGTTAAACATTTAATCCGTATTTTTGCCCCATTTTACCACTCAGGAAACCATACACGGTGAGGTTAGCTTTGTCAAGGTTATAGAGCTAGAAAGTGATAAAGCAAGGATTCTGCTCATATAGCCCATCAGATAAGATTTTTTTAAACTTTTTTTTTTTAACATTTATTTTTGAGACAGAGAGAGACAGAGCATGAACGGGGGAGGGCCAGAGAGAGGGAGACACAGAATCTGAAACAGGCTCCAGGCTCTGAGCTGTCAGCACAGAGCCTGACGCGGGGCTCGAACTCACGGACCACGAGATCATGACCTGAGCTGAAGTCAGCAGCTTAACCCACTGAGCCACCCAGGCACCCCAGATAAGATTTTTTTAAAGGCCTGATAGTAAATATTTTAGGCTTTCAGTCCATATAACCTGTATTACAACTATTTAACTGTGCCATTATAGCTCAGGGCAGACATAGACAACACATCAACTAATGGGCATGTCTGTGTTCCAATAAAACTTTACTCATGAAAATAGCCCACAGGCCATAGTTTGCTGGTCCCTGTTTTAAATTTTTTTTAATGTTTATTTATTTTTGAGAGAGAGACAGAATGTGAGTGGCAGAGGGGCAGAGAGAGAAGGAAACACAGAATCCAAAGCAGGCTCCAGGCTCTGAGCTGTCAGCCTCACAGCACTCTAATTCAAGAAATGCGAGATCGTGAACTGAGCTGAAGTTGGCAGCACAAACAACTGAGCCACCCAGGCACCACCCCCCCCAAATTTAAATTCCAGTTAGTTAACACAGTATAATACTAGTTTCAGGTGTACAATGTAGTGATTCAACACTTCTAAACAACACCCAGTGCTCATCACAGCAGGTGCACTCCTTAATCCCCATCACCTACTTTAACCATCCCTTCACTCACCTTCCCTCTGATAAGCATCGGTTTGTTCTCTATAGGTAAGAGTCTGTTTCTTGGTTTGCCCCTCTCTGTCTTTATTTCCTTTGCTCATTTGTTTTGTTTCTTAAATTCCACGTGTAAGTGAGATCATATGGTATTTGTCTTTCTCTGACTGACTTATTTCACTTAGTGTAGTACTCTCTGGCTCCATCCATGTCATTGTGAATGGAAGATTTCATTTTTCCTGTGGGTAATATTCCATTATATATATATATATATATATATATATATATATATATATATACACACACACACACACACATACATATATATATACACACACACACATATATATATGTATATATATGTATATATATATATATATACATATATATATATACATATACACACACACACACACACATACACACCACATCTTGTTTATCCATTCATCAGTCAGTGGACACTTGGGCTGTTTCCATAATTTGGCTATTGTTGATAATACTACTATAAACATTGGGGTGCATGTATCCCTTCAAATTGGTATTTTTGTATTCTTTGGGTAAATACCTAGTAGTGCAACTGCTAGATCATAGGGTCGTTCTATTTTTAACTTTTGAGGAACATCCATACTGTTTCCCAGAGTGGCTGCACCAGTTTGCATTCCCACCAACAGTGCAAGAGGGTTCCCCTTTCTCCGCATCCTCACCAATATCAGTTGTTTAGTATTTTTCACAGAGCTAGAACAAACAATCCTAAAATTTGTATAGAACCACGAGCACCCTGGATAGCCAAAGCAATCTTGAAAAAGCCAAGCAAAGCTAGAAGCATCACAATTCCAGACTTCAACTTACCTTATGAAGCTGTAATAATCAAAACAGTATGTTCCTGGCACAAAAATAGACACATAGATTAGTGCAGCACATAAGAAAACCCAGAAGTGAACCCACAATGATATGGTCAACTAATCTTCAACAAAACAGAAAAGACTATCCAATGGGAAAAAGACTGTCTCTTCAACAAACGGTGTTGGGAAAACTGGACAGCAACATGCAAAAGAATAAAACTGGACCATTTTCTTACACCATACACAAAGATAAATGCAAAATGGATTAAAGGCCTAAATTTGAAACTTGAAACCATAAAAATCCTAGAAGAGAACACAAGCAGTAACCTCTTTGACACTGGCTGTAGCACCTTCTTTCTAGATGTATCTCCTAAGGTAAGGGAGACACAAGCAAAAATAAGCTATTGGGACTACATCAAAAGAAAAAGCTTCTGCACAACGAAGGAAACAATCAACAAAACTAAAAAGCAACTGACAGAATGGGAGAAGATATTTGCAAATGACATATTTGGTAAATGACTAGTATCCAAAATATATAAAGAAGTTATAAAACTCAACACCCAAAAAATGAATAATCCAATTAAAAATGGGCAGAAGACATGAATAGACATTTTTCCAAAGAAGACGTACAAATGGCTAGCAGACACATGAAAAGATGGTCAATATCACTCATCATCAGGGAAATGAAAATCAAAACAACAAGGAGATATTACTTCATACCTGTCAGAATGGCTAAAATTATATGTTTGTTTTTTTTTAATTATACACCTTCCTCCCATTCTGATAAGCTCTCCCCTCTCTCACCTAGAACAGTCTCTTCATCATACACAAGGTTACTTCCAGGCCCCTTGAGGTAGAGGACTTGTCCAATGACACAGCAGAAGCAAAATTAGTACTCACTTCTGCTGGGGTGCCTGGGTGGCTCAGTCAGTTGAGTGTCCAACTCTGGATATCAGCTCAGGTCGCGATCCAGCTCTGGACTGAGCGTGGAGACTGCTTAAGATTCTCTGTCTCTCGGGGCACCTGGGTGGTTCAGTCAGTTGAGGATCTGACTCTTGATTTCGGCTCAGGTCATGATCTCACAGTTGGTGACTTTGAGACACCCCCCTCCTTGTACGCTCCCACTTTCTCTCTCTCTCTCTCTCTCTCTCAAAAATAAATTAATTAGAAAAAAAAAGATTTATTTTCTCTCTCCCTCTGCCCCTCTCCCCACTCATGCATGCGCTCTCCCTCTAAAATTAAAAAACAAGCAAAAAATTTTAAAAAAGTAAAAAAAAAAAGAACTCACTTCTAAAGCTGATCCCACAGTGGTATGAGAGATGTCCATGTGGCTGCACTCGGTGGTGGCTGTGTGGGTGGTGGGTAGGGGAACTGGGTGCCAGTGCTGGTATCCCCGGGAGCCTCATTGGGAAATAGAGAGGGAGTGTGCACTGACTTTCTTCCAGCATCATTCCTTCTCCATCTTTGTACCTGCCAAAGCCCCTCAACCCCATTACCCACTTCCTCCCCACTCCTCAATACCAGGCACACTCCTTCACACAAGAACTTAATGATCTTGGGCATAAAAAGTTAATGCCACCTTGGAGGATCTCTCAATGAGTGGGCACATTCCTCATGCATGACAGTATCTGACACCTCCATTTGAAGGGCTTTGGAGATGTTGGAAGGCCACAGACACAGTGACTGGAAACCAAGACCATAACCAAAGTGGAAGGCGAAACAGGACAGCGGCTTGTTCAGAGCGCTTACTCCATGTCAGGCAGACCCAGGCCTTTGTCCAGTGAGAGAGCCTAGCGAAGGACCTTAACCTCTCTGGCATCAGTTTCCTCATCTGCAAAACAAAGATGATGATGATGATGATGATGATGATGATGATGATGATAAACTACTTCTGGTGCTATTCATTCAACAAATAACTTACCGATTTTTTTTAATTTTGAACACATTTTTTTTAATGTTTATTTTTTTTTTGAGAGAGAGAGAGAGAGAGAGAGAGAGAGACAGAGTGAGCAGGGGAAGGGTAGAGACAGAGGGAGACACAGAATCAGAAGCAGGCTCCAGGCTCCATGCTGTTAGCACAGAGCCGGACCTAGGGCTCAAACTTACAAACCGGGAGATCATGACCTGAGTCGAAGTCAGGTCCTTACCCGACTGAGACACCCAGGCGTCCGGTAACTTACAGATTTAACAGTTGAACTATATAAAGGCCCCGCCCCCACCCTTACAATCCTCCCCCATCCCAATAAAGTCGATTCCAGAAAGGCACTCCATCAGTAGATAAGGACACACACAAGATGTTGATGAGGGACCATAAGGCAGGCTGAGGGCAAAGTACAAGCTAGCACCCCCCACCCCCACCCCCAGGTGGGATACGTGTGCTATTCCTCAGGCACTCCTGGCTGTCCAAGAACAAAGGAAAAGGAAGAAAACAAATGGTTCACTGAGGGAGATCACAGTCCTGCAGGACACGAGTCTCCATCAGTTTACAAATATCTTAGTAAATTACAAGAAAAAGGCAATCCTATCAATAGCCTAATCTCCAGAAATGTACAGTTTCCTGGAGCCCCAACATCACTTTTCCCTCCTAAGTGATATGAGGAACAAAGGCCAGAAGGAAATGGCAGGTAAAATCAAATTTCCTTGGGGCGCCTGGGTGGCTCAGTCGGTTGGGCTGCCGACTTCGGCTCAGGTCATAATCTCGCGGTCCGTGAGTTCGAGCCCCGTGTTGGGCTCTGTGCTGACAGCTCAGAGCCTGGAGCTTGTTTCGGATTCTGTGTCTCCCTCTCTCTGACCCTCCCCCATTCATGCTCTGTCTCTATCTCAAAAATAAATAAACGTTAAAAAAAATTTTTTTTAATCAAATTTCCTTATAACCTGCAGCCCATTGACCAGTACTTGAGGCAAATACAGAGTAGAACATTTCTCCAGGGACCCCCCCTAACGTCCTAAGGTTAATGCCTTACTAGAGGAAAAACAACCTTAGCTTGACAACAGCAAGGCCTCTGGTATCTTAGGCCTTGTCCTCTTCAGCACATCAAAGTCCTTCTGGAGGCCTCGGGTTTGCCTTTACCTCTCCAACTCCACAGTATATAACGAGTCACCCCTCACAACCCCAAGGCAGCTCTTTCTGCCCACGGGTCCTGTCCCCGAGCTTTAATAAAATCACCTTTTTACACCAAACATGTCTTCAAGAATTCTTTCTTGGCTGTCAGCTCTGAATCCCCACCATTCCAAAACCTCATCAATATCCCCAGAGTAATTATACCAGAAGACAAGAAATACAAAGTGTGGGGGGTTGCCTTCTTGAGTCTGGTAAGAAATCTCTGAGGAGGTGGACTTTGACCACCCTGGAGACAAATGAGAAACATCTGGGGTAAAAACCAACGTGAAACTTGAACACGGCCAAGACCACCAGGCCGTGGTTCCCAGGAGGGCTCCACACCACTATCATCTAGGGAGATTTTAAAAATCCCCATCCCCAGGCCCACACTCCAGACCAATTACACCTAAATCTCCAGCATTGGTGTATTTTTTAATTCCAGGCAATTCTAATATGTAGCTAAGATTGACATCCCGTAATGTGATGCACCTGGCAGACAACAGGTGCACACACACATAAAAGCGGCAATTATTGAAACAAGGCTCTTGTCCTTGAAGAAATCACATTCTAAGAGTGATGGGTTGGAAAAACTGGAAATTGTTATCACCCTAACGTTCATGGTCATGCGCTTCCTGAAAGAGTAACAGGGTCTGAGCCCCGGAATAACATGGTCCAGGATGACCTATGTCGTGCTAGTGTGTGGTGAGAGTGAATGTCGCTGGGGACCCAGCATGTGCATAAAGGCTGGAATGGTGAGTTCCCTGAGTGTAATGAGGAGTGCTTACTGACGTGGGGAACAAAGGCAGAAGGAAATGGTAGATGAAATTAAAGTTCCTTATAGCCGGCAGCCCACTGACAGACAAATACTTGAGGCAGGTAGAGTATGACATTCCTCCAGGAACTCCCTACTGTCTTACCGTTAAAGTTTTGCTAGGGGGAGAGACAATCTTACCTAGGCCTCCAGGATCCATGAGTCTTCTTAACATATGAAAATCCTTTTGGAAACTTCCCATTGCCTTTACTTCCCCCAACTCCCAAGTGAAAGGGCAGGCCTACGCCGGCCAGCCGACTCCATCTTGTTCTGTGTCCTTCACCTTGACCACACCTCCTCCTCTTGAGTAACCTCCCGCTCACCTGCCTAACAGGACACCGACCCTTCCCCAGCCAATCGGCTGAGGCCACAGCCATTACCTCACCAACTACCCTTAGGCCCCACTAAAACCTTTGTCCTTTTGAAACTCGCTCTCTCTCCCCGGTATCTCACCGCTGCGTCGGTGCAGGTAGGGGATTGAGCTCAAGCTAGCTCGAATAAAGGCTCTTTTGCTTTTGCATCAGACTCGGCTCCCTGGTGGTCTTTGGGGATCACGAATTCTGGGCATAACACTAAGTATATAATCCGTCACGCTTCACAATCCTGGGGCAGCTCTTTGTGCCCACGGGTCCTGTCCCCAGTGCTTTAATAAAACCACCTTTTTTGCACTGAAAATGTCTCAAGAATTCTTTTTCGGCCTTCAGCTCCAAACCCCAACGCTTTCCACATCACTTACCACTTCAAATGCCTATGAAGCAGGCACGGAGGCAGATGCAGAGGTCACAGACATGCAACACCAGCCTCAAACATGATTTGTTTGTAAGGTGTGTCTTAGAAATTTACTTAGTTGCCAACGAATAATAAAAACAAGTGATTCCTCATTAAATTGTGAATTTCCAACTTTTTCTGAAAAAATCAGAGAATCTGGACACAACAGCTTGCCCTCCCACAGGGCAACAGTCCATTGAAGCTGAACTGTCATTGACCCTTTAGGTGGGGTCTGGGCTCAGAAGTCTCCATAGCCCCTCTAGGCAACGCATCCCATCTCTCACTTTTGTTACAGCCTGGTCTCTGTGGGGTTTCAACCCAAGCTTAGTCTGGACATCTGGCGTTAAACCATGGTTATTCTGGTCAGTACCGAATCATTTTCAAAAAGAAGGTAAAATCATAGCTCTCATACAGATAGAAAATGAGCACACGTGAGAGATTTTGTTTAACTTGAACTCTACCGAGGGAAACAGATGTTACAACCAGAGGAAAGTCTGAAGAGCAGACACATTTGTAGATCCAGAATATTGAGATAAGTGTACAAATGGGGGCAAGACAGGGGTGGGGAGATGGCAGAGAGAAGTCATTTACACTCCACAGGACATGCATTTACATGTCCATAGGCAGTGATGACATTCCATTGTTGTCATGAGTTACCTACAACTTTGGAGGCTATGAAAGGCACCGTGCCCCCCAGAGAATCAGAAGCAGATATCAGAAGGGGATGCTCTAGGCAAGAAATAGTTTTCCATTGATGGCAAAATTTTTTCTCTAAAGGGTCAATGGCATTTCTGACTTTAGGCGACGCCTTCTAATGGGCCGGCTCCGGGCCGCACCCCTGGGCGGGATTGCAGAGCTGACAGGAGCAGCACCTGCTTCCCACCTTGCCTGTCTGAAACCTGAGCACCTAGAGGCCTGACAATGCCCTGGGGAGCAGGGGTGGCCTGGTCAGGCAGGCCCTGCTGGGGAAGGTGCCTCCGGAGCCCCGACCGGGCCTACCTGACCTCCTTCACCAGCCTGAGTCTGAGGGCCCAGAGCTGCAGGCCCCTGTACAAAATTGCACGGCTCTGATTCCCAAAGATTTTTATCTTCTTAGAGCCTTTGCTTAGAGCTGTGATCTCCATGCTGGCACACATTGAAGTCACCTGAGGAGCTTTAAGCAAACTACCTGAGAGCTCGGGCCCAGGCTGTGCTCCAGACATCAGCATTTTTAAAAGTCCCCCAGGGGATTCCAAGGTGAAGCCAACAGTGAGAACCACTGGTCTAAAGCCGCTTTTATCTCAGGATAAAATGCATGCAAAACACTAGGGATCTCGCTAAAAATGAAGATAATGAATGATTCTCCAGGTCTGGGGTGGAGCCCAAGAATTTGCACAAGTTCTCCACGAGTTCTCCTCCGTGCTGCTGGCAGGGGTACCGCAATGAGCGTAGCCAGGGTCCAGACTGATGGACGTCTCCACCACTGGGTGGCAGAGATAAGTACAGATAGTCACTATTTCCTCCCTGGGAAGGCATCCAGTGATCTTCCCCCTCCTCCTCGGTTTACTGAAACAGCTGGAAGTACAGAGCCTTGCACTCCCAGGTCCTCATCTCTGCACCACATTCCCCCTACTGCATGCTGAGGCGGATGGATTTCATGATGCCTGAGGGCTGGTCCAGACGCAGCATCCAGCTCCAGGGAGTTGGGTGAGTCCAAGCAGGCTGACCAGAAGCCTGTTCTTGCAAGAGCTTTGCTCCACCATTCCTACCCTTCCTCCCTCCCCCTTCTCTCCCTGCTCCCCTGCTGGTCTCCAAAGTAGCCCTCAAAGACTGTTTGAGTTGAACAGACCCTGGCTGCAAACTGTCAGTAATTTTCCAACCAAGGAAAATCCCATGGACTTCACAGGAGGTCCAGGCAAGGCTGAAAAGAATCTTAACCCTCTGATAACTCCCAACGGGGGTGGGGGGCGAGGGTGGGAGTATGAGGATCTTGCCCCATCCTAGGACCTCCAACCTGGACTCTGGGACGGGGGGCTAGCAATGCACTGGCACCCGAATTTGGTTAGGCAGCACCATCGTCACAACCTCTTCAAGGGTCCCGTAGCGTTTCCAAAGCATTTCATTAGCTGTCTCGATCATTCCTTCGGCAGAACAATGCCAGAGTCTCGGGCTCTGGGATGCAAACCTCAATCGGCCTGCACTCTAAGCACTCACCGCTGTCACGCCAGGCATCTCGCACACTGTGGCCTGCAGGGCTGGGCAGAAACCGCGGGTGAAGGTGTCCGCCGCCACCTGTAGTACATTCATCCCGCCGGCAGGGGGCGGCCGTCACCCAATCGGAGCTCCTGTTGGCAGACACACTGGCCCAGTGGGGACAGATCTGATTTTTCAAGAGAAGCTGGAAATACAGAATTTTATGTGAATTCTTCAAATCGTCACGTATGGGCAGCTAATTCAGCTCGTTATAAAAGACCTCGTGAACTAAAAATAAGTTTGCAAGACAAGCTATACCCCCAAAGAGCTGCAGTGGGCAAACTGAAGTTTGACCCCAGAGTGTGGGATCCTGACTTCACTCAAAAATGCCACGGCTTTATATCATTATTCCAACGCCCGCATTTTATGTGTGGGGAGACTGAGTTCAGAGAAAAGAAGGACTTGTCCAGGTTTGTTAGGGCAGAGCCGAGAGTAGGACTCAGGAGTCCTGACATCTGGTGCGGTCTTTCTTGCTTCAGAAGAACACCCACCAGAACCCTGGGGTCCCCAGCGAAGTGTGATCCTGTAGCTTAGAGGGCGTGCGCCGGAGAGCTGGTCCTGGCCAGGGGAGCCCTGACAGGGCTGGGGAGGTCGTCAGAGCCCAAGGGCAGGAGGGGGGGGCAGGAGTTTATTTTTAGCTGCCTAGAATGTGCCTGTAAGCCTTATTTAGACATCAGGCGACAGAGTGAGCTGGAGGCAGCAGGGCCGGGGGAGGAGATAGCCCCCTCCCCCTCCTGGGGCTCCTTTTACAACTGCTCTCCCCTGCCTGCCCCCTTATCATCCTTTCTGGGGGCTCTCGGGCTGCTCTAAATAGCAGCTCTTGGAGGCGTGGGCGCTCTCCTGCTCCGGCTGGCTGGCTGGCTGGCTGGCTGGCTGGCTTTCTCCTCCACCTCCACCCCTTATCCCCTATTCCCCATAGTCCCGTAGAGAAATAAAGCTCTAGAGACCTAGAATGTTTTCTCTTCACCCTTCTGGGGTCACAGATCTCTTTGAGAAGCTGGAGTCATTCATCATAGTAGTTTAGAGCTCAGGTAGGGAAGACCGATTAACATCTGCCTGATCGAGCTTATGACACGAAGCAAGTTCTTACACTCCCCCAAACTGAGTTTTCACTTTACAGTGGATGGTTCCTGATGATTAAATGTGGTAAAGGATGTAAAGACTTTAGCATATCATAACAAATCATCAGTAAGTGATAGTGATGGTGATTAAAGCTATAGACCAAAATGGAATCACTCATACACACACCATTCAAGAGGTTCATGTAACCTCTGTGGCCCATGGATCCCAATCCATCCAATTAATCCATTCATCATTTCTTGTGGTATATAACTGACAGAGAAGAAATGGACGTATTTAATGTATATGATTCCATGAGTTTGGACATACGCATAGACCCCTGAAACCATCACCACAATCAAGGTCAATAAACATATTCATCACTTCCAAAAGTTTCCTTTGTGCTTCTTTATTTTTTTGGTTTTTGTTTCGGTCTGTTTTTGTGGTAAGAACACTTAACCTAAGATCCACACCCTGGTACCAATTGAGTGTTGTTAACTATAGGCACTATGTTGTACCACAGAGCTCTAGAAACATCTTTCTCTTCTCTGCTTCTATGAGTTTGACTATTTGAGAAATCTTATGTAAGTAGCATCATTCAGTATTTGTCCTCCTGTGACTTATTTCACGATGCGTTAGTCCTTAAGATTCATCCATGTGTCACAAGTGGCAACTGTTCCTTCTATTTTTTTTAAGATTTTTTTAATGTTTTTCAAATTTATTTTGAGAAAGAGAGAGAGCGCGCGCGTGTGTGCACACACACAGATGCGGGAGGGGCAGAGAGAGAGAAAGAGAGAGAGAGAGAGAGAGAGAGAGAGAGAGAGAGAATTCCAAGCAGGCTCCAAGCTGCCGGCCCAGAGCCTGACTCAGGACTCAATCTCACAAATTACAGGATCATGATGAGAGCCGAAATCAAGAGTCAGATGCTTAACAGACTGAGCACCAGGCACCCCTAAATTTCCTTCTTTTTAAAGGCTAATATCCCACTGTATGTACATACCACATTTTCTTTATCTGTTCATCTGTCAGTGGACATTTGGGCTGTTTCCATATCTTAGCTATGGTGAATACTGTTGTAATAAACATGGGTGTGCAGATATCTCTTCAAGATCCTGATTTCCGGGGCACCTTGGTGGCTCAGTCAGTTAAGCACCTGACTTTGGCTTGGGTCATGATCTCCCAGTTTCTGAGTTTGAGCTCCACATCAGGCTCTGTGCTGACAGCTCAGAGCCTGGAGCCTGCTTCAGATTCTGTGTCTCCCTCTCTCTCTCTCTGCTCCTTCCCTGCTCTCTCTCTATCTCTCTTTCTCTCAAAAATGAATAAACATTTAAAAAAATTTTTTTTAAAGATCTTTATTTCAGTTCTTGTGGATATATATCCAGAAGTGGAATTACTGGATGATTTTACCATATTTTTAACTTTTAAAGGAAACTCCACACTGTTTTCCATAGTGTCCACACCACTTTACATCCCCACCAACAGTGTACTGGAACAAAAGTGTCTTGAATCTCAGTCTTGACTCATTTGAGGAATAACTTCTGTCTCTGAAAAGGGATCAAAACAAAGATCTCTTCCCGTGGCAATGACAATGGATCTGAGCATCCCTTCTTTCAGGACCCGTACCCCAGCAGATCCTTGCATGCTTTCTCCAACCCGCCCTACCAAAGTTAGCTTCTGTTAACATACCTCCCGCAATGGGGCACTCACTCCCGGTCAAACCAGACCCCCGAATCTTGGGCCAGTTGGCAGTTCTTTCCTCCCAAGGAGGTGGACTCTACATTCCAGGGTTCCTCTACCCACTGCTTCTGGTTTTCCAAGACAACTAGGAGGACTCATCATCTTCGAGTGCTCTAGACGCAAAAGTGCGTCGAGGGGGAGTGGGGTGAGCTGGAGGTTCGACCTCCTTCCAGCCTTGCCCCACGTCCAAGCCCTGCCTGAACTCGGGCTTTTCCAGCAATCCAGGTTCCCGCGGCCGCCACCCTCTGCAGCTGCTTCTTTAAGAAGTGCCAAGGGGCTGGTCCTTGCTACTGTCCTTGGATCCTGTCCAGGGCCCTGATTTAAAAGGTATTGCAACGTTTTTAAAACAAAACAAAAAACAAACATGTGTTGTAACCCAAGGCCCTGGTAACCACAACACGGCTGGCTTCTAGCTGCCACCTCCCAGGCTAAGAGGGGAGGAAACAGCTCTCCGCCTACCCGAGGCACCCTATACTCTGCAGTGCCCGCCCGCCGTAGTTACCATATTATATTAGGCTGGAAGTTCCGTGAGGGCAGGGCCTGAGCTGGACCCCGGGGGCTGCAGTCCTGGACCGAAGTGCCTTTTGGACCCTCACCAGTTCTCTTAGGAACCATTCTGGGGGCTACTGGACGGCTCCAGGCCAGTGCTCTCTGTCCACACTCCACCCGCGCCCCAGAGTGAGCGTTTATAACAGCAGTCTGATGGTGCCTCTCTCGCTGCCCACGGGACAGAGTAAAAGCAGCTTGGCTGGGCCTTCAAGGCTTCTTCCGCCTGTCTGCAACTCCTGCGCTCCCCCCACCCCCGTTTGCCAGCTCTCCAGCCATACTGAGGCACTGAGCCGCCCCGAAAACCCACACAGCCCTGGGCCTGAAAGGTCTTCCCTACTCTCTTTCTTCCTTTTTTTTCTCTTTATTTTTTTTAAGTGTATTTGTTTATTTTGAGAGAGAGAGAGAGAGAGAGAGAGAGAGAGAGAGAGATTGTGTAAGCGGGGGAGGTGCAGAGAGGGAGAGAGGGAGAATCCCAAGCAGGGTCTCCACTGTCAGCCCAGAGCCCGACGTGGGGCTCAGACTCATGAACCTGTGTGATCAAGAGGCTCGGGGCCTAACTCACTGAGCCACCCAGGCGGCCCCTTTTTTTTATTTTACTTTTATACATGTGTAAACTGCAAAATTATCACCACAGTATGGTCAGTTACATCCATCACTTTCTTTACAAGAAGAACCCCTGCTTAATCAAACATCACATCTTTGGTGAAGCCTGCTGTGTCCTGCTCTCTCCCAGGCGGAATTCGCTACTCCTGCTTCGTGGTACTTTTCCATACCCCTTGTTACATTACTTGTCTACCTGGAGCAGAGGCAGTGTCGCCTTCTGCAGATGTTTTATTTAGCTTGCATGATGGGGGAGGGGGGGGCTTATACATTAAAAAACAAAATAAGACAAAAACGGATTTCTCGTTTCTCTGTCTCTTTTTTTTTTTTTTTTTTTTAGTTTATTTATTTCTTTTGAGAGAGAGACAGAAAGAGAGAGAGCTCGGAAGAGAGGCAGACAGAGAGGGAGAGAGAGAATCCCAAGCAGGCTCCATGCTGTCAGCTCAGAGCCTGAGCCAGGGCTCAAGCCACCGTGAGACCATGACCTGAGGCGAAATCCAGAGTCAGATGCTTGGGGCGCCTGGGTGGCTCCTGTCGGTTAAGTGTCAGTCTTGGGCTCAGGTCATGATCTCATGGCTTGTGGGTTTGAGCCCCACATCAGGCTCTCTGCTGTCAGTGTAGAGCCTGCTTTGGATCCTCTGTCTCCCGCTCTCTCTCTGCCCTTCCCCCACTTGCTCTCTCTCTCAAAAAATAAACATTAAAAAAAAAAAAAAAAAGAGTCAGATGCTTACCTGACTGAGCCATCCAGGGGCTTAGTTTCTCTTGAACACCTGGAAGTCAGGCCCTCCTGATGCCCGTCCACTGTCACGTACCCATTGGTGCTCCTTGCAGATGGCTGTGTGATTTCCAGCTGGCACCCCCCTCCCCGCTGATGTACCTACCCAGCCCTGTAGGCATTTCAGCTTTAAGCCGTGGACCTAGACCATTCCTCTCAGATATTCTGTGTCACTCCCATTTACCAATATTTGACTTCCTTGTCCCCATAAATTTTCGTATCCCAGGAGTTCCAATATGTTGGCAAAGTGTAAACGAATGAATAGAATCGGGTCAATACAAAATACAAACGTCACAAATTCCTTTGTTAAATCATGTGTTCCAATCTTTGACTTGGAAAGCTCAGTGTCCGTCCTCACCATTCTCTGACTCTCATCCCAGTTACTTTCCTGCAGGGAAGATGCTCTCACTGGAACAGAGCAAGGAGGGTAGCATCAGGGCTAGGAGGAGCAGAAGGGCAGGGATGGGGCAGTTATCGGTCAGGAAAGGGTGGCTTAAATCGTGATTACATAGCAGTACACATAGGTGGACAAGTCTTCATTGTTCAAATTAAAGAACCGGGCGCCTGGGTGGCTCAGTCATTAAGCATCTGACTTCAGCTCAGGTCATGATCTCATGGTTGTTGAGTTTCAGTCCTACATGGGGTGAGCACGAACCCTGCTTCGGGTGAGCTGGAGCCCTGCTTCAGGTAAAAATATGAGCCCTGATGGGTCCTGCCTCTCTGCCTCTCTGCCTCTCTGCCCCCCCTTTCTTTCTGCCCCTTGTGGGATATTCTCTCTCTCTCTCTCTCTCTCTCTCTCTCTCTCTCTCCTTCTGCCCTTCACTCACTTGCATCCCCCCTCTAAAATAAATAAATAAAAATAAAGAATGAAACGGAGTGCTAGAAACAAGCATATACAGTGAACAAGGATGTACAGTAAATACGTCTGAAGCTGAAAGGAATCGAGAACATGCAGAACGTACAAACCGTCCTCTGATAAGGGATATGAGGGGGTCACGTAGGAGGGGCAGGCCAATTACTGGCTTAGGTGCAGCCAGGCAAGTGACTATTCATCTTTGATCTGGAAAGACCCCAGCTAATGTTGGAGTCCCGCTCATTCAGTTACATTTAAATCAACAAACGCTCATCAGAGGACCCTATCTAGGATTCAGTCTTAGTTCCTAGATATAAGGTGGCTCAGGGCCTGGTTCAGAACCCACAGCACAGTCCCTTGTGTTTCACATGGAGAGGGCAGTACAGGTAGGGGTGACCTAGACATCAGCCCAGCCAAGGATGTCTCAAACATGGAAAATCGGGCTCACACATAGACTCACTGAGCCCTGGACCCCACTTCCTACCTCACCTCCAAACTCATGTTAAAAAATCACCGTCAGACATCAGGAGGACATAAAGGTCAAGCAACTCAAATATAAGCACACATCCAAATTGCCTGGAGGACTTGTAAAACACAGATGCCTGAGCCCCACAGCCAGCATTTCTGATTCAGGTGGTCTGGGGTGGGGCCGAAGAATTTCTAACAACTTCCCAAAAGATGTGAATGCTGCTGATCCCTGAGAACCACTGATATAAAGAAATGTCCACCCCTGTCCATTGCTAATATTTCCAGAACCTAGAGCCCACTTAAAGAAGTGATCTACAATTTTCCTTAGAGAAACTCTTCATGTGACATTGTGCCTTTCCTACTCTGTATTACCGTATTGAGATCCTCGAAGACTTCCATCTGAACTTTATTGAACAGATAAAATGCTAACCAATGATTATTGACGTGCATCGACTCTTGGTAAAGAAAATGGTAAAGTGAATCTTGCCTGCCGCCTCTCCCAAGGCAGCCCCAAATCCACACGTATCCTGGGACAATAGGCAGGGGTGGCTTTTCACTAATTAGCATTACTCAGGCTCCATTCTCCTTTCCAAAAACTCCCCCATCAATTAGTTCAACATAATTCAGCATAATTTTTTTAATGTTTATTTATTTTTGAGGGAGAGAGAGAGCAAGGGAGGAGCAGAGAGAGAGAGAGACAGAGGATCCGAAGCAGGCTCTGCACGCTTAGTGGGGCTCAAATTCAATAACCATGAGATCATGACCAAAGCCGAAGTCGGGTGCTTAACCAGCTGAGCCACCCAGGCGCCCCTCAATATAATTTTTTTAAGTTTATTTATTTTGAGAGAGGAGAGAAAGAGAGTGAGCACAGCCGGGGGAGGGGCAGAGAGAAGGAGAGACAGAATTTCAAGCAGTCTCTGCACCTTCAGCTCAGAGGCTGATGCGGGGCTCGAACCCACGAGGAGGACTCCAGATGATTCCTTGAGAAACACTCTAATTGAAGCCAAAGGACTTGGGGTACCTGGTTGGCTCTGTCAGTAGAACACACTACTCCTCAGGGGCAGGAGTTCGATCACCACCTTGGGGTAGAGCTTACTTAACAACAACAAAAAGCCTAAAGATTCAACAACTTTAGGTTTCCTCCCATTTTTTTCTCTTATATATAATTTCAAGAGGAAGCTATCAAAACCAACATTTCCATCAAAGGTCTGGCAAGCCCAGGGTACTTTTCTCAGCAGAGCCTCACTTCCTATCTCCAGAACTGAAGCTGGGGTGCACACAGTGTCTCCAAGAGGAAAATATTCTAAGTTCAATGTAACAAACCTTATGAATTCGTTACAAATTGCATTCTGTTGCTAGTGACAAAATGTCAATGGCAGTGGCTTAAACAAAGTTGTTGTTTATTCTATTATGTGAAAAAATTAGGAAGTAGTTGATCAAGGCTGGTATGGGGGCTCGATAAATTCATCAGAGATCAGGCTCATTCTATCTTTTTACTCAGGGTAATAAAATGGCTGCTGGAAGTCGGCCATCATGTCTGTATTCTGGGCAGGAAAAGGGGGATCCCTCCTCCCAGCTGAGTCATTTCCCTATTAGAAGTTTTCCTGGAAGCCCCAACCAGTAATTTCCCCTGACATATCACCAGTCACCCCCAGATGCATGGGAAGCTGGGTAAGTAGCCTGTTAGCCCTACACGTTGCTGACCCAGAGAATACGATTCTGTAATTAAGGAAGAAGGAAGAATGGAAGTTGAGTAAGGTGTCTGGAAGTCTCTGCCACAATCTACAAAGTACCAGAAGGGGAAGGAGGGAGGAGATGGGAGCCATGTAACCTGCAGTGCATTAGCACACAAACTAGAACTCTGCATGTGTGCTGAGAGAGCTGTGGAACAGGTACCACAAGGTTGTCGGGAGGAGACAGCATTTGAGCTGCTTCTTGATGTTCAGGTGAAACTATAACCCACAGAGATGGATGGTGCAGGAAGTCACTCCAGGCAGACAACACGTTTGGGGACCAACGGAGCTCAATCAGAAGAACCTGAACAAAAAAAGCTTTCGGAGCTTAAAGACATTTAGCAGCCACTGAGTTCAAAGGTTCCTAACCTGAGGGGCATCCGGGTGGCTCAATGGGTCCTACTCTTGATTTCAGCTCAGGTCATGGTCTCATAGTTCATGGGTTCCAGCCCCGCATAGGGTTCTGCTCCCCCCTGAAAAATGAATAAACTTCAAAAGGTTCTTAACCTGAGATGCACACATAGCCTTACTGCAGGGGCTTCAGGGGTCCCTGAATCACTTGAAATCCTTTTTTTTTTTTTAATGTTTATTTATTTTGAGAGAGAGAGAAAGAGTGTGTGTGAGCAGGGGAGGGGCAGAGAGAGAGGGAGAGAGAGAAAATCTGGGGGCTTGATCCCACCCCCCTGGGACCATGACCTGAGCTGAAGTCAAGAGTCAGTCGCTTAACCCACTGAGCCACCCAGGCGCCCCTGAATTGCCTGAAATTCTATGCAAAACTTTTTCTACGTGGGTATACTGTCCTTCTCTCATGAAAGATGTTCAGGATAATCCCCATATTATTCCTTCCAATCTTTCCCAAAAGAGCGCACCTCGTCCCCCAACTTGAACTCTACACACAACCCAGCCACCAACTCTAATTCCTCATTCCTCAACTCCCCCACCTCCACACTCTACCATGACTGCACTCATGCTCTTCCTCCCCCCCCCCCCCCCCCCCCCCCCCCCGGCCGCCCCCCCCCCCTTTCCCCCCCCCCCCCCCCCCCCGAGTTGCTCCTCTCTGCCTCTCCTCTTCCTCTACATATGGCAAGGTAAGTAGTGGTCTCCCAACCACTGGAAGTACAAAAGCATAGACTGCACAAACACCTGCAAGGGACATTGTAAGAGACATTGGTCTTAGTTGCAAGCAGCAGAAGCCGGCCTGGGACTCTAGGATTCCTTTCAGCATGAAGGTTCTTTGGCTGTGTTATTCCTCCTGGAATTCCTCTTCCCTCTCCTTACCCACCACAGTCTCTTACCTTCTTTAATCCTAATAATTTCCCCGAGGAGTACACAACTTAACATTAGCTTTATCACCTGTTTTCTATTGTTCTCCCTCTTTTTCTATGTATAGGTGCAATGTAAGAAAAAGAAAAGGCAGATTATAACTAATTCAAGGACAAGACCTGAGTCTTCTTCCCTTTACGTTCGCTATGCCTTGTCCAAAAGGTGACCGATCATCCCAGTGGGCCCAGGACTGAGGGGACATGGGACCTCCAAAGCTAAAAGTGCAGAAACACTGAGCAAACCAGAATGAGTGAGCCACCCCACTTGCCCAAGAAGAGGGCACATCGTACCTGCTCATTGATTGGTAACTACGGTAGACATTTCTGCTGTTGGCCAGTATTTCTGGTTCTCTCCTTCCGGGTACGTATTGTACTTTCCCGCGCCCTTGAAGCAGAGCATGACTATGTGACTTGCTTTGGCCAATAAAATGTGAGTGGATTTCAGGTGTGTCAGTTCTGAGCAGAAGCATTTAAGACCCTTTGCACCATTCCCTTCTATATGCTCTCCTCTTGCCCTGGCGAACCCTGAAGGCATAGGGTTGAAATGACTGCATCGTAGGACGGTGCAGAATGTCTGCGTACTGCAGGGCCCCCTGCCTCCCCACGCTGGACGTGGAGTGTGAACAAAACTTAGCTTTCCTCGCAGTGAGTCACTGCAACTTTATGTGTTTCATTACCGCAGTAGAACCTAACCTAACCTAACCTGACTGGTACATCAACCACTGAAAATTCCATTAGCCAACCTTATTCAAACTCAAGCTGCAAAGCAAAACACAACACAACAAACAAACAAAAACCTTGCATGCTCGTGCATGAGCAGGGGAGGGGCAGAGAGAGAGGGAGAGAGAGAGAGAGAGAGAGAGAGAGAGAGAATCCCAAGCAGGCCGCATGCTGTCAGTGCAGAGCAGGATATGGGGCTCAGTCTCACCAGCCACGAGATCGCGACCTGAGCCGAAGTGGCACACGTAACTGACTGAGCCGCCCAAGCACCCCGATAATTTCTATTTCTCACTAAGATGTCTGGTACTGCAGACACTGCTGATTTGGGGACCACATTTTGTGAATCACTGTCTTATATTATTCTTCCTTCCATGAGCCTAATATCATCTGGGTCTTTAGTTTCCTTTCTTAGAGCCTGCTACAATTGGTCTTATAGTCTGTGGAGCGGGAATATGTGGTTTCATATTCTTTCCTCACTCATGACCGCGAGCGCCTTTTACGTGGCCATACCTCCCCAAGTGTCTCCGGGCCTTGTATAATTTGCTAATACACACACACACACACATGCACACTGACTTTCAAAGTTAGGTGTGCTTTTTCTGCACTGCCACTCCCAGAAACCTCAGCTGGTAACAAAGTGAGGGTAAATAAAAGTTCTTTTCCCCGGGCATTGACATGTGATGTCCCTTATTCCCACGGCATCTGCCTGTCTGCTCCACAAGGTTGTTGTGATGGGTAACATCTATCCAGGATGGACAGAGTAGTACAGACGCTCGTGAACTGGAAAGAGCTATGGACCCAGAAGTAAAGGAGGCATTACCACTGAACAAAGTATCATTATGTATTTGTAGGGACGTGGCTCGAAGCTTAGGTTCAGGAGTTAGAACTGGAATTTATTTGGGCTCTGGTACTTCCTAGTTATGTGAGCTAAGGCAAATCACGTCTCTGATCCCCGTCTTCGTAACCTGTAAAGTGGAAGGAATAATACCTTCGTGGCAAGGAGATGGGAAAAAATAAAGTAATATGTACAAAGTAGCCAGGGCAGACCCAGCTCCCAGTAAATGGTAGCTGTTGTGTTTACTAAATCATTGTTTTCATTTTTCTTCCTGGCCTTGTCTCTGCCAAGGGTCGGGGAAAACATCCATTGTTCATAGGGATCTTCTCTGCCCTGGCCCAAAGTTGTCACCATTTACGGAGAGTCTGGTCACTTGCCGCGGGCGGTGCCACCGCGAACCCCGAGGCCCTGCTCTTTGGGTATTTACGGCGCGCGGCCGCCCCAGCTCCGACTCAAGTCTGCGCTTCCAGGTTCAGTTTCAGGGTCTCGCCGGCAGCCCCGGCCGGCGGGCGCGCAGCGGGCGGCGGGGCCCGGGCGGCTGGGTCCTCGGGGGCCCCGGAGCAGGCAGGCGGCGTCCGGGAGTCCCCGGAGGAGGATGGGCTGCGGACACAGCCGGCCGAGCTGCTGCAAAGCCCCCAAAAAGGTAAAGGGCTCCGGCGGCGAAGTTTGCCTTCAGAGGGGAGGAGGGTGCGGAACCGCTCCGCCGCAGGGACTGTCGGCGCCGCCGGCCCCCCGCCGGTCCCCCCCGGGGTGCCAGGCGGAGGACGGCCAGAGGCCGGCGCGGAGGGAGGCGGGGAAAGCTCGGCCGGGCGACGCTCTTTCCCCCACCAACCCCCCGGCCCCGGGCTGAGCCGCGCGGGGCAGCCGAGTTTAGCCACACGGCCCCCGGGCCCGGGAAGCGCAGCTAATTCCGGCTGCCTGAGTAGGGAAATGTCTAGTGCTGTGGCAGGTGCCCTCTTCCTTCGGTCTGGGAGCAGCTTCGCTGTGTGGCCACGGACTAGTGACTTGACCTCTCTGGGCCTTCCGCTTTTCCCACCGTTCGGAGGCAGATTATCTCTAAGGCCGCTACTCGCAGAATGGTCCACGGGTTTACAGCAGCGGCACCACCCGGGACCTGTTTGAAATGCAGAATCTCAGGCTCTGCCCCGGAGCTGCCAAAATAGAACCTGACTTTTTTAACGAGATACCGGGTGCTCACAACAGGCTTTAAAGTTTGAGAAGCGCCCGTCTGGAGCCTCCTCGAGGCCCCAGAGCCGGTGCATGTGGGCCGTCCTGGGGGTAGCTGGGAGGGGCCAAAGAGGGAGGAGATCTGCAGCCTGCTGCTGCCCTTCCTTTCCTTCCTGTCCCTCCCCCGAGGGGCCTCGGAGCTGGGTTAGGACCCAGGAGACTCGACTCGGGTTTCTGACAGTGGGCCCAGCTGCCCCTTGAAGTCTGACCAGCCCAGAAGGTCAGAGCCTGGGGCCGGAAGACTGTCCTCGGGGGACAGCCCCGGGCACAGAGAGGGAAGAGGGGATCCTCAAGTTCTAACTTCTCTTCCTACTACTGCCTGCCTTTCTGCCAGGTGGGGACAGGTGGTCCCATAAACTTGATGAGCCTCTGGAGACCTTGAGAGGCTCCAAGCTGCCATAAAATGTAGTTATTTTTCATAAAACTTGAATCTCCCTGCTCTCTGCTCCTGCTTTGCTAAGGCCAGGACAAGCTTTCCCTGCCTTGTGCCTAGTTCTAGTTCAGGAAGATGAGTTTTCCCCCCAAGTACAATGCCTCTCCCACTTTCCTTGCTCCTCCTTTATTCCTAGTTCAAAAAACCTCACCAAGCTCTGACCCAGAAAGAGTCACGTCTTCCCTTAATCCCACAGGGAAACTGAGGCTTGCCTGAAGCAGTGGAAGCAGAGGGCTGGCTGACAGGGATGGTGGGCAGATAGAGCCGAGCCTGGCTTGCGACTGGAATGAGCTGGTGATAGGTGGACGTCAGTTCTGGCTCTGCCATAAACAGGCTTTGTGTCCTCACCTGTGGAGTGGTGTATCCCCGAGCAAGCCCTCAGCCCTCTCGGGGCCTCGGTTTCTCCCTCTGCGTGGAGAGGAAGAGAGATGAATGGGATGACTTCTAAGGGTCGGAGGGTCCGTGTTCTCTGAACCCATGTCAGCATCTGAGTCTGCAAAGTGAGCCGAGTGTGATTTCCATCTAAGCAGGGACAGAAGGAGACTGGAAGAGGAGCCCTGGTCTAGGCATGACCCTTCCAACAGTGAGCATGGGTTCCCTTGCCTCCTGGCCCTTCTGAGAGCCTTACCAGCTGTCCCTGTCTGTCCTTGGTACAGCCTGAACTGGACCCTCCCGCCCCAAGCTTTGAAGGGCAAGTCAAGTCCACACAGACTATCCGAGTGGGAAAGGGCCCTGGGTATCGCCTGGGCTGATATACCCAGTATACAGATGGGAGGTTAAGGCCTGGAGAAGGGAAGGAGTAACTTAGAGCAGACCCCGGGTATCCAGCCCCCTAGTCCAGTGCTCTTTGTCCCCACCCCAACTCTGTGCTTCATGTGGCTTCTTAGTGATTCCAAAGCCTTTTGGCATCAAAGCCTTCACTCTGTGGCCTCAGGGCAGTCTGGCCTTCCTTCCTTGCCCCAGCAACGCCAGGCCTCTGCCCCTGTGCGGCGGGACTTACAGGCCAGTTCTGTTTAAAGTTCATGCCTGTTTCCATCCCTCCAGGCTGTGCTCCTGCCCAATTTCTTATCCAAGGATGCTCCCAAGGCCATCCTCACAGGCTGTCAGTCCCCTGGGGGGACACAGGGCTCTAAGGATGGGAGGTGCAAAGATGAGCTCAGACTACAGAAGGGTCAGATTGAGGCAACGATGACTCACCCTTAGTGGCAGTTGACAGAGTACTCTCGCTCACATCCTGCGGGCCGGCCTCGCAAAAGCCCTGGGAGCTAGGCTGAGCTGCAGGGTCTTCACCACTCCACAGGTGAGGACACGAAGGTTCAGAGAGGCGTGATGTGTCCAAAGTCATAGAGCCGGCTGGGGATAAAGCTGTGCAGCTGAGCTTGGTTTGCCACACCCGGCCTGATGCTCATCGCCGGTACAGAGCAGGTGCTGTGGAAATATTTGAGTGAGCAAATGGGGGCAAACAAGAGCCAGGCTAAGCCAGGGTGAGCCTGGGGTGCAACAATAGTACCTCCTTCAGCCTCAAGAGATACAGGACGGCTCCTTGGATTGGGGCAAAGGGGGGTGTGGGGATGCCTTGACTGAGTGCTGAAGGTTTGGGAGGAGTTACAGTCGAGGCAGAGGGAAGAGCCTAAGCCAAGGCTGAACCAGAGAGAGCCCAGTATGGTGGGGCTCCTTGGGGAGAGTGGAGGTGACAGGCGGCGAGGAATGAGTCTGGAACTTTCAGCGGGGACTACCCTGGCTACGGACAGGGGCTTGACCACTAGGACCTCTCTGTCCTTCCAAGTTCAGGGATGAGAGGGTTTGCTGAGTTCTGTAGTCTCCTGTGCCTGGTGGCCTTAGCTGAGAGACCCGGCCTGAGGCTAAGCCACTGATTGGGATGAGTTGACATCCTGACGAATGAATGCCTGAGTGGGGATCGCTGGCAGCTGGGTGCTGTGGAGCCATCCACACCACGTGGTCCTTCCTAAACCCATCTTGACTGAGACCATGGGTGATGTGGTCATGTCCCCAGGAGGCCTTGGGCGGAGGATGGACAGAGGGGAGGGACCAAGGAAACAAATTTTCCATGGACTTGCCTGTAGAAGTGACATGGGAGTACAGAGGGACCTTCCATCCCCGGTAGCTTACCAGGGATGGGGAGGGGCTCCCAGTGCCTCGCGGTGGCCCCCCTGTGTGTGTGCCTGGCATGATGTCAGAACTGCCCAGTGCCCCGGGCTTTGGCTCTGGCCCCGGCACCTCAGCCCTGAGTAGAGTGTCGGAGAACTCACTTGGTCCTGCTCCCACAGCTGGGTCCTCAATGGGTGTCTTTCAGGAGCCCTTCATGAACACTTCCGGGTAGCAGGCCAGGAGAGAGAGAGAGGGAGGGCTGCAGAAGTGATTGACGTGGAAGAGCCCGGGCGTAGGCATAAATAATTCCGAAACAAAACCATGGATGCTAAGGGTGTGGGCTTTAGAGCTGGGTTCACGCATTGTTTTCTTCCCTCGGCACAGCAGGCTCTGGGCTAGGTGCTGCTTCAGTCCTGGCTCTGTCGCAGGTCCATGAAGTGACCGTGGAAAGGGCGTGGCTTCTTTGTGCCTCGGTTTCTCCATCTGTAAGATAGGCATGAGATTAGCTGCCAGGTCATAGGGTTGTTCTAGAGATTAGATGAAAGAATGCACGTAGGAGAGTCCCTGATACACGGGCTGGCAAGTACTGTGCTGTTGATAAGAGGGCGTGTGCATAATGTCAAAAGGGAGACCCAGTTATACTTTAAGGACATCACTGCCTGGATTGGACCCGAAGAAAGCAAACAGGGATGTGAGAGACAGGGGGACATGAATGTCCTTGGAAGGCTTTGGGGATTGGGGCAATGAAGCCTGGAACCTGGCCGTTACCTCCAACCCTCTGAAGCGTTGCCAAGGGGGCTTGGGGAGCAGCCTTGTTCTCTGTTGTTCCAGAAGGCAGAATTGTGGCCAGTGAGGGGAAGCTAAAGGAAGCCAGATTCTACTTCTCATGGGGAAGAAAGGTAGCGAGTTCTCCATCTCTGGAGGAGTTCAAGCAGAGGTCAGGTGACATTTTGGCAAGAACAGAAGGGGGGATTGGGACTAGCAAGTATTTAGGATTCCGCTTAAGAAATCTAATTCTGATTATTATAATGTTTAAGGCAAAATTTCGGAACTTGGAAAAATATAAAGAACTTTAAAAATCACTTTTAATCCCACCATTAAGACATAGCCTCTGTGTATATTTCAGTGTCATTCTATTTTCCCTACTATATATATAATATACATGAGGGTGACTATTTTTATACAATTGGGAATATATATATATATTTTTCTAGAGAGTGTGCATGTGGATACAAGCAGGGGAGGGGCAGAGGGAGTGGGAGAGATTATCTTAAGCAGGCTCCACACTCAGCAGGGATCCATGACCCTGGGATCATGACCTGAGCCAGAATCAAGAGTTGGATGCTCAACCGGCTGAGCCACCCACGTGCCCCAGGAATATGTTTTAAATAGCCATACTCTAGTTAATATTTTCTGGGTGCATTTTTGTTAAATCGTCCACAGAAACATGATTTTTAATGGCCACCTAATATTCTGTGGATGTTCCATGGCTTATTTAACCAGTTTGGACCCTTGGTTGTTTATATGCCCTAGTCCTGTGCTCATTTTTCATGAGCATCCTTGTGTTTTCATGCTAAGGAGGGAGAGGGTGGCTTTGAGCTCAGAGGGGAGCAGAGGGACTGAGGGGTGGCTTCCTGAGACAGCTGGGTTTTGAAGGTTGGTGGGATGGGGGCTAGATGGTTGTTTTGGGGTAAGTGGGAAATAGGAAAGTCCGGGCCCTGACATCTGGTCAGTAGGAACAGGGCAAATCTGACCTCTTAGCTTGGTTTGCTGAGGGTGGGGTGGTCGGGAGTATGAAAGGAAGCTGACTTTCCTGGGCACCGAGCCCTCTGCCCCACGCATCGTGGAGACGTTGGTGTGTATGTAGCCTCCGAGCTAATGATTTTTGCCCAGTCTGTAAAATCATGCCAGCTAAAGCCCTTATGGGCTTCCATACATATGCATTCTGAAAATCTTGTGAGATTGAAAGCCAGATTTCTGTTTTATAAAGGGACATCTGTACCCTGTGACCTAAGACGATTAGAAAAATTTCTAATAATCCTTGCCTTAGAGACTCAATCTTTGGCAACACATTTTCTGCACATGTACATGTTTTTAATTCTATTCTTTTCCTTTGTAGTTGAATTCCCAGGTGGCTGGCATAGGTCCCTCAAGGGCCCCCAGCCACCTAAAGACTTGCATCTTTGCCAAAATTGGGTGTTGAGTTTGGGGCCTGTGCTTCATGTCTTTTGTTGTTGTTGTTGTAAAGAGAACAGGAAAGATAAAACTTCAAATTAGTTGCCCAGAAGCAGGCTGCTATGTCGGTCAAGCTGGTGACACTCTTGGCGGGGGGGGGATGGCCACCTGACCTCTCAGTATTTGTAGATCAGGTAGTAAACGAGTGTCTGAAATCTGCCTAGGAAAAGGTTTCTAAAGGGCCTCGATAAAACATTCATGTTCGAAGAAGAAACCGGGAAAAAGTAGGAATACCCTCCAATAAAAGGAAGAACCTGATGGTTGGCCCGAGTTCTGGGGGCACTTGGGGTTCCATCTTTGTCTTCTCAGTCCTCCACCCTCAGAGCACTGTGAACCGTGCAGGATGACCTGGAGGCAGAGCAGGACCCGGAGGGAGAGCAGGGGGAGCCCCTGTGAGCACACCGTGGGCAGAGAGAAGGCGCAAGAGAACGTCCATCCTTCTTCAGCGTGTGGAGATCTAAACCTGCCCATTACCTGAAGACAAGTCACCTGGCATTTCTCGCCAGGTGAATTTTAATCCCTGAAAATCGTTGATCTTGTCACTTTATTTTCAAACCTGAATCTTCCCGAACATCTAGGCCAGATGCCTTACAATACCTAAAACACCCCTCCCACGTCCATGCTTTTCCCCCAGATAAGTGATGTACAACCTGACCTACTTCCACGTCTCCCTCTCCCCCAATGGTGGAGCTCTTTCACTGAGTGTGCCAGAACCTTGTAGACCTCCTTGCCATTTCTCCATGGCTCCACACCACCCTACCTGCTGCCGCTCCTTAAGGAAATAGCCTTGATGTTAGGAAATTTATCTGTACCCCCCCCCAACTCATGTGCACCTAGAACCCATGAATGTGACCTTATTTTGGAGATGGGATCCAGTTAGGATGAGGTCATACTGGATTAGGACGGGCCTTCATCCAATGACAGTTATCCTCATAAGAACAGGAAATTTTGGACAGGGAGAAGGCCATGCGGTAACAGAAGCAGGGATTGGAAGGATGCGGACGCACAGGCCAAGGGACACCAAGACTTGCTGGCAACTGCCAGAAGCCAGGAGAAGGAGCTAGGACGGATTCTTCCTCAGAACCTCCAGAAGGAACCCACTCACCTGACAACCTTGCTTTTGGACTTGTAGCCTCCAGAACTGTGGGAGAGCACACTTCCGTTTTAAGGCTCCATCTTTGTGGTGATTTGCTACAGCAGCCCTGGGGAGCTTGTATGTCTTCGGGTTAATGGCTCCCACCCTCGCGCTCAGCCTTCGCCCCTGCCTTGCCAGCAGTCAAGGTGGACAGCAAGAGCCCACCCTTGGACCCATGGCTCACCAGAAGAGTAGGGAGCGTGGCAAACGCGGAGGTGCTTGGACGAGGAGGCCCAGATGCTTTTGGCCACCGGCCACTGGCCGCGGCACCTGCGGAGGCAAGGGCCGCCCTGGGAGTCAGCAGTGGACTGACTCCTGCCTCTTCCACTAACTTGCTGTGGGATGGCAGATAGGAGGTTCTCTCCCTGGGCCCTGACTTCTCCATCTGTAAAATGACTGCTGTGGCTGCTTTTAGGCTTAGAGAGAGGTATTTCTTCTTGTTAATTTCTTTGCACACAAGTAAAGTTTAAATACACTGTTGTGGGTTTTTTTAATTTATTTTTTATGTTTTTACTTTATTTTTGAGAGAGAGACAGAGACAGAGACAGAGCATGAGTAGGGGAGGGGCAGAGAGAGAGGGAGACACAGAATGTGAAGCAGGCTCCAAGCTGTCAGCACAGAGCCCAACGCGGGGCTCGAACCCACAAACCGTGAGATCGTGACCTGAGCTGAAGTCGGACGCTTAACCGACTGAGCCACCCAGGCGCCCCGGAATACACTGTTGTTTAAAAAGTCCTAAGAATTAAGGTAAAACTAATGCTACCCCTCCTTGGCCACAGCAATCTTCGTCCTTTCTCTGGAGATGACAAACAAGTGCCATCAACCTGTGCTTTTCTTGGCCCTTTACTCTGTTCTTTTGTGCGCAGTAGAAATAGTTTATGTGCATATTGGTGGTCTACCAGATGCCTTTCCAACTGGGTATGTAACACGTGCTTCAGTTTTTAAACTTATGAGTGACATCGCAGAGTATTAGGTATCTTAGTGTATCGAGCCAGCCCCCACTACAGACATGAGGCTGGTTTCCAGTGTTTCCACTGTTACAAACGACTTTGCTGTGAGCGCCCTGGAGGTGCCGTGTCCTCACTGACGGGCGCCTCTCTGCTAAGCACTGCGATTGCAGGGGGGTGGGGTATGCCGCCTGTAAGCTGGGGTGGCTGCTGAGGTCCCCGTCAGCTTGCCCTTCCTTTTATTGCCTCCCCACGGGGGCTGCTCGAGAACAGAGGGTGGTGTGAAGGGTGCAGGAGACCCACCCAGGCCCTCCTGAGCAAAGGCACCTCCTTTCTTGTCCTCTGGAGAAGCCCTCTTCATGCAGGGGTTGACGGCTGAGTGTGTCGGATCACCTGCCCTGCTCTGCCCAGAGCAAACGAGTGTGACGGGATTGATACAGGATGAGGTGTCCGGATGACCTCCCTCTGCCCTTCTTCTACATCCCAAGCGTGTCAAAACCAGAAGGACTCCGATGTATCCCATTGCCCAACTCCGTGCCAGAAAGAGGAGGAAACAGAAGCCCAGAGAGGGTAGGGTACTTTCCCAAGGTCACACAGCAGGCACGTGGCAAGCCAGGGTTTTGACTCTGAACACCCACTGGGGAGTTTGCCATTGGGTTGGGGAGCAAGGTGGCTGTCTGGCAGGGTTATCTGTGCTCTCGGCACGTCTCTTGCCCTGCCCCGGCCACTGACGTCGTTTTCTGCCCCACTCCTTCAGGGTCTCAGACTGACCCAAATGCCAGAAATGGTGCAGACTGCCGTGTCCAGCACCAGACCCTCTAAGGTGATCAGAACTGGCAGACGCCCTGGGAAGCTGGTAGGGGGCCGGAAAAGGTAGGCTCTGGGGAGGAGGAAAAGGAATGTGGTGCATTGGAAAGCCTTTGTCTGGGCCTCAGCCTCTCTGTCTGTGAATGAGGATGAGCTCTGCATTCAAGGCCTGCCGCGCCGACTGCCATGGTCTGACTCAGTAGTCCTGGTGCTTAAGAGGCAGGTGGTTCTGTCCTCCCCTGAGGTCTCATTCATCAGTCGATCAAATAAGAGCAGTCGAGACCACATCCGCCCCTGACTGGGGTGCTCTGGGGGCATCACAGGTGTTCAGAGAATAGGCGGTGGCCCCCCAGCACAGCCAAGTGCAGGCTGGCCCTCCTCCCTTTAGGTCGGTTGTATCACCACACTGATCTGTATCCCCGGGGCAGTCAGTTGTGGCTGACCCCACGCTGTATGATATGAACAAATTGAACTAAATCTTCACCGCCCCAGGTACTGGTAAAATGAAATCAAATTCCGGCATTACTTTGGCAAAATACTTCTGCCCATTTTAGAGGTAGGGAAGCTGAGGCCTGTGTGTATGGTGATCAGAGCCTCTGTGATTTGGGTGGGAACGCTAATTTCTCAACAGCCCTGAACTTTTAGGCCTTGCCTTTCCTCCCACTTCTGGAGGGGGCCCTTGGGGCCTCCACCCCCACCTCCTTCCTGCCTCTACCTCAGCCAATAGGCTTGGCCTGTGGTTGGTAAGCTTCTGAAACTGCTGGTGTGGGGCCCCACCCACGCTGAGTCCAGACACCGGAAAGGCAGCTCAGATACAGCAGGGACTGAGTCCCTCAAGGCCCCAAATCATCTATCCCCTACACTTCAGCTACTGGGATCAATCTGGTGTTTGCATAAAGGAAACAGAAGGGCCTCCAGCCTCCTTGAATCCAGGTTCTCATTAGGGCTCTGCTCCCATGCTTTGAGGCCTCTGGCAAATGCTGCCCATCCCACCACTGGGCCTCAGGTTTTCCATCTGGAAATAGGAGGTGGGGATTGGAATAAACTGTCTCCAGGGGCCCTTCCAATCCTGCCTTCTGGGTCCCAGGAAGCGTTCCTCGGCCAGAATAGGTGTGATAGAACTATGTGGCCAAGGCAAGTTACGGGACAGGAAAGGAACAGGTAACTAAAGGGTCCTTTGATTACTGAACTCTCTAAGCTAAGCAGGAATAACGAGGGGATATGTCATACCACTCCATCAGAAATACACAAAGCCCGAAGGCCCACGGAAAGCATGGAGTGATGGTCCCCACAGCGAGGTTAGTGATGGTCCTAAAGTGTCTTCAGGAGGCTGAGCTATCCTCAGGGCTGCCCTTGGCTTCCACCATAGCAGGAGTCCCAAGGTGAGGAAGAGCTGGGCGGCTCCATCCGAGCTGCTTCTGCCTTACTCACTCTTGCCTGATGCAGCTCACAATTTGAGGGAAGTAGACTATGGAAATTCACCTGTACTACAAAGTACTACAACCCTGGTAATACTCTACAGAGCCCTCTGATACAATGTTAATGCTGGTGGGTTTCACATCCCATCTGCACTTTATGCTTAGCGGAGGTCTTTCCTTGCTGAACATCAAGGATACTTCACAGAATTTCAGACTGTTGGAGTTGAAGGTCCTCTGTGATCTCTCAGTCCAACCTGCGAAATGAAGGTTGCCTCTTCTTGCACGCTACCAGTGACGGAGAACTCACTACCACCGCCAAACCCCAACCTCTAGTAAGGCAGCTTATCTCTGTTCCGGGGACAGTTCTGAAATTCTTCTTCATGCTGAACTGAAACTTCTCGAAACTTCTAGTCCTCAGCCACAGTCCTGCCCTCCAAGGCTGTGGGCCACACACTAGAGCCTCCACCTTAGGATAGTCCTGTGAGATTTGAAGGCAGTGGCCAGGTTTTCTTGTCTGTTCTTGAGGCGGACCAACTTGTTCTGTTAATAGCACCTCCCATACTTTGGTTTCGTGCCTCCTGCCACGTCTTGTCAGCTGCTTCTGGATGCATTCAGTTTGTCAGTTTACCCTTCAAAATGCAAGCATATTCTAGGGGTCTCACTAGACCCGATGTGAGCTCACCTGGCACCGCCCTCCCTCTCTGCCCTGACTGTGCCACATCCCGTTACAGACCAGGTTTGCTTCAGGTTGAACCCAAAGCAGGGGTCTGGTCTGCTTGAACAAGAAGATGGGCCCCACAACCATGGTTGCTGCCAAGATATAAAGGCCCTGGGGTGCCTGGGTGGCTCAGTCGGTTGGGCGTCTGACTTCAGCTCAGGTCATGATCTCACGGTCTGTGAGTTTGAGCCCCGCGTCGGGCTCTGTGCTGACAGCTCAGAGCCTGGAGCCTGTTTCAGATTTCTGTGTCTGCCTCTCTCTGACTCTCCCCCACTCATGCTGTGTCTCTCTCTGTCTCAAAAATAAAAAAACGTTAAAAAATTAAAAAAAAAAAAAAGATATAAAGGCCCTGTTTCCAGCCTTATTAGTTGAAGGGCTGCCCTTGAGTTCAAAGGAACTGAAGAGAACACCTGTTCCAACCCTGGTGCATGACAGATAGAGACACTGAGGACCAGAGTGGGGGACTTGCCTAATGTCTCATAGTAAAGCTGGAACCCTGGTCTTCAGGTGTCTCCCCCAGTCCTGTGTTCTCCCTACGTCCTGTGCTGCCAGCTGCCCCTCGAGCTCTCTTCTCCCAAGTTTCTCTTAACTCAGGAAACCCCACTGACCTTGCTAGCCCTCCTCCAGAGCTCAATCCGAATGCCCCACCCCCAGCCCTGGGCCTCCCCGCTCTGCTTTTGGAAGGGGAAATTCTTGTGTTCCCCTCCCAGCTCCTGTCCTCTCCCACTGCAGGGTAAACTCTGCTCCGTGGCCTCTGAGGAGGAAGCTGCCAGAGTCCCAACCTGGGGATTTTCCATGCAGTAGTTGCTTATCAATTCCTACTCGGCCCTGGGCTCTGTGTCCCCAGGCTTTCGTGATTTCGGAACCACCTGCATAGATGGGCAGATGGGAGCTTCCTGGCACGTGTAGCACCCTTGGATTCTGTGGGTCTAGAACTGGGCCTGCGGGCTGTGTTAAACAAGCACTCTAGGTGGTTCTAATACGGGAGGCCCATAGGCCACATTCCTAGAAATACTGTTCTGGGCATCATAACACACATGCTGGGACAAATCCCAAGTGGATTTCAAAAATGGTCCTGGTCCTCAAGGAGCCCCTTGGCCTAGCTGGAGAAACCTGGGTAGCCAGGTAGGTACTCACATGGGTGTCTGAACAGACACTGGAGCATAGAGCTGATAGGAACTAACTCAGCCCTGGGGAGAGACAGAGGAGAAATGTTACATGAACTCAGCCCAGAAGCCTGAGAGTGTACGTCATGCTGGGATGGTCTTGAGCAGCTTGGGATACTCTTGGACACGTGGATGTGCATATTGGGACCAGAAGTACAATAGGCCTGTTTAGTTGGGCCCAGCAAATTTGCCGATTATTTTGTAAAAATGATACTGTTCCATGTTGGCAAGGTTGCAGTGACGCTGGCCTTCTTGTGTGCTGTTAGTGGGTGAGTTCTTTTAACCTTTCTGGAGGGTAGAACCCATAGCTTTGGCTATGTAACAAAGTCAGTATGTTCACTAAAGTATCATTCGGAAATTAAAAAATGGAAATAATTCAAATACTCATGCAGATTATGCGTTAAATGATTGAATTCATCCACAAGGATGTAATGTTCGAGTCATGAAAATTAATATGTGTACAGAATATTTAATGCCATGTAGTAAATGCTCATAATATATTTGAAAAATTAAAATATCAGGAAGCATAGGTAACATTCCTTTAATGAATAAATTATTACTACTACTATAATCGGAAGAAGATGTTTACAAATATTTACTAAGGAAGGAAGGCGGACAAGGAGGTTGGTAGCCTGAGGACGGATGGTGATGAGTCTTGGATGTTATTTGACGGAGGAATCCTGGGGAGTGGTTTCGTTAGGATCTGGGGACTCAGGCGCACAGTCACATCCTGCCTGTGGTCTGGAGGCTGTTCGTGGAGAAGAGTTTTTCACTTCTCTGTGGCTGTTATTTGGGAGAAGACGGTTTCTCATGAGCTTTATGATCTGACTTCAGGCCAGTCTGAGGGAGATCTCCCAAAGCATTTCAGGGTCTTTGTTCTTCAGAAAGTAATAAACTCAGGCAATGTTTGAGCTCTTAGAATATGTCAGACATTATAGGTGCATTATCCCATCTAATCCTTAAAGCAACGTTAGAAATCCGAGGTTTGGAGAGGCCATACAGTCACACAGGGTTTGATTTAAGATTCGAATCCAGGTCTGGGTAATTCTAGAATCCCAGAGTTCTTAACCACGCAGCTCCAGTCTCTAAAGGGCTGAGACTTCTTTCTTTTTTTTTTTTTTTTTTAATGTTTATTTGATTTATTTTGAGGCAGAGAGAGCAGGGGAGAGGCAGAGGGAAAAGGGGAAAGAGGAACCCAAGCAGGCTCCGTGCCGACAGCAGAGAACCCAACACGGGGCTCAAACTCAGGAACCGTGAGTTCATGACTTGAGCCGAAGTCAGACGCTTAACTGACTGAGCCACCCAGGCGCCCCAGTGCAGAGACCTGGTCCTGATGTTAATTTTGACATCAGGGCACAGTGTGATGGTGGCTTACCTCCCTGGGCTTCAGTGTCCTTACCTGTAATAGCCCTGCCTGTCAGTGCTATTAAGAGGATCTGAGGTCATAGGCTCCGAGTATGAACACCATGGGGATCGACTAAGACCTCCTTGCCTCTCCTTCACAAAGGAGGGAGCAGGGCCCAGAAGAGGGAAGAGATTTATCCAGTTTTGTAGAGCCAGGCCTGGAATTCAGGAATTCTCAGTCCCATGAAAAACATTCCCAGATTAGTGTAACCAGTCGTGGCAACGGGGATGAGACAACCATTTATCTCCTCCTTCCTGCAGCCCAGGATAGAAAGGCTGGCTCCTGTCACTTCCCCAGACTCCTGCTTTGACAGCTTCCCTGGCTTGTTCCCTGGCCAGGCACCCCCGCTCCCCGGGGCAGGGGGAGCTGAGTCTAAACAGGGTGAAAGGAAAACCCACTTGTCAGGCATGCCCAGCCACTGAGCAGATTTGAGGCACCAGGGCCTAGGGGAGGTGCCCGGTTGGGTCCAGCTTGTCAGGGGCTCACACCATACCAGGCTCTGTGCTGGGCACTGTGGGGCAGGAGCAGAAGGTTGTAGAAGCCTTCCCTTGACTTATCTTCCTCCCCAACCAGAAGTATGCTTCCTAGCAGCGTTTCAGTCATTCTTGATTGTCAACCCATATCAACTCTCCTATTAAAAAATACGATTTATGAAACTTGATTATCTGGGTGCCACTGACACTGCTTTGGGATATAGCCTTTGGCATTGGTTCCCTCCTTTGATCCAATCCAACCAATCCTGGCCAAAGTTGGTTAACGTGCCCAGAGGTATGGCTAAGATACCTGACTCTGCCAATTATCCACTAATCTGCTTTGGTTGAGCCCTAACGTCACTCGGCCTCAACTTCCTGATCTTTAAATTGGGCACGTTCATATTTCCCAGGTTCATTCTGAAGATTAGCTAAGATAATATAGATAAGACATCATAGCGTCCGGTACATCCTGAGTACGGTATCTTCCCCCCCATCAGTCAAGGTAAGTACCCCTGCCTCCTTATAGTTGGGGGAATACCCCCCTCTAACAAAGAATAAGCATGTAAAATCATGGCTTGGACTTCTGATGCTTTGTCCCCAATATGGGGAACTTGGAAGGAAGTTGTGGTAGCCATAGGCCCTGAGAGGAAAGGGGAATTGTCTCTGAACTAGAGGTTGGGAAGTTTCAGCCATAACTGGAGTGAGGGTAATAGCAGGAGGTCTGGCCAAGTCCTGGGAGAAGAAAGAGGTGGGCAGGGAGGGCCCCGTGGATGGCAGCACAAACCACAAGGCTCTAAGGACAGGTCAACCAGCATCAAACTCCCCAGTGAGGGTTCGCCTGGAAATGATGAGAAATTCTGCTCTGGGAACCCCTTCCCCTTTGGCTAGTGGGGGAGGCAGCCTAAGTAACTGGATACAGGGCAGGCTCTGGCATAACTGGAAGTTGTGTCTTGCCTTTGGAAGGATCCTACACCCATCCTCACACTGACCTCTACCCTCTACCCTCACGTCATTGTTGTCTCCTTTCTTCCAGAGGCGCCGCAAACCAGATCAGCTACCCAGACCACAGCCACAGGAATTAGGTCCCCTCAATGGGGACACAGGTGAGTGGCCAGGCCTACATATGCCCTCCCCACCATCCATGAGGTTTCCTCCCTTATAACCAACAAAGGTGATACAGCTGTTTAATTATCTCATGAGACCTTAAGTCAGTTACATTAATAGGAGTATCATGTCTAAAATGAGGGAGGTGATAGTCCTGACCTGTACTGGCCTGTTCCTGGCTATTGATGTCATACCTGGAGTGCGGAGTTTATTTCTGGAAAGTACACTTTCAGAAGAATCCAGAAAAATTGGAGGGAGTACAGTGGAAGGCAGATCAGGCTGGTGAGGAATCTAGAAGCCACGTCCTATAAGGAGCAGTTAAAGGAGCAGAGGATGTTCTACCTGGAAAGAAGATACTGCAGTAAAACACAACAGTTCTCTCCAAGTGTCTGAAGTGCCCTCATAGAGAAGAAAGATAAGCCTTGTTCAGTGTGACTCAGAGGTCAGTAGAAGGGCTTCAAGGCGGCAGAAACAGGCAGGCAGAATTCAGTTCAATCTCAAAGGATTTTTTGTGTGATTGTTGTTTTAGAACCATCAGAGCTGCCTCATAATGAAACGAGCTCTCGTCTCTGAAAGTGTCCAGTTACAGGCTGAAGACTGTCAGGGACATTATAGATGAAGTTTAAGTTCCAGATCAGCCATGGGACCAGAATTCAGAGGTTCTGTAACCTGCCTGTACATAAGAATTACTTGGGGGAACATCAAAGATACGGATTCTGGGGCCCCGCCGCCGACCAAGTAATTAAGAATCTCTGGGAGTGGGGCTGAAGACTATTGTTGGTGACGATATCTGTCTTATAAGCTTCTCCCTGGCTGGGGCCAGGTTGTGGACCAAAGCCTGGGATGCTGAGCCAAATGGTTTGTTTGAGTCTGGGGTTCTCTGTACTTGACCACTGCCATCCCCCAGGACTCAGGGCACGTGGGTATTATTATTATCCTGAGTTCACATATTGGGTAACTGAGGCACAGAGAGGATGGGTCATGCCCTAGGTCACACCCAGAGCCTACTGGACTCAGCTGCGTGGGCGGGTTTTGGAGTTTCCCTAAGCAAGAGCGAAGCTTCCTGTTGGCGCCTCCTTCCCACTCACAGCAGCCCCTCTGCCTCCAGCTGGGGGTGGGGCCTGCTAAAGGTCATGGGTCACACACTCAGACACCTTCAGGCTCCAGCAGGTAAAGCAGGTGATGAGGCAGCCTCAGGAGAGAGAGGCAAGGCCTGGGGTAAATGGCAGAGCCACACCCTGGACAAAGCAGGAGACAGGCCGGCCTCAGCTTCATACACTGCCAGTTCTCCTGCTCCTTGAAAACAAGTTGGACAGACATCTGTACATGAAGTAAAAGCTGCCCAGTTAGTAAACCTCACCAACTAATTTTTTAAAAATGTTTATTTCCTTATTTATTTTGAGAGAGAGGACAGAGACCGCGTGAGCCGAGAATGGGCAGAGAGAGAGAGAGAGGGAGAGAGAGAGAATCCCAAGCAGGCTCCACATGGTCAGCACAGAGCTTGATGCAGGGGTTCGAGCGCACAAACCACGAGATCATGACCTGAGCCAAAATCATGAGTCTGACGCTTACCTGACTAAGCCGCCCAGGCACCCTGCAACTAATTATTTTTTAAATTTAGATATTAGCTAGAGCAAATTGTACCTTTACGGGCTGAGTCTGTCCTGCAAGTTACCAGCTCTGCTGTAGATCCTAGAGGACAACAAAATGAGCCCACTGGCTCCTGCACTAAGGAGGGTCTCCCAAGCCAGAGAGATGTGCGGGGTTGGGGGGGCCTCTGGAGGTTGATCTCCCAACTGAAACTGTTCTTGAGGTGGACACTAGAGTTATCATCCCTTAGCCCTGGCCTCCCACATCCTCTCTGCCGGACCCTGGCTTCTCCTCTGCTCTGTGTGCATTTTTTGCTTCCTCACTCACAGCCACAACTGTCCAGCTGTGCGCATCTGAGGAGGCTGAGCGGTGCCAGAAGGATATAACCAGAATTCTCCAGCAACACGAAGAGGACAGGAAGAAATGGGCACAACAGGTAAGTCCAGGTGACACAACCCCACCTGTGTTGAACAGGAAAACCTCCTGCTCAGCTAACCTCGCTAAGTCCCAGAGTGAGGACCAACTTTTGATTTTGTTGTTGTAAGTATCTCTTACTCCATTACCAAGAAGGGAGTCCTTTATCTTTTGAATAAATATTTGTAACTGCTTGCATGTTATGTACATTATATGCAATGAAAGGTCAGGAAACACTCTGATGCAGTAGAAAGACTTCCTGCCTGGAGCGGGCATCAGGGTTGGAAGACCCCTACTTGCCTTCCACCTAGACGGTTCTCTAGGAGCCCCCTTCTAAGCCCTAAAGAAGCAAAGTCAGCCACATCTGCTGTGTCTTGGAGGCCTTGTGCCCTCTCTGAACTCAGATTGTCCCCATCACGTAGACGACAGGGTGGGACTCTGATCACCAGCCTCTGCAAAGCTCCAGGGTTCCGGGAGTGGATAAGCGAGGCTGTGCTGAACCTGCTCAATCTCACACTGCTTACCACTTTCTGTCCCCAGGTAGAGAAGGAGAGGGAGCTGGAGCTTCGAGAGAAACTAGATGAACAGCAAAGAGCCCTGGAGGCAGAGCATGAGGAGGCACTGCAAGGTAAGGATGGAAATGCTTCACTAGCATAGATGTAGAAGGGTCCTTCTTGGGCCCTCACCTCACCGAGTTCACAGGTGGTCTCCCACTGCCTCCTCCCTCCTGCCTCTAGCCCCTCCCCCCACCTGTAGCCCCTCCCTCCTGCCTATGGCCCCTCCCTCCTGCTATGGCCCCTCCCTCCTGCTATGGCCCCTCCCTTCTCTCACTGGCCCCTCCCTCCTGCCTCTGGTCCTTTTCTCCTACCTCTGGCTGTCCCCTCCTGCCTCTGGTCCACAAGCAGTTGGCTGCCTCCGCACTGGAGTCTTCAGTATCCTTGGACTTGTCCTTTCAGGAAAGGCTTTAAAACTCTGACACCATGCTTTGTTTAACCTTAGTTGAGACGTTTTTTCCCTTAAAATTTTAAAAGCAATTCATATTCCTTAAAGGAAATTTGAAAAATCTAGACAAATAGGAGAATTTTTAAATATCCATATTCCTTCCCTACAACGATGACAGCTCTTAAATTTTATGGTTAGGTTATTTATATGGTTAGTTATTTTTTTCAAATAGCTTTCTTTCCTTTTATATGTGATGTAACAATGATAGAAAATTTAGAATCTATGGACTAAACAATACGATCTTATAGCATAGTGGTTAAGATCTCAGGCTCTGCAGCCACAGTCCCTGGGTTTGAATCCCTGCTTCCCCTCTTACTGGCTGTGCAACCTTGAAGAATTTAGTTAATCTCATTCCTAGGGTGTTTATGAGAATTAAATGATTTGTTAGATAGATGGATAGGTAAAATTTAGAACAGTGCCTGATATTTCATAAGATACTTAGCAAATAATAATTAGTACTTATTTTATTATTGCAAAAATTAAAATTGTGTACAATTCTACCCAGAACCAGTCACTAGTCACTGTTACCCCTTTAATATAGATCCTTTTCACTCTGTGTGTGTGTGTGTGTGTGTGTGTGTGTGTGTGTGTTTGTATACACCTGGGATATTCTTCTATACACACACATATACATTGGGGGGAGGAGATAAATTGATTTTTCTGTTTGAATGGTATTAACATCTTGTCATTAAACTTCTGTAATATAAGTTTTAGCAACTGCACAGCATTCCAATGCGTACCCTTATTCATTTACTGAGCCCCATTGGTTAGGCATTTAGGTAATTTCAAACTTTTGCCACTGTTTATAATAGCAATGATACTTACACAGTGAACTCTGTTTTGTAAAATCTTTGCCACATTCATGATTTTATCTTTCAAAAAACATTCTGGTAGAGTTGGTGTGGCAAAGTATATATCTATATCTATATCTATATCTATATCTATATCTGTATCTATACGCACACCCATATATATATATATACCCATATATATATATATATATATGGGTAAAATACATACAAGACTTACCATTAGTGACACTTAGTACCTTCACAGTGCCCAGCAACCATCACCCCATCCCGTTCCATCCCGTTACCCTAAAAGTAAATCTCATACCCACCAAGCAGTCACTCCCTGCACCTCCCCAACCTCCTAGCCCCTGATCCAGTCACTGGCAGCCACTGATCCACTCTCCGGTCATGGGTTTTGTCCATTCTGGATGCTCAATAAATGGAATCATACCATCCGTGACCCCCATGTCTGGCTTTCTTCACCCAGCATAATGTCTCCGGGTGCATCCATGGTGCACATTACATTTGCACTACAGTTCTTTTTTCCCCTTCCATTTTAAAAGCTACTCCCTTCCTTTTTATGGCTGAATAATATTCTATTATCATTGGCCTGGACACACCACATTTTGTTATCCATTCATTGGTTGGACGCCCTTTGGCCACTGTGCATTGTGCCACTAGCAGACGCACCTGCTTGTACACCTGCTTTCAGTTTCCCTGGGTGTACATCTGTCCAGAAGTAGAATTGCTGGGTCATACGCACATCTATGCTTAACTTTTTGAGAAACCGCCAACCTGTTTTCCACAGCAGCTGCACCACTTTGCATTCCCACCAGCAGTGCCCGAGGGTTCCAATTGCACCACATCCTCGCCAACACTTGCTATTTTCCATTGTTGTTGCTGTTGTTATTATTGCTGTCCTAGTGAGGCGTGGAGTGGTATCTCATTGCGGTTTTGATTTGCATTTCCCTAATGCCTAGTTTTGCTGAGCATCTTTACATGTGCTTTTTGACCACTTGTGTATCTTCTTTGGCGAAGGTTGCGTGTATTTTTGACGCTATTGAAACAGACCTAGAAAATGCTATACTGGTGTTTCTTTTATTCATCAGTATTTGCATGATCTTTCCCCAGAACTCTCTTTTAAAATACAGTTAGGGGGCGCCTGGGTGGCGCAGTGGGTTAAGCCTCTGAGTCTTGACCTCGGCTGAGGTCATGGTCTCACCATTTGTGACTTCAAGCCCTGCATCAGACTATGCACTGATATTGGGGTGCCTGGGTGGCTCAGTCAGTTAAGCGTCCGACTTCAGCTCAGGTCATGATCTCAGTTTGTGGGTTTGAGCTCCACATTGGTCTCTGTGCTGACAGCTCAGAGCCTTGAGCCTGCTTTGGATTCTGTGTCTCTGTCTTTCTCTGCCCCTGCTCTGCTCATGCTCTCTGTCTCAAAAATAAATAAAACATTAAAAAAATTTAATTAAAAAATACAGTTAGGATTATTTTGTATGTAAAATGTTAAGATCCTGTTCTTTCCATTTGACATTGTTTCCAACATGTTTCCAAATAATCATGCTGCTTCTAAACGTTTATAAAGGTTTGGGGCACCTGGGTGGCACAGTCGGTTAAGCGTCCGACTTCAGCCAGGTCATGATCTCGCGGTCCGTGAGTTCGAGCCCCGCGTCGGGCTCTGGGCTGATGGCTCGGAGCCTGGAGCCTGTTTCTGATTCTGTGTATCCCTCTCTCTTTGCCCCTCCCCCGTTCATGCTCTGTCTCTCTCTGTCCCAAAAATAAATAAAAAACGTTGAAAAAAAAAATTTAAACGTTTATAAAGGTTAGACCACTGCATACATGGTTTTCCTTATTTCCCATGAGTCTAGACATCTAGATTTTAACTACTGTAAGTAACACTGCACCGAAAGTCTTTTGCATAAATCTGTGCAGACATTTCATGTTATGTCCTTAGAGTCCCAGAAATGGAATAACTAGAACAGAGGTCTGAACACTTTTAAGATTCTTGAAACATATTGCAACATTAGCACAAAATGTTTTGAAATGGAATTGAAGCCCTCACCCTGGGAATTTGAAGAGTTATGTTTTAATTCTAATGTGCTGTGTGATACTGGGCCTGTCACTCAACTTCAGTTCAGTTTCTACATCTCTAGAATCTACCTTGAATCTCAGTTCATTTTCCGTATCTCTACAGTGTACCTTCCCCACCTCATGATGCTATTGTGGGAAAGCAGCTTTGCTGTCTGTGCATTGCTTTGATACTATTTTTTAGCATAATAGATAGGTTGATAAGAAAATGTTACTGTTGTAAAAACCCCAGAGGAGAAGGGACTGCCTATCTTGAATTCTTACCATCAGTCAGAATTCTTTCTTAGTTATTTCTAAATCACTTGGCTTATATAAGGTGGTACATACATGTGTATTAAATGAATGAACAAAAGCATAGTGGGAGGGGAAATACAGGATTCTATTTGTTTGGGGTGTGGTATACAGATAACTGGGAGAAACAAGTGGTGTTTTTGTTTTTTAATAATCTGTGTATTTCTTGAAGTTTTCTTTATTTTATTTTTTATTTATTTTTAATGTTTTTATTATTTGTTTTTGAGAAAGAGAGCAAGACAGAATGTGAGCAGGGGAGGGGCAGAGAGAGGGAGACACAGAATCTGAAGCAGGCTCCAAGCTCTGAGCTGTCAGCACAGAGTCCAATGCGGGGCTTGAACTCATGAACTGTGAGATCATGACCTGAGCCGAAGTTGGATGCCTTACCGACTGAGCCACCCAGGTGCCCCTGTTTTGTTTTGTTTTGTTTTGTTTTTTTCATTTTCTTAACAATGTATGTTACAAAGCAAAGCTTTTAATTTTGATAAATTCCAATTTTTTTTTCTTGTATTGATTATGCTTTTGGTGTTGTATCCTAAAAATTCTATGCCAAACCCCAGGTAACAAAGATCTTCTATGTTGTCTTCCAAAATTTGTATGGTTTTACATTTTACATTTAGATCTATGACCCCTATAATGGTGTGATTTTTCTTCTTTGGACTGTTAATATGGTGGATTACATTGATTTGAGTTTCTTTCTTTTCTTTCTTTCCTTTCTTTCTTTCTTTCTTTCTTTCCTTCTTTCTCTCTCTCTCTCTCTCTTTCTTCCTTCCTTCCTTCCTTCCTTCCTTCCTTCCTTCCTTCCTTCTAAGAGTGCACACACATGTGAGTGGGGGGAGGGGCAGAGAGAGAGAGAGAGAGAGAGAGAGAGAGAGAGAGAATCTCAATCTCACAACTGTGAGCCGAAATCAGGAGTCAGACACTTTAACCAGCTGAGCCACCCAGGTGCCCCTGATTTGAGTTTCAAATATTGAACTAGCCTTGCCTTCCTGGCATAAGCCCTACTTGGTCATGCTGCTATTATTACTCTTTTTTATATGTTGCTGAATTTGATTTGCTAATATTTTACTGAAGATATTTGTGTCTGTGTACATGAGGGCAATTGTTCTGTACCATCTGCCCAGTTCAAGTTTTAAAGTATGACTTGCCTCATAGAATGAGTTGAGATATGTCCCATTTTCTTCCATTTATGGAAGAAATTATATAGAATTGGTATTATATCATTTTTAAATGTTCAGTAGAATTTGTGAATGAAATCAACTGTTCTCACACATTTGTTATCCAGAAAGTATTTAAGTACAAATTAAAATTCTTTAGCAGTAATAGGAATGCCCAGGTTATGCATTTACCTTGGGTGAATTTTGGTAGTTTGTAGTTTTTTCGGGAATTGGTACATTTCATTTAAGTTGTCGAGTTTATATGCCTGGAATTGCTCGTAGTGGTCTCTTACTATTATTTTAAATATCTTCTGTGTCTTTGGTGGTATTCCCTCTTAATTTCTTGATATTGGTAGTTGTGTATTCTCTTTTTCTTTGTCAGTCTTGCTTAAGGTTTATCAATTTTATTAATCCTTTCCAGAAACCAGCTTTTGGGTTCATTGATTTCTTCCCCCTATTTTCAATTTCATTGATTTCTGTTTATTTCCTTCCTTCTCCTTTTTTTTTTTTTTTTTTTTTTTTTGCTTTATACTTAGCTCTTCTTTTTATGGTGTCTTAAACTAAAAGCTTAGATTGTTGATTTGAGATCTTTCTCCTTTTCTAACATAAGGCTTTAGTGCTATAAATCACCCCCCACCCCAAGCACTGAATTATCTGCATCCCACAGATTGATGTTTTGTGTTTTTATTTTTGTTCAATTCAAAATATCTTCTGGTTTTCCTTGAGACTTCCTCTTTGGCTCATCAAAACACTCATAAGTGTTTAGAGATTTATAGTTCTCTTTCTGTGACTGATTTCCAGTTTGTTTTCATTATGGTCAGAGAACATGGTTTGTATTTTGCTCATTTGATAATTTGTTAAGGTTTGTTTTATGACTCGGGATATGGTCTATCTTGTGAATGTTTCATGTGCACTTGAATAAATGTGTATTCTGCTGCTGTCAGGTTGTAGTTTATAAATTAATGAAATCAGTGTGTTGACAGTGTTCAGTTCTTCTATATTGTTACTGATTTTATGCTTCTTTTTTCTAATGAATACTGAAGAGCATAGAATCTCCAACTATAATTGTGTCATTGTTGCTCATTTCAGTTCTGTTAGTTTTTGCTTCATATATTTCAAAGCTCCTTTGTTATGTATATAAACAGTTAGGATTACTATGCCTTCCTGGAGAACTGACCTCTTTATCATTATGTAATGACCTTCCTCATCCCTGTAATATTCCTTATTCTTACGTGCACTTCATCTGAAATGAATACAGCCACCGCAACTTTCCTTTGATTAATATTGCTTTTTCTACCTTTTTACTTTTAATCTACCTATGACATATATTTAAAGTGGGTTTCTTTTAAATAGCACATAGTTGGGGGTATTTTTTTTTAAGATCCATTCTGACAATCCCTATCTTTTATTTAGGATGTTTAGATTATTTAGTTTAGTGTTGTTATTGATATGGTTGGATTTAGGTTGTCATTTTTGTATTTGTTTTCTGGTTGTTCTGTTTTTATCCTCTACTTTCCTTTCCCTGCTTTATTTTGGACTATTCGAATGTTTTTAGTATTCCACTTTAACTTGTCTATGGTCTTTTAATTATATCTCCTATATAGTTCTTTTTTTTTTTAATTCTTTGCTCTAAGAGTTACAAAATACTTAAGAGACAACTTAGAATTAATATTTTAAAATTTTTTTAATTTTTATTTATTTTTGAGAGACAGAGAGACAGAGCACAGGCAGGGGAAGGGCAGAGAGAGGGAGACAGAATCCAAAGCAGGCTCTAGGCTCTGAGCTGTCAGCACAGAGCCAGACACAGGGCTTGAACCCACGAACCATGAGACCATGACTTGAGCGGAAGTCAAACGCTTAATCGACTGAGCCACCCAGGTGCCCCCAGAATTAATATTTTGCCATGTCGAGTGGAATGCAGAAAGTTTACTATTGCGTAAGTCCCAATCCTCTCTCCTTTTTGTTGTGTTTGTCTTAGGTATTACATCTGCATACACTGAATGCCCCATCAGATAATGTTACACTGTTTACATTGATTTACCACCAATAGTAGTTTAAAGAGCACAAGGAAGAAGAGGAAGAAGAATATTACCCAGGCGTTTACCAGTCTGGTTGCTCTTCCTATAGTCCTGAAGTTTCCAGTTTTCCTCTGGTATCATTTGCTTTCTGTCTGAAGCATTTCCTTAAGCAATTCTTTTAGAAGGTCTGCAGGTGAGGAATTATTTTAGTATTTTTTCATCTGAGAATGTCTTTATTTCACCTTCTTTCCTGAGGATATTTTCACTGGCTATCAGATTCTTGATTCACCGTTCTTTTATTTCAGCCATTTTTAAAAATTTTTTTTTCAACGTTTTTTATTTATTTTTGGGACAGAGAGAGACAGAGCATGAACGGGGGAGGGGCAGAGAGAGAGGGAGACACAGAATCGGAAACATGCTCCAGGCTCCGAGCCATCAGCCCAGAGCCTGACGCGGGGCTCGAACTCACGGACCGCGAGATCGTGACCTGGCTGAAGTCGGACGCTTAACCGACTGCGCCACCCAGGCGCCCCTATTTCAGCCATTTTTATTTCTTATTTACGTTCTTACTTTTTCTCCTCTCCAAGGTTTCTGATAAGAAATCCACAGTCATTCTCCCTGTTGTTTTCTCTAAGTAATGCACTGTTTTTCTCTGCTTCTGTTCCAGATTTTTTCTTGGTTATTAGTTTTCAAAAATGATGTGCCTGGGTGTGGATTACTTTCAGTTTGCTTTCTTTGGGGCCCAGGGAGTGTCTTCGATCTGTAGGTTTACATTTTGCCACATGTGGGAAGCACTCAAACCATCCTTTCTTCAAACACGGTTTGTGTACTATGCTCTCTCTCTTCTCTTTCTGAGACTCTGATGCACGAATGTTAGACATTTCTGGATTGTGTTATGGGTCCCTGAGGCTTTGTTCATTGTTTTCCAATCGTTTTATCTCTCTGTTGTTCAGACTAGATAATCTCTATTGATCTATATTCAAGTTCACTGGCTTTTACCTATGTCATCTCTGTTCTGCTACTGAGCCCACCCAGGAAATTTTTAAATTTCATTTATCACATTTTTTAGTTCTAAAATTTCCTTTTGGTTCTTTTTAATAGCTTCTATGTGTTTGCTCAGGCTTTCTATCTTTCCATGCTTTTCAAGAGTATTCACCCTTACTTCATGAAGCATTTTTTTAATATTAAAAAAATTTTTTTTAATGTTTATTTATTTTTGAGAGTGAGAGAGAGACAGAGTGTGAGAGGGGGAGGGGCAAAGAGAGAGGGAGACACAGAATCCAAAGCAGGCTCCGGGCTCTGAGCTGTCAGCACAGAGCCTGACACGGAGCTTGAACTCACGGACCACGAGATCATACCTGAGCTGAAGACGGACGACCAACCGGCTGAGCCACCCAGGCGCCCAGATCATGAAGCATTTTTGTATCGGGTGCCTTAAAGTCTCTGTTAATAATTCCAACATCTGTAGCATCACAGTGTTGACATCTGCTGAATATCTTTCCTCAGCCAAGTTAAGATTTTCCTGCTTTTGCTGTTTCGATTCGTATGCTGAGTAATTTTGTATTATATTCTGAAATGATGTGAATACATACGATTCTGAGTCTTGTTTCAGACTGTTGGTTCCGTGGTACTTTGAATTCTGGTCTTCTTGCCCCCTCTGCCTGCTACCATTTACCTTTCGCAGTCTGCAAATAACTACTCTATTCAGTCTGTCTAGGTTTCATAGCTACATTCAGTGGGACAAACTATATGGAGTTTACATTTTCCATCTTACCTGGAATCAGAACCCGTCTTTTTTTTTTAAGGTTTTTGTTTTTTTTTTTTAATTTTTTATTTATTTTTGAGACAGAGAGCGACAGAGCATGAATGGGGGAGGGACAGAGAGAGAGGGAGACACAGAATCGGAAGCAGGCTCCAGGCTCTGAGCCATCAGCACAGAGCCCAACACCGGGCTCAAACTCACGGACTGCGAGATCGTGACCTGAGCCAAAGTTGGACGCTTAACCGACTGAGCCACCCAGGCGCCCCCAGAACCCGTCTTAATAGGCAAATTAACAAATTAGGCCCGTGATTTGGAAAAAGTTAGCCTGTAGGTTTCAAACAGCTGATCTTTTCCATTTTGACAGCTCTGACACGTTTATGTCACTGAACACTGTTTTTGTGTGTGTGTCACTGCCCACTGTGATGCAGGCCCATGTATACCTGGGCCTTTGGTCGTATGAAGCTCTTTTTTCCCTGTCCTCTCTGTCCTATTTCCCATCCCGCCCACTGGTTGGTCACTTCTCAGTTGTCTTCTTTCAGCGGAGACAAGGGTAGAATTTTCCATAAGGAGTTCTACAAAGGAGGAGGGATAATAAATACAACTATACTGGGGCACCTGGGTGGCTTAGCCTGACCAAGTCCAACTCTTGAGACCAGCTCAGGTCACAATCTCGTGAACCATGAGGTCACGCTCTGCACCGGACCTCCTGCTGACCACACCGGGCCTGCTTGGTGTTCTCTCTCCTCTCTTTCTCTGCTCCTCACATGACTGCTCACACACACATGCCACTAAATAAATAAATAAATAAATAAATAAATAAATAAAACTATATTGATTTGGGGGAATCAATCAAGGGAAAGCCCTTGAGTGTCCTTTTCTCATGCCATCCTTCGGCCATCCCTTAGTGACAACTCACTTCACAGTTGAGGCAATGGGACTTTTAGGTATTCGAGGTGATCTTTGCAAGGTTTCTCAGTTGTGAAGAAGCAGAATCAGGACAAGGTAGATTTCCCGGCCCCGGACGAAAGGTACTGACTGCAGTTTTGTGCCAGTGGTTTGATGAGTGATGATTTAACGGTTTCAAAGTTTGGGTAACCCAGCTTGTAAAACATTGGTTCTGTGCACGGTCCATGGCGTGGTGAACAAAATGAACAAGGTTGCTGCAGGATCTTTGGGGTCTTGGCCTCAGTGAGGCGTGGGTGGCCCCACAATCTGGTAGGGTTCACAATTCCTCCGAGGATATAATTTGTTTCCATTTCTATGAGCTTTTGTTAAATATCTCCTATATTTCTGGCACAGCTGCAAGCCCAGCAAACAAAGATTGAATAAGACCGTCCCCAGACCCCCGGCCCCTGGGGGGCCCTGCTAATCACGCGGGTTCTCCCGCCCTCATGGCGCCTGCCAGAAAGCTATAGGGTATCTGAGCTCACAGAGGTCTCCTTTCCCTGCAGTCCTCCGGGCCTCACACGAGCAGGAGAAGGAAGCCCTCACCCACTCCTTCCAGGAGGCCAAGGCAACCTTGCAGGTGAGAAGAGCTGGGCCATGGCAGACTCTGCCAGGGGAGGGAAGGGCCTGCGGGAAAACAGCACGGCCTCCACTTAAGGTGTGAGGGACAGGGACGAGTGTCTTCCGTGTATCCAGCCCCTCCACGTGGCGACTGGGCTCTCAGCTCAAGAGGACTCGCTCTGAGATTAGGGTTGGCCTGTTTTTCTAAGGACTATTGGAGGATCTTAGAGACCTCACGGACCGGGCACCACAGTGTGACTGGGCTGGCAGGCGGAAGCACGAAGGAAGGTGTCTGAGCCAATTTGTCAGGTCAGGCACTTCCCAGAGGGATGAAATCTTAGCTGGAACCTGAAGGATGGGTTGGAATTCTTCAAATGAAGAAGGGTAAACAAGGATGCCCTAGGCAGAAAACAAAACAAAACTGTGCTTAAAGACTTGGAGAGGAGAGGGAAATATGGAGTACGTGTAGAACTGAAAGAAGTCCAAGATGCCTGGGGTGAAGGGTATGAGTGGGAGGGAGCTGAGGTTGGACAGGAGGCGAGGGCCAAACTGTGGGGCCTGGGGGCCATATCGAAGCCCTGCTCTATCCTGAAGGTAATGGGCAAGGTTGGGGAGCAGGAAACTCCTGACAAGGGAGAGTAGGAGGCAGGAATGTACCCAGCGGCAGAAGGACTGGTGTGATGCCTGGCCGCAGGAGCAGCAAGAGGGAAGACTGGGAAAGTGCAGAGCCTGGTAGGTTGGGCTTTGAATGCCAAGCTAGCACCAGCCTCAAACACGGGGACATTGTCCCCAAGGGCATGGGGAGCCATTAAGGCTCTATGATGAGAGATAGGGCTGGCGTGTTTCAGGCAATGGTTGAAGCAAACCAAGCCTGCATTGTTGGGTAGGACAGAGTGAAGATAGATGGAAGAATCCTAAACTGACCCCTTTCCGGGAAGCACAGAAGTCCACCTTCAGCCTTTATGAACCAGGCTTTGACCATCTCCCTCCCGCTCCCTTTTCCAGGAGACCATTGATGGACTGTCCTCACAGCTGGAGGTCTTCCAGGCCAAGATGAAGAGGGTAGAAGAGTCCATTCTGAGCCGAGACTATAAGAAGCACATCCAGGTGGGTGGCAGAGAATACTTTTCCTTCTTGAATCTCCAGGGAGGTCAGGGTCTGGGCAGCAGGAAAGGCCAGGCCTTCCTCAAGGCCAGGGCTCAGACCTGAGCTTGGAAGAAACAGGGTCCTCATGTCACTGCGGGGAAAGAAAGACTTAGAGCACAGGGGGGATGGTAAAATGCTCAGGTTCTGGATTCAGGAGGAATGGGGTGCAAAGAGCTGACCTACCACTTAGCATGAGTGACTTACCCGATCGGCGCTACGGTTCCTCAGCTGGGGTGGTAGTGGGGCCTGCCTCGAAGGGCATCATTAGGCTAGAATGAGATCACGCGTAGTAAGCACTTACCGTGAGCCAAGAGAAGTAGGCGGCATGTGAGAGGCAAACAGTGATTTGGAGGCACAATGGGGAAGAGGCAGGTAGCCCCTGCCCCTCTCTCCCTGCTGGTCTGGTGAGACCACTTCGTGTCCCCATCTAGGATTACGGAAGCCCCAACCAGTTCTGGGAGCAGGAACTGGAGAGCTTACACTTTGTCATCGAGATGAAGAACGAGCGTATCCGTGAGCTGGACAAGCGGCTGATCCTCATGGAAACAGTGGTGTGTGACTGGAAGGGGGTGGGTTGCTGGGAAGATACACCTTGGGCTTCTGTTTTCCGGGCATTTCCTCTGTAAAGTGTGTGGAGGGAAGGCAGTTTGAGGAGGCCCCAGCCTGGTCCACCCCAGCTTTGACCTGCCTTCCATGCTGGCCCTTGGGACGGCTGTGGCCTGTCTGTGGCCAGTCCGGGTCAAGCAGTGGCTCCTTCTCATAGGGCCTCCGTGCTTTTCTTGACTATTCATGTTTCTCTAGCTTGGGTGACACCAGGGCAGGTAACCTGGCTAATCAGGAGGGGCTGGCAGATGTCCCCTGTCAGGCAGGGGCCGGGGAAGAAGCCGAGGCTGAAAAATCGGACCGACGTAGGAGGCCAGAGTGAGCGAGGACAGGCCTGGGGAGTGGTGGGCGTTGGGCACACAGATGGCTTTGTCTCCAGGAGAAGGGAGGCCTTGGGAACCCGGGGCTGAGTCCAAACAGAGATGATGTTGCTCTGGAAGGAGTCTCCCCACCCGCGTGTACCACACAGCCTACATTCTAATCAGGCCCGTCTCAGAGAGTCCCTGGGAATTCTGTTCAACCACGCTTGTGGAATAGTATAACAGACACATGTAATTTTATTTATATAGATTATATCCTTCTGACTTTGGGAGAACCAAAAATATCCATTCTTTTATGAACTGATGGAAATGTTACGTGGGAGTGGCTGTGTTCTTTTCCTACATCTCATGTGGCAAAATCGAAAGTTGGCAACCCTGTGTCCCCTCCTTAGTTACATACATTTTTTTAAGTAATCTCATTGCCTCACGAAATGTAACATCTAGTCCAGAATGAGTCGGTGTTTTCAGTGACCACAGATAAGAGGGAGGTGACGAAACACACTGTGCCATGTGAGTCGGGTGGCTTTCTGAGCTCCTTCTGATGTGTTGCAGAAAGAGAAAAATCTGATGTTGGAGGAAAAAATCACCACTCTGCAGCAGGAGAATGAGGAGCTCCATGTCCGGGGCCGCAACCAGATGGTTATGTCAAGGTAGCTGCCTCCCTGCCTCCTCTCCTCCCACCCCCACTCTTTTGGCCAAAATCTCTACTTAGGAGGGTCTCTGAGAAGCCTGGGGAATGGATTGGCAGGTAGGCCCAGGCCTTTCTGGGGAATGTCAAGAAAATGGAAGTGAAGAATCCCAAGGGACCCAGCTCTGCCTAGAAACCTGTCTCAGTGCCCTGATTGGTATCTGTCCCCATCCTGGCTGAGCAGGCTCCACGGCAAAGCCCAATACAGGAAGAGGGGACAGGAAATTTCTAGCTGAGGTGACCTAATGAATGAATGAATGTACATGAATGAATGAATGAACTCGTTCGAAAGGCTTAGTAAATGAGAGCCTGCCTCATGGGTCAGACATAATTCGTTGAATACTTTACATATGGTCTCACCTAATCGTCATAATTACTCGAAGAGCTGGGTCCTCCTATGATCAGTCCCATTGTACCCATGAGGACGCTGAAATTTGTCAAGAGTAAATAACTTGTCCAAGGTTACACAGCTAAACTAGTGGGGCGGATCTGAACCTGGAGCTGTCTGCCTGGGAGGGCCGGGCTCCACTGTCAGCCAATCAAATGAATGGCCTCCTGCACACAGGCAGACGACAGGACGACAGGGCGGTGGGGGCCCTGGAGCGGGCTGGCGGCCCATCCGAGGAAGGCCTCCCAGAGGAATGGGTTGGTCTGTGCGGCCGCTGTCGGGCTGCTTCCCCCTGGCGACGTCGGCCCATCTCCATCCACAGGCAGCTCTCGGAGGACCTGCTTCTCGCCCGCGAGGCCCTGGAGAAGGAGTGCCAGTTGCGGCGACAGCTCCAGCAGGAGAAGGAGGAGCTGCTGTACCGGGTCCTCGGGGCCGATGCCTCCCCCGCCTTCCCTCTGGCCTCCGTCACCCCCACCGAGGTCTCCTTCCTCGCCAGCTAGGACGCAGGGCCAGGACGCCTGTGGTCACAGCGCCCTCTTGAGGATTTACCAGAGAAGACAGCGGGGGCCTCTCGTTCCATGCCCAGGAGGGGCGGAGGGCAGGAGCGAGATGGGCAGCCAGGGTACGAGCCCAGGGAGCCCTGAGGGCTTGGGCCGTGCAGGATCACCCACCGGGCTTTGAGGCCCTAGAAGCACCTTCCCCTGAGTTGGCCCAGGAAACAAGCAAAGAGGAGTCCTTCCATCCCTCCCAGTTCTCTCCGTCCAAATCAGGGAAGTCCCGAGCTTTTCCCAGGGGCAGCCAGTGCCACTGAGGCCATCTGACGAAGAAGTGACAACCCACTGGTCCTGACTTGTCAGCTCCCCCCCTCCCCGAGATGTTCCCACCTCTGGTCGGGCCCTCCCTCAGCCTCAGGTTACCTCTCCTCTAAAACAGCCAGGGGAACCCAGCGAATGATACTTGAGTCACTACAGTGCCCCATTCTAGGATGGTGCGAGGCTCAGACCAGGGGCTGGGGGACCAGAAAGGAAGTGGCCCACACCCTGGGAATCAACAGGGAAAGGCAGGCTGCTGGTAAGGGGGTCACTGCAGGCCCTTGGGGCTGGGGCTGGGTATGGTGTGGGGCAGGCGACTGCTCCCGGTCCCGGAGTCTTGCTCAGCCCAGGGGTTAAGCCAGAGCAACTCCTCAGCCCTCCTGGTCCCTCAGTCTCAGTGACACCCGGGTACACACAGAGCTGGGACCTCATCCCTATACTGACAAGGAAACCAAAGTGGAGAGTGGGGCCCCCAAAACAAGGACTAGGACCTCCTCTGTCATCCAGCTCTTCGTGTGTTGTGCTTGTTTTTCTCCCCAGGCTCCGGAAGGATCAGATGTGCGACTTAGTCTTTCTCCTCTGACCTCTACCTGCCCCACTCACTTCCGGTCCCTCTCTTACTCCTCCCTATCTTGACTCCTTCTACCACCCCTAATGCCAGGCGCCAGGACCCCGGAATGTGGCCCTCAGCTTCCCCATCCATGCAGAAGGGCAGCTAGAGTAACCAACCTCAGCATGCCTGTCCAGCCCAGACCGTCTGTGGGTTTACTGTTCTTCTCAGGAAGCTTCAGGTCATCTGGATGCCATCATGATAACCCCTCCCCTGCACAGAGCATTTTAACTCAGTGCTCTCAGCTACACTTCCCTCCTCTCATCTGCCTAAGATCCTTGAAGCCGGTTTTTATCCCTCTTCAGCAGCAGAGCAAACAGATCACAGGAGCCAGAGGGCCTTGCCTGAGATCCCTCAGCAATAGCCCCAGGCCCCAGGCCAGCAAGTAAGAAAAGACAATCCAGTAGAACGGAGGTTTCCTCCATCATCCCAGATCCCAGACTGCCTTCTTTATTCCCCTAGATATGGTCTGGTCTTTAGCCATGTGTAGTTCTGGGAGTTCAGATGCGACTGTTTCTCCATTTCTCCCCTAGTAGGGCTAGAGGAGTGATGAGCTGTTTCTCCAGCCATAGGAAAACAAGTTATCTATCTGGGAGCCTTGGGAACAGCTCTGGAGAGAAGTGCACACATAGTTCTTCATGCAACTTTTCCCAAAGCTTGTCTGGGATACACTCATTCATTGCACATTAATAGGCATGACCAAGAAAAGAATCGATGGCCAAGTAATTTGAGAAACTCTAGATTCAGTCTAGTTAAACAGATCTGCAAAGTGCAGGACTTCTCAGAACCTTTAATATGGTAATGTGCACTACAAATTTCCAAGAAGGAAGCAGTGTCCAGCATTTTCTAAACTCCTGTGACCAATTTTCTACCCCAGCCTAAGCACTTCAGGCTGCAGAATGCACTTTAGAGAGCATGGTTTTAATTGAGAGGGGCTGGGCTGGAGAAGGGGCAAGTCATGGGGAGCAGGGTTTCCCTCAAGTAACCTATGGTGGATGCAAGGAGATAAACCGCGGTCATGGCCTCACACTGGGGCAGACAAGCCGTGGAAACAATGGTATTGTGTTTATCTGGCCCCAGTGTTTTCCTGGAACAGGGAGGAGGTAGCTCCTCTCTGAGGACATTTGCCAGTGGCAGGAATCATTGAGGAGTATGGTCTGGGCTTGGGTGACTCATCAGTGACTCTGTACTCCCTCCTGGACTTCTGGTACCCCACTGGCCCTAGCTTTGCCCAGCCTTGGAGTGGGGCCCGATGTTGGAGTGATGGCTGGCCATTAGAAGAGGTCATGGGTGGGCAGAGTCTCAGGGGTCAGTGCAAAAGGCTCTTTCTGCTCTGCAGGGGACAACGGCTTGGCATAACAACACCAAGGTTCACACAGTTACCTACCCCTGTTTCTGCCCGCTGCTCCACACCAGGATGCCTGCAGCCAGGGACAGAGCTAGGAAGGGGCAGGGGACACATGAGAGCTTCTGGTTACACGGACGTGGGTGGTGGCAGTCCCCGTGCCCTGAAGGTTGGTAGCTCTGCAGGTGTAGATGCCAGAGTCCCCAGCCCGGGCCTCTTCCACATGCAGGGTACTCCCTGCCTCCTGCTGTACCTGGCCCTCTTGGCGAACGACACTGGCCCACTCGCTGACGTAGGGGGGTCGGCCCAGCTGCAGGGACAAAACATAACTGTCCATCAGCTACCCCAGGTGTCGTCTCTGACTTAGGCACCAGCAGGCAAGTAAGAGGTACTGTGTCCCTTCAGGGAAAGGGACAGTGACTCGCCCAAGGTCACACACATATATCAGAACACCTGAAAGGCCAGGTTCTTTGTGGGAAATGTGGGCTTCTCAAGTCCCTGGGGAGAAGCTGGGGTCTCCTCTCCTACTCAAGGAGATACAGGAAGTGACTTGGCTGGGAGCAGCACCCCGTGGTGTGGGTTTTGCGGCACTCTGGTTTTGTGGGGTTGTTAATGGGTGCTGCCTCCCCAGAGAAGGGGAGGTGGGGTTCTATTATGAAAATTGTTTGAGAAACACTGAGTCAAGTAAAATTAAACTGGGGAGACTCCGGCCACTGAGTCTGTCACATGTGCATGTGAGTTTTGAATCTCCGAGGCAGGCGATGGTTATTAGAGGAAGTGTTTTCCTAAAAGCACTTTTTTGGGAGGTTGGGGCTGGACTTTCTGGTATGCTACCATTCCAAGGAACATGTTTGGGGAAATGCTAGCACAGCAAAGCCATGTCTCCCAACCATGAGTGTGTTCTTTACCGCTTGCTGGGTCTCAGTTTCCATTTTTGACAAATGGGAGGATTATCCCCCATTCGTTCCCTCCTAAGGCCTCTGGGGAGCTCACCTTCACCTTGTCTTTGCTGGGTTCAGCCCACCCTCCGAGGCTCATGTCAAATCCCACTCTTCCAGGAAGGCTTTTTAAGAATTCCTGAAGTTTTCAGTGCTGGTGGATCTGCTCTTTGACCCAGGTGCTCTCCAGATGTTTGCAGGCTGTGGGGCTAAGTTCTCTGAGAGGAAGGAACATCACTATCACCTCTCCAACAACCCCTTAGGAAGGTCTGGCCCACGGCAGATGCCCAGGAGACAGTTGCTAATGTATTTTGTTCATCTCTTATTATACACACACTGGCCACAGGGACTGAGCACTTGCCTCGGCTCTGTTCTCATGAGATTTGGGCCAGTCTGGTCTCAACTCAAACGTCACCTCAGAGAAGACTCCTTGACTCTATCTTAAGGTGCTATCACATCCGTCCTGTCGTATCCTCAGGGTAGCACTTAGTATTCTCTTGATGACCGTGTTCATTTGCCACTGTAAGCTTGCAGACAGCAGAAGCCATATCTCTTTTCGCCTCATCCTTGTGGTCTCAGCACTTAGCACAGTGTCTGGCCTGTGGTGGGTGCTCCATAATTGTTGGATAAATTAACAAAGGAACGAATTTTATACGGTAGCCTGAGAAGTAGCTCTATTTAACAAATGAGGAAACTGTGGCCCAGGAAAGGGAAGTGACTTGCCCAAGGTCACGCAGAGAAGCAGTGTCAGGTTCCTCTGAATCTCAGTCAAGCAGTGGTTCCACTCTGTCATGATCGCTCCTGACCCTCCTCCTAATTCCTCACCCCCATGCTCCTGCCCCACACACCGTCAGCGCACGCACACACACACACAGCCTCCTCTTACCCTCGGCTTACCTTCTGCCCTGGATATTCCCAGATAAAGTCCACAGCAATGTCTGGCTCACCCAGAGCCGTGCAGGTCACACTGAAGTTCTCTCCCAGTTGGACTGATGTTGCTGAAGCTTGGATGGTGGGTTTGGGGGAGGATGACGGGTCTGCCATGGAGAAGATGGGAGAGAAATGGGAACAAACATGTTGAACTGATTGTTGGAACCATTGAATGAAATGAATGGGTGGAATGAGTAAGGTCCCAGAGGGGAATGGTTGGGGTGCTTGAATTGACAGGGGATGGGTAGATGATGGAACCGGTGATCTAATGGAGGATGGATGAATGGAATGGTTGGCTTGAGGGCAGATGGATGGATGGGATAGTGTGACATGATTGAGAATGAGTGGATGGACAGAAAGCCTGCACTGATGCAGTGTCAACCAATGGCTGGCTGACTGGCTGCCTGTCTGGACAAGATGGTTGACTACGTGGGGTGTTGTTGAAAGCTGGTTGGTTGGTCAGCGTTCCGTGATCCACAGAACTCAAATCTGAAGTCCCTAAGAGGTATCTCTCCCCATATCCTCCCTCGCCCCACCCACCCCAGCCCTAGGCCCACGCACACTTGATGTAGATCAGCATGTACTTGGTAGAAATTTGTCTCAAGCCGCCCAGGCTGGCCAAGCAGAAGAGGGCTCCAGCCAAGGAAGCTCGGGGCCGGTGGATGGTGAAGCCCTTCTTCACGTCAAAGGAGATGTCTATCCCATCCACTGGGACTTCCTCCGGGGGGAACTCCCGATGCAGTGTCACGTGGGCCAGAGGGTTGGTCACCTGGCAGGGAAGCAGGACTGGTTGATGGCTGTGCAACTGCACCACCTTATAATAATCCTCGGTGGGGACAAAGAGCTCCTCTGGGTCTGGGAAGGAAGGAGGGAGAGAGACGAATGAGCTTGGCACAGATTCGTTGTTTCCTGACGCTCTACCACCGCCCATGAACATGAGGTCTGTCTCGGGGACTTAAAATCCCTCTTTCCCTGCCCATTCCTGCCCTGGGGTGCTTTTTCCTCTCTGGTAAGGGCTTCTAAGACTGACAGCTGAAGACCAGCCTGCTAGTTCCAGCTTTGTCATTTTGACTGACGTTCTTGGAGACCTGACTCCGGGGCACCTGTGAAGAAGATGAAGGTTTTTCCCTGGCGGGCCTCGCCTTCTGCGCCCTCGCCATCCTGGCAGTGCTGAGCCCAGCAGCTGTATTCCCCCGTGTCCGCGCCCGTGGAGTTGACCAGCTGCAGCTGGCTGTGACGGCTGAAGTGCTTGATTCTGAAAGACAGGTGTGGGGCTGGGCCAGGGTGAGGCAGGCAGGAGACGGGGATGGCCTGGGACACCTAGCGAGCAGCGTGGAGTCGTCTGAGAGTCCCCCTCCCCAGCTTTCATCACATGGCCCACTCAGTCTTCTCCCTTCCCCACTTAGGCTGTAAGGGTTTGCCGATCGCTCGCCTGTCTCTCTGGCCTCATGCACATCTTCTGATTGGTCCATCTACCCCTCACAGACCTTGTCCTTGCATCGCAAATGGCATCGCAAACGGCATCCCCCAAACTCCTTTGTTGTCCTTGGCTCCTTCCCTGTGTCTCGCTCTTCAGGCCAGTAAATGCCCTCTAAGCGACTCTACCCCCTAAAGGAGGCAGGGTTCCAGGAAATCTCACCCTAAGAGGCTGAATTGAGAAAAGGTGGACAAATCTCCTGAACCTTTTATGTCCCAGCCTCTGCCTGATTTGCTTCTGGACCTGGGGTGAGCGATGCTGGTGGGGTCAACTCTGCCTTCATTTCTGCCTCCCCTATGATGGCATCCCTGACATAAGGGCGTCTCAGCCCAACATTCCGGCACAGATAGGTCAGACAGCCTGTCCCCCGTACTACTGCCACCTTTCTCCCTGCAGGCACCATTTGCTGCCCCCAGAACTGACATCCCGGATTGTGGGAAGCCATGGCTCTCATTCTGTTAAACCGCTCCGCAACTGGTGGGTCTCGTGAGCCCATCTCACTGTTTCTTTCAGATGCCTGTAGTCAGAGGAGCTACTCCATTGCATACCTCAGGCGTGCCTTGCCCTCCTCTTCCAGGTATACAGGCACCCTCCAGTGGACCACCTTCCCCCGGCAGTGAAGCTCCAGGGGATCCCCAGCCCGCAGGCTAAGAGAGTTCCCCACCTTCTGGAAGCGGCCCCTCCCTAACACCAGTGTCAGAATGGAGGAGGCTGGGAGGCTTGGGGCTGCAGCCTCCATCTGCAGGGTCTTCTGGCTGAGGTCTGCTTCGGGTTTTTTCCCACCTGGGGCTCCTGGGGGCTTCACCTCTCCAGGGCTGGCTGCTTTGAAGCCTCTCTTTTTCTGAGCCTTGGGAGTTCTGCCATGCTCCTGGACTTCAGCTGTGGAGAGACAGGATGGGTTTGGGGTCACCAGCTTTCACTGTTCATCGCAAATGGGGTCCTCTCCTCACCCCAGCAGTTGATAGAACCTCAGAGCTCTGTTACCCTTTATGCTTATTACTACTACAAAGATAATCCTCACTCTATGATAAAATACAGACAAACCTGAGAAAAGGGGTTAAATTTGCCCCAAAACTTACGATCCAGAGATAACCACCATGAGTATTTAAAGCATATTTTTCCAATTTTCCATTTTTAATGCACATATTTTGAAGAAATGGTCAAAAAATAAAATGGAACAGGATAACACATATTTTTAATAACCTACATTTTCACTTAGTAATATGTTGTGATTATCACTCCATGTCAATAAACATGTATACTAAAATATTCCAAACAATTTGCTTGGTATTTCATGGTAGGGATGTATGATGATTCATTTCTTCATTGCTGGGCATTTGGGGTTTTCTGCATTCTCAGCCAAAATAGTTCTGCAATAATCATCTTACACACCTTTGATCAGATTGCTTCCTTAGAATGAGTTCCTTCGAAATGGAACTGCGGGGGGTGGGGGGGCCATGGAGAGGAACTCACACACTTTCTTATCTAAGTGGCCACCAATATTTCAAACCCTTCTAGAGCATGCTCCAAAAAAGGTCACTTAATCCGCACTTAGGTATGTCTAGTGATGAGGAGCTCGGTATTTAGCACTATTAAATAATAAATAAATAAATGCAGTCTGGCATCTAAAAACAAAGTTTCCCTAGGGAGTTATGTAGGCCACTCCAGAGCTACCACTGATGGTGCCTGCAGTGTTTCTGGGATCGTACCTGTCCCTGTCTATATATATATTTTTTATTTCATCCTCTTAATGAATGCAAAGTATTATTCTCATTTTACAGATGAGGACTTTGGGGCTCACAGAAGCTCACTTTCCCCCAGTACTGTGCCAAGGAGTGGGAGACCTGTAACTCTGACCCAGGTCAGTCTGGCTCCAGAACCCATGGTAGCTTCACCGGCAGCATATCTTTTTTTAAAAAAAATTTTTAATATGAAATTTATTGTCAAATTGGTTTCCATACAGCACCCAGTGCTCATCCCAACAGGTGCCCTCCTCAATGCCCATCACCCACTTTCCCCTCCCTCCCACTCCCCCTTAACATTTATTTATTATTGAGAGACAGAGAGAGACAGAGCATGAGCAGGGGAGGGGCAGAGAGAGGGGGAGACACAGAATCTGAAGCAGATTCCAGGCTCTGAGCTGTCAGTACAGAGTCCGACGCGGGGCGCGAACTCACACACTGCGAGACCATGACCTGAGCTGAAATCAAACGAATGCTTGACCGACTGAGCCACCCAGGCACCCCCGGCAGCATATCTTAGGGCTGAATGGCTGTCCCTGCTAAAAAGACCTTTCAGACCCACTATCTTCAGCTCTTACCACTGACCTAACTTTTCTTCCCTGTGGAAGAGGAAGCAGTCATTTCCTGTGCCTGCCTACTACCCCAGCGCCCAACCGTCTCTTCACACAGAGAGGGCTGTGCAATTCGTACCAAGTTCTGAGGCTCTTTACTCTCCGTCCTGATAGTTCCCAGACACAATCTCTCGTCGTGCCCACTGCTGTCACCACCCCGTCCAAATCCTGGTCAGACCTCATCTAGTCTGCTGATGTAGGAACCCAACCGGTCTTCTTGCTTCCAGTCTGACACACATCACACACCTCTTCTTAAACCATCACGGTCAGGGGCGCCTGGGCGGCTCAGCCCGGTAAGCGTCCAACTCTTGATTTCCGCTCAGGTCATGATCCCACAGTTTGTGAGTTTGAGCCCCGCGTCAGGCTCTGTGCTGACAGTTCAGAGTCTACTTACCCACTCGTGCTCTCTCTCTCTCTCTCTCTCTCTTTCTCTCAAAATAAATAAATAAACTTAAAAAAACCTCACACATGATGGGTTATTTTACCAGTTCCAAAAGCCTCAGGCTACCCCATCCATCATGGGGGAGCAGGGGACAGGGGCAAGCGGTGGATATAATGTTTGGACAGCAGCAACAGAGAAGATCCCAATGGAGTTTAGCGATTGTCTTTTTTTTTTTAATGGCCCCAAACCACCATCATCAACACACACAGGTACCAAAGGGTAAAAGCAAGACAAGATAAAGAAAGAAACCAAACCACCACGTTTAAACCTGAGTCCTCTGTTTTTCACAACTGTTAAGAAAAAACTACACATCTCTTGTGTGTGTGTCATTTACGCTCACACGACTACCACACTCACAAGACTTCTGACACCAGATTGGGGGAGGGGGTTTCCACACCAAGCAGTTCTCCGAGACACCATCTGGGTATTGCACAACTTAAGTCAGGTCTAACACTATTTGCCTGGAAAGAGCATCAGACCCCCCAGCTTAAGGTCCCCAAGACTGCCCTTTCCCCCACTTCAGATGCCAATCTCGAGTCCCAGGTTGTCACTCGTGCTTCTGACCGACCAGCTATAAGTCAGGGTGCCCACGACCCCCTTGGGGGTTTGATAATTTGCTACAATGGTTCACAGAACTCAGGGAACACTTATGTTTACTGGTTTCTTATACAAGGGGATGACAAAGGGTAGAGATGAACATCCAGGTGGAAGGGGTTCATAGGCCAAGGGGTGCGGGAGGAGGCGTGGAGCTTCCATGGCCCCTCCCAGCGCACCAGTCTCCCAGAACCTCCACGTGTTCGGCAACCCGGAGGCTCTCCAAACCCCACCCTTTGGGGGTTTTTATGGAGGCTCCATCACAGAGGCACGATCCATCATCACCTCAGTTTCCAGACCCTCTCTCTCCCCCTTCTGGGGGATGCGAGGTGGCCCTGAAAGTTCCAAGCTTCTATTCATGGCTAGATCTTTCTGGTGTCCAGCCCCCTCCCTGAAGCTCTCCAGGAGTCCACCGGCAGTCACCTCATTAGAACAAAAGCCACTCCTATCACCCAGATTTAGGAAGAGATTTAGGAACTCTGTGTCAGGGACCAGGGTCAAGGGCAAATATTAGAACAAAACATGTTCCTAGTGTTCTTACCACTTAGGAAATTGCAAAGGTTTTAGGAGCCCTGTGCCAGGAACTAGGGGCGGAGATCAATATATTTATTTTCTATTATTTCACAACGATGTAAAAGGTCTCCCTGGTGGGGACATCTATCCTGGGGGCCTTGCCTGGCCCTGGAGGGATAGAGTACTGCAATGGTTTGGGGAAGTTGTGCTAGTTTGGCAGTAGGTTTATTCTGAATTTCTTACACGGGAGAGCACTTAGTTCACAGACAATTTTTCCAAGTCACTGTCTGGTTTAATCCTTGCTATAGCCCAAAAAGTGTCCCCAGCAAGCATTATCATCCCCTTTTTACAGGTTGAGAAACTAAGCCTCAGAGAGAACAGCTAGGCTCAGTATATTAATGAGGTGACCTAGAACACTGCAGTCTGGCATCTAAAACAAAGATTCTCTAAAGAGTTATCTAGGCCACTCCAGACAAGGGGTGGGGAGCCTGGGTGAGTTCATAGAAGATGGACTTTAGAGCCAGAGGTTTAGAGCTAGGCTTTGAATCTTTGCTCTACTACAAGCTAGCTGTGTGACCTTGGCCAAGTCATATAATTTCTCTGAGCCCCATTTTCTTCATTTAGGAAATGGGAACAAAAACACCGCCTTGCAGGACTGTTATCATATTAAATGAGATAATATATGTGAAACACTGAGTGCAGTGCCTGGCTTATAACAGAAGCTCAATAAATTGCTGTTGTCAAGAATAGTGTATCATTTCCTATTGTCCCTGTAACAAATTACCACAGACTTAGTAGTTTAAAACAGCACAAATTTAGGGGCACCTGGGTGGCCTCAGACTGGGTGGCCTCAGTTGGTTAAGCCTCAGACTTCAGCTCAGATCATGATCTCATGGTTTGTGAGTTCGAGCCCTGCATCAGGCGGTCTGCTGTCAGCACAGAACCCACTTCGGATCCTCTGTCTGTCTGTCTGTCTGTCTCTCTCCTCCTAGCTTGATCTCTCTCTCTCTCAAAAATAAATAAACATTTTTTTAAAAACCCATCAATTTATCTATCGTCTTACGATTCTGAAGGTCAGAAGTCTAAAGTGGGTCTCGCTGGCTAAAATCAAGGTGTCTGCAGGATGCAATCCTGCAGACTCTTAGAAAATCTGTTTCCTTGCCTTTTCTGGCTTCTAGAGGCTGCCCAGATTCCTTGGCTTATGGCCCCATTTATCCATCTTCAAAGCCAGCACTATTGGATGGAATCTTCCTCGAGCCAGCGTGGAAGGCCAGCAGCGTGGCCCTGCCTCTTCCTCTGAGTCCCTCCTGTACTTTCAAGGAGGCTTTTTTTTTTTTAAATTTTTTAATGTTTATTTATTTTTGAGACAGAGAGAGACACAGCATGAGCAGAGAAGGGGCAGAGAGAGAGGGGAGACACAGAACGTGAAGCAGGCTCCAGGCTCTGAGCTGTCAGCACAGAGCCCGACGCGGGGCTCGAACTCACGAACTGAGAGATCGAGACCTGAGCCGAAGTCGGACGCTTAACCACTTAACCGACTGAGCCACCCAGGTGCCCCTTGGGATTACATTGGGCCACCTGAATGAATGGCTAATCAGGACCACTTCCCTATGTTAAGGTCAATTGATTCGCAACCTTGATTCCATTTCCAGCCTTAATGCCTCTTTGCCTTGTAAGGTTCTGGGGATAAGGACGGAGACCTCTCCGGAGGCTGTTTTTCTGCCTACCACAAATAGTAAACTTTTTCAAATGCAAATGTAAAGCCAAGGCTTTCAAAGCCAGACTTCCATAGATAGAGTCCTTCCAGGAAGCAGAAGCAAGCCAATCAGAGGGCAGGATAAGAGAGGGTGTGGGGTACCTGCTGGTTCTCTGATCGCTCTCATTGATAGGCTGTCGTTAGAGCAGCCGGCTGGAGGTATCTCTGGGTTCTGTGTCTGGCATCCTATTTGATCTGGATGATCTGGAGTTGAAATCCAACCATGGGCTGGGTTAGAGTGCCCCCCCCCCCCCGCTGGGGCTGTGCTGGCAGAATCGGGGCCCCAAAGGACCTCCGGGAGGGTGCTGCAAACACATCTTCCTCAGGAGAGGCTCCACCTCCCAGCATGAGCACCGCTGGGCTGTGGGGGAAGTGGCTCTCTGGGAGCCATCTAGACATCCTTAGCTTTGCAGCTTCTGGGTTTGCCAAGCCAACAAGTCACCCAGGAAAAGTCGTGAAGATGTCAAGTCTCATCTTGGGACCTGGAGGGGATGACAACGATCTGAGCTGAAAAGTAGCGGGCACCCGGGAGCTGTGCAGATTGTTTCCCATACCTTAGGTCATGTAACACACAGGGGTGTGGAAGGGGTTTGCAAGATCACGCAGTCCATCCTTGTCATTGTGCAGATGGGGGAGCTGAGCTCAGAGAGGAGACCCTGCCGAGACGGCACAGACAGTCCATGGATAAGCTGAGCTTAGGGGTTCCAGTGCTCACTGTCCCCGTCCCCACCATGCTGTGAACAGGGTACTCCTGGGAAAGGCAGAGACAAGGAGGGGGTTCTCAGGACCCCCGGGGAATAAAAAGATTCGAGATTGATGTCCATACCTGAAATGACACAGATGAGCAGGCACCAGGACAGCCAGCAGCAGGCTCGGGAGACCATTGTGCAGAGAACTAGAGCCAAGGTGATGTGGCACAGAGACTGCAGGAGAGGGACTGCTGGGGCTGTGTGAGCAGGGAAGTGGCCAGGGACGAGGGATGGGGGCGGCGGGGGGGAGAAGTGAGGGGGACTGATTTCAATGGTAAATCAAAGTCCTGGCTTCTCTAGGACTCCAAACAAAATTCCTTTCTCTGGGTTCCCCCCGCCCAGGTGAATGGAGCTATTCAGAGCCCTGCTCAGGAAAAAAACAATTGTGCAGCCAGGAGGGGAGTGTCCTCAAGGGCAGACGGGGAGAGCTGGGAGGCAGCCGGAGGGGCCGCTGAAGGTCACAGAAGGGTCATGACAGGGCCTGAAGGACAGGACTACTTGAGGACACAGCAGGTGAGTGTGGCAAGGAGGGGGTGAGGCCTGAACCAGACCTAAAGCAGGGGCTGGCAGGACCAAAGCCGTGGGCTGCAGCCCACTTCTCCACAGCCCTGAGCAAAGAATGGCTTCACATTGAAAACAATATACGTATGGAACCCTTCACGAGTCCCAGTTTCAAGTGTGCACGCAGCCAAAGTAGGCACTTCTCATTTTTAAATGGCTGAAAATCCATATTTGGCGATACATGAAAATGATATAAAAGTCAAATTTCAGTGTCCGTGAATCAAGGAGCATTGGAAAACGGCCACACTCACTCCGGTACGTACTGTCTGAGGCTGCTTTTACACCACCACCCAGCTGTGTACAGAGACGCGTGGCCCACAGAGCCCAAAATATTTACCGTCTGGCCCGTTGCAGAAAACGTTGGTCAACTCTTGCTCTAAAGGTTGGTATTTATAAAAAATAATTTTCTGGGGGCGTCTGGATGGCTTAGTCGGTTATGCGTCCGACTTCGGCTCAGGTCATGATCTCACGGTCCGTGGGTTCGAGCCCCGCATCAGGCTCTGTGCTGACAGCTCAGAGCCTGGAGCCTGTTTCAGATTCTGTGTCTCCCTCTCTCTCTGCCCCTCCCCGGCTCGCACTCTGCCTCTCTCTCTCTCTCTCTCTCAAAAATTAATAAACATTAAAAAAATAATTTTCTGAACTAAATAAGATGTAAATAAGATTCATTCTCAAAAAATATTCCATGTGAAGCTTAAGCTCCCTTTGACCCTCCTTCCCACCCCCCCCCCCCCACCACCGCTTTCCTCAGGGGTTACCGCCTGGGTGTGTGTTCTAGATCTTTTTCTGCATTGACATAAGCATATGTGTATCCACAGGGAAACAAAGGATTGTTTTGTGAATTTGTTTTTCTGTAGATGGTTTTACACCGCAAATAGTTTTCTTAAACTTGCTTTTTTCTGAACTCAACAGTGTTCCGTGGCCCCCTATATGGACCTACCTTTATACTTTTTAAAGCACTACCTAATATTCTATGGCTTGGCTCTACTGTTTATTATTCCCTTAGGAGAGGACATGTAACCTGGTTCCATTTTTGCTATTGGAAACAATGCTACAAAGAGCAAGAACTAGCCCTTCAAGGCTCAAATAGCTACATTTCCTTGAAGAAAATGCTTATTAAATGAAAGAATGGTGGGGCGCCTGGGTGGCTCAGTCGGTTGAGCGTCCGACTTCGGCTCAGGTCATGATCTCGCGGTCCGTGAGTTCGAGCCCTGCGTCGGGCTCTGTGCGACAGCTCAGAGCCTGGAGCCTGTTTCGGATTCTGTGTCTCCCTCTCTCTGACCCTCCCCCGTTCATGCTTTGTCTCTCTCTGTCTCAAAAATAAATAAACGTTTAAAAAAAAAAAAAAATGAAAGAATGGTATGCAACGCAGGCACGTGACCGGATGTACTCTCACTCATCCATGTTTGTGACTAAGTAAACACCACCAGGCAAGTCCCTCCAAATGTAGCCGTAAGCCTCTTGCTGAAGTTTTGTGTACCTGCTAATTACTGGTTGGAAGCAGGTGGAAAGCCTCCTGGCTTCTGGTTGAAACAGGATTCCCTCTGTACAAACTCAATGGGCATTCTTGGAACGTAGTGTGATGGGTGGGAAGCAGCAGAGAATGGAGAGCCCGGGCGCTTGGGGCCCCGTTCTCACCTTGCCACTTGCTGTATGACCTTGATCAGCCTCTTCTCTTTGGGCCTCAGTTTCCCCATCCGTTTAAGGAAGGTGTTGGACACTTAGAGCTCTGGCCTTGCAGAGCCTTAACCTCCTCTTTTCAGTGACCGAGTCCTTCAAGGAGTGGAAGAGCTCTGAGAAGTGATGGTGTAGCTTCCAGCCACGTGGGCAGAGTGCTCTCAAGGGAGGTGCTGGGAGCAGGGCAGGGCACCACCACTTTGAACCCAAGTTCTCACTGATTGTTCCCCAGGAGAGAGATCTCACAGAGTGTCCGTGCAGCCCAGCCCAAGGCCCTAGAGAACGCTCATGGCGGACTGGAACCCAACATCCTGGGTTTGGACTGCTGGCTACCAGACGCTCTTAGAGCACCCCATTCCCCTCTGTTCCACAGCACTTAACACAGGTTGTTATTTATGGGAATTTGTGTGATTGCGTCATGAATGTCTGGCTCCCACTCTGTAGGGCGTGAGCTCTGTGAAAGCTGGGACCAGGTCTGTATTGCTCAGCCCTTATTCCAGTCCCCTAGCACAGTGCCTGGTACTTTGTGGGCACTAGACAAACACCTGCTGAATGAATAAATGAGCTGCTCCAGCCTGGTTTCAGAAGCACAGAGACAGCCTTCTCTTTAACCCAAGGGCCCAAAGGGGCAAATAAGGAGGAGTGGGGAGCAGAGGGGGCGCTGTGCAAACATGCCAGACAACATCACAGAATTAGAAAGGTCATTCCCTTCCTGGGTGTCAGCCCACCAGTGGGCTGGGGATGGGAGATGGGGAGATTCTGGAATAGTAGGCCTTGGGGAATTGGTACTCACAGAAGCTCTGAACTGCAGTATTTATTCATTCATTCATCTGTTTCATCCATCAAATATTTACTGAGAATCTACTTTACCAAGCAATGGAGACAGATATTAGCCAAAATCACACAAATAATGATCTAACCACCAGTTAGGACAGTGTTGTGATGGGAAAGTAGGATCTTAGGAGAGATAATGGGGAGGGGTGTATAAAGTGCACTGGAGGGGGTGCCTGGGTGGTTCAGTTGGCTGAACCTTGACTGTGCATCTGACTCTTGATTTTGGCTCAGGTCATGATCCCAGGGTGGTGGGATCGAGCCCCGCTTAGGGTTCTGAGCTGAGCACGGAGCCTGCTTAAGATCATTGCACCATCTCTCCCTCTGCCCCTCCCCTGCTCGTGTTCTCTCTCTCTAAAATAAACAAATAAAAATAAATAAAATAAATAAATAAATAGAAAAGTGCTCTGGAGAAAGGATTAGGAAGGAATTTCTGAAGAAGTGCTATTTTAAGGAAAACCCACAAGAATAATGAGCTTCTATTAGTAGGCTTCCAGGCTTACAAGAAGTGCCTTCATTCCATGGAAATGGAATGTTTCAATAGAATTTCGAGTGAGTCACGGGATCTTGGAATCCTAGAAAGAGAATCTCAGAGTCACAGAATCTTAACCTCACAGAATCCTGAAACAAATACTTACAGATTCTTCAACAGTAAATGGAACCTTAGAATTCAATGTTAAAGGCTCAGAATCTTCACATAGAAGAACAAAGGGAATCTTTTTTTTTTCAATTTTTTTTAATGTTTATTTCTTTTTGAGAGAGAGAGAGAGAGTATGAGCAGGAGAGAGGCAGAGAGAGAGAGAGAGGAAGGGAGACACAGAATCAGAAGCAGGATCCAGGCTCTGAGCTGTCAGCACAGAGCCCGACACGGGGCTCGAACCCACGAACCGTGAGATCATGACCTGAGCTGAAGTCACACGCTTATCCGACGGAGCCACCCAGGCGCCCCAAGAACAAAGGGAATCTTAAGAGATAATTTACTTGCATCACCTTCTCTCTCCTATTGTACAGATAGTAACAGAACAAAACTAAAGAGTGCAGTCATAGAAGCCAGCCAGAACGCTCACTTCTTATTATTAATAGATTAGGACTCCATACATTTAGTAAATAATAATAATAATAATAATAGCAACAATGTTTACATTTACTCTCATTACTATGTGCTAATTGCTGCTAAGCGATTTATATCCAACACCAAACTTGTGAAGTATATGTTTTATAGTATATACTATAAAATTTATATTATAAATAATATATTATATTATTACCTTAATAGTTATATTATATTAATATAATAGTATATTATATTATATATATAGTATATATATAGTATATATATATAGTATAATATTTATATTATATTAATATTATATTAATAGTTTCTTAGTTATATTATAACTAAGAAAACAGAATCTCAGGGGGAATAAAAATGGTTAATGGTCACTCAGCTAGAATGCGGTAAGAACCCTAGGGTGTTTTTGCTTATTTGCGTTTTAATTTAAAGACTGTGCTCTAATGCACGGTACTACACAGCTTTTTTTCTAATTACAGCTGTTTTCAAGCCTCTTCCCAGTGACCCCAGCTTTCCTGTAACTTTGCCCTTAGGAGTAAAAGTACTCTCTTGGCTTGAGCTTGCTGTGGGGTGATAAACTTCCTGGAAGATCTGTAATACACTCTCATGTCAAAGAAGCCTTCTGAAGACCTAAATGTGCTGTTAAGCCTAAAAGAAGTGAGTTTGTTTATGGGATCCAAGCGACAGTATGACATCAGGAAACTTAGTTCCCGTCTGAGGTCAGGCACTAAATAGCTATGTTTTGGCAGCTAAGTGATGGAGCCTCCGTAGGTCCCAGGTTCCACGTCTCTTAGATGACCTTCTAGTGCCTGCCCTGCCTACCTCAACGGTGGAGAGATAATGCATGCAAACATGCTTTGTGACTTATGAAATAAATGTAAGGATCCTAAGGTTCAATGGTGTCTCTTCTACCTTGTGAGTGAGAGCGTGGTTGGATCTCCCTCAATGGAGGCCAATTTGGAAAGATGAGGAGCCTCAAAAAATATTCATTACTCTTTTACCTGGAATTCAAGTTTTAGGAAACAATCTCGGAGCCATGCTGAAAAATTCAGAATCAACCTAAATGTCTGACAACAGGCGATTAGATAAATAACTTATACTATTACCATATAATGGAATTTGATATAGTTACTTTAAATGTTTTGAAGAATATTTAATCACATAAAATATTGTTCATAACAAATTAAGGTATATCAGAGATAAAATAATATTCACAGTAAGTTCCAGGTTTTAACAAATGAAAGTATACATGAGTGGCACATAAGTGATCCATAAATGTTGCTATTATTATTATTATTGCTGTTGATGTTGTTATGTAATAAAAGAATGATATTAATCATAGTGTTAATGTAGGCTGTCTTTGGATTATAGGATTATGGCTTTAAATTATTTTCATCTTTTGATGAACTATCTATCTTTTGATGAACTATCTATAACGAACGCCTAATATTTTTCCAAGAGAAACAATAAAAATCATGAGAAAAGTGATTCTGTGACTTTTAAGCCTATTTTTTGTTTGCACTGTATTTCTCTATCTCTCCACCCGCTAAGTGACCTCTGCCCCAAACTAAGTGTCCTCGCATCCCTGAGACCTATAGCCAAAAATAATCTGTTTTGTGCCAAGTGGTTAGAAAGTCCTTGTGTTCTTCCCCACACAGAGGGACAATCCCCAAGTCTTTCGGGGGAATACCGGACACTGATATAGGCCTTTCTTGTAGGGGAAGAGGGTTTTTCTGGTGTTCATATGAACAGTCCCCCTGCCCCGGTACTCCTTCCTTTAACTAAACTTAAAAGTGAGACCCATCTTTGGGCACACTCTCCTGATGGAGGCCGGCAGAACTGGGACCTGCCAGCAGGTGGCAGTATCTACCCACTTCCAGCTCTCCAGAGGGCCGCCCAGAGATTTTGAACTTTTCTCCTGAAATCAGAGAAACTACCACCCAGAGAGAGGGGGAAGACGGTCTGAAATCTCAGTGCATTGTTCTGGCCACACCTCCACACCACACTGTCTTTCTCTCTCACAAACATTTTGGAAGGGCCACTCCATGTAGGAAGGGGCTTGGAACAGAACCAAAAAGATGAAGTCATGTCAGTATGTTTCCTTCCCATATTTGCCTCCTTCCAGGCTTTGTTCCCACCAGTCAGTGACAGTGTGTGACATATGCTTACTTGCTTCCTCCACAGCCCCTGGATGTTTATGTTGTTTCCTTTCTGTGTTTAAAAAATATGGTGTGGGACCTAAAAAGCTTTCTCTGTAATTCAAATTATTTTTCTTAGGACTGATTCCTAGAAATAAGATGACCCGTCAAAGAAAATGAGCAGTATATTAGCCTTGTTTCTGCAGCTCAGGGAATAAGGCCCTGGGCCCAGGCAGTCAAGGGGACCAGGCTTTCAATCCTGCCTCAGTCATCTGGGTTGACTTTGGGCAAATGCTGTATTTTCTCTGAACTTCAGTAATCTTTACCCCAAACTAAGGATACTAAGAGCCCCTCCACTTGTATACTAGATACTATTCTCGCTCCAAATATCGCTCCCCTTTCTCTTCCATTTCTTCACCCTCTATCTGGTCATTCCCATCAGCTCACAAATATGCTGTGATTTCACCAATCCTAAACAAAAAACAATCCAAAACTCTCCTTTTGATCCTCATCCCCCCACCAGGGATGCCCCATTTCCTTTGCTGGCCTTTGTGACGAAACTCCTGGAATAAGTAGTTTGCACTTGTTATGCTAAGCCTGTTCCTCTAAGGCCCTTGTCCCCAACACTCTACGGAATCTGCTCTCCATGGGAAAAGTTGACCTTCATAATACTAAATACAGTGATGGATTCTTGGGTCTTGTCCTACTAGACCTAAGAGTAGCCTTTGGCACAACTGACCACTCCCTCCTCCTTGAAGCCCTTTCATTCACTTGGTTTCCAAAACACCACACCCCCTTGGGTTTCCTTGCACCTCACTGTGAGCTCTTTCCCAGGTGCCTTTGCTGGGTCCTTCTCCTCTTTCTGATTCTTACTGTAGGAGTGACCCTTGGTTCTCTTCCCCTTTGATGAGCTCATTGCTTTCTCTGGCCTTGAACAGTATTTATATGCCTGTAACTTTCAAATTTGTATCCCCAGCCCGACCTCTTTCTTGAATGCCAGATTTGTCTATCCAAATGGCTCTTAGACATTGCCTCTTGGATGTCCAACAGAAATCTTACGAAACTGGTCACAGACTTGAAGTCGATCTTTTTTCCCACTTTCACTCTCCAAATTTCTCCTCCTGCAATTTTGTTCATCAGAGTTCAGAGTAACTCCATCCTTCCAGTGGCTCAGGCCAAGATCCTTGAAATCATTCCTGACTCTTTTTTTCTGTCACCTTATATCCAATCCTTCAGGAAATCATGTTAACTCCACCTTGAAATATATCCAGTCTCTAACCACTTCTCACCAACTCTATGCCATTTTGGCTGAGCCACTAGCATTTCTCACTCAGATTACTACAAAAGCCTCCTAACAGATCCCCAGTGCCTACTCTTGCCCCCCATTAGTATTCAGTATCCTTGACACAGAAATATATCAACTCCAGAATATATAAAGAGCTCTTACAACTGACCAGCAAAAAGACAACCCAATTTAAAGACAGGCAAAGGAAAAAAAAATTAAAACGGACGAAGGACATGAATAGACATCTCTTCAAAGAGGATGTGTGTACAAATGGCCAATCAGCACACGAAAAGATGTTCAGCATCATTAGTCATTAGAGAAATGCAAATCAAAATCACGAGATACCAAAAAAAGAAGGAGAAAAACAACTCAGCTACACTTCAGCTACAAAAAGAGAAAATAAAACCACAAGATACCATTTCACACTGACCAGGACGGCATTAAACAAAAAATAAAAACCAGAAAATAACGAGGGTTGTCAAGGACATGGAAAACGCTTGTGCATTGCTGGTGGGGATATAAAGCGGTGCAGCTTCTGTGGAAACAGCTCAGCAGTTCCTCAAACAGTTAAATATAGAATTACCATACAGACTAGCAATTCCACTCTTAGTAAATACATAAGAGGACTAAAAACAAGTACTCAAACAAGGGTTGGTACACAAATGTTTATAGCAGCACTACTCACAATGGTCGAAAAGAGGAAAAAAGCTAAATGCCCATCAGCTGATGAAAGGATAAGCAAAGTGTGATATATCCACACAATCAAATACTATTCAGCCATAAAAAGAATGAAGTGGGGCTACATGTTGCAGCATTTAGGAACCTCGAGGCCATTATTGTGATGGTTAGTTTTACATGTCAACTTGACTGGGCTAAGGGATGCCTGGAGAGCTGATAAAACATCACTTCTGGGTGTGTCTGTGATGGTTAGCATATGAGTCACTGAGAGATTAGCATTTGGTACAGTATACTGAGTAAGGAACTGCCCTCACCAATGTGGTCTGGTCGGGCATCATGCAGTCCATCGAGGGGCGAATGGAACAAATGACAAATGGCAAAGAAAAGGCAAATGCAGCGCTCTCTCTCTCTCTCTCTCTCTCTCTCTCTCGTAAGTTTATTTATTTTGGGGAGAGAGAGAGAGAGAGAGAGCAGAGGAGGGGCAGAGAGCACCCCAAGCAGGCTCTGTGTACTTTGCCCAGAGCCTGATGCAGGGCTGGAACTCAGGAACCGGGAGAGGACGACCAGAGCCCAAATCAGGAGTTGGATGCCGAACCAACTGAGCCACCCAGGCGCCCTGCAGCTCTCTTCTTGGGTTGGGACGTCTATCTTTTCCTGCCCTCCGACCACCCCTCCACCCCACCCCCATTCTCAGGCCTGCAGACTCTAACTAAATCACACCCCTGGCTTTTCTGGTTCTCCAGTTTGCAGCCGGCAGTTTATGGGACTTGTCAGTTTCCATAACTGCCTGAGCCAATTCCTGTAATAAACCTCCTCCTATATATATCTATTTCTATATACCCTGTTGGTTCTGTTTCTCTGGAGAACCCTAATACGATTATGCTAAGTGAAAGAAGCCGGACACTAAAGGCCACACATAATATCATTCCGTTTGTATGACCCACTCAGAATAGGCAAATCCATAGAGGCAGAAAGCAAACTGGTGGTTTCCAAGGGTTGGGGGAGGGGACACTGGAGATTGTTTAACAGGGTTTTCTTTTAGGGGGATGAAACCGGCTTGAAACCACGCAGAGCGGGTGGTTGCACAACAATGTGAAGGTCAGGTACTCAATTTCACTAAATGGTTCCCTTTAAAATGGCTGACTTTATGTTATGTGAATTTTACCTCCGAAGAAAGAAGAAAATAAACGTCCTGTCCCTCCTCTGTTCCACGCCCTGCAACAGCTCCCAAATGCCTCAGAGTAAAAGGTGAAGTCCTTACAAGGGCCCACAAGCCTCCTCCTCACCCCCATTTCATTGGGTCCCTCCTTATCTCTGCTCTCCTGATACTCCCCCTCCCCCTCCCTCCACTCCAGCCACACTGGCCTCCTTGCTGTTCCTGGAACATTCCAGGCCTACTGTTGCCTCCAAGCACTTGCTCCAGCTGTTTCCTCTGCCCAAAGACACTCTTCCTACAGCTTGGCTACCTTCCTTACCTCTTCCACGCTGTCGTTCACGCTGTTTGGCCCCTGCCGAATACCCTACAGAATACTGCAACTTCCTGTTATCCTGGGAACCTTCACCTGCTTTTCCTTCTTTTTGTCCACAGCACTTGTCACCCGCTAAGATACTGTCATGTCTGCTTATCGCGTATCTGTCTCCCCTCTGCTGGAACGCAGAGGCCAGGAGGGCAGAGATCTTCATTTTGTTTGCTGATAAAGCTCTGAAAATAGTACTTGGCCCATAGCAGGTGCTGAATGAGGATTTACTAATGAATTGGGGAGATGAAATGTAACATCACAAGTAAAGCTCTTACAACACTGCCCGGCTCACCGAAAATGCTCAGTGAACGGCAGCTACTATTTATGATGCTTGAGGAACCCCAACCTCCACTCTGGGGCCAGCCCCTTTATAATCTGTCTAAGAAGGTATTGCCTCATCTACTAGAAGATCTGTTAAAACAAAAACAAAATCCAGCCAGGTATATTTGAAGATCCAGTTGGCTTCATTAAATAATTCATGAATTGGGCAATGTCCCACGTAGGAGGCAGAGGGGAGCCTGGAAGAGTTGTACAAAATGGAAGTTTTTATAGAAGGAGGGTGAGCAAGAAAGTTATTAGCAAAAGAAAAGGGGTGTTCCAGGCAAGGTGGCTTTTCCTTAGGGAGAAAAGCAAGGGGTCTTATCCTGTAGATCATCTCATCTTTCTTTGGGGGGTCTCCGTGGCAGATTCACTGGCACTGATTGAAAAATTCCTGACTGACCGGTGAAGCCTACATTTCTGGGGGAGGTTGAAACGGATTAGGTATTAATCCCCAAGCCATGGTTTGTGACTTTAGCCTCAATGACACCATGTTGGGCCTGTGGTTTTATTTTTAACAGACCTCATTATAAGGTAATTATTTTAATTTCTTCTTAGTCTCCCACTGGATTCTATTCATCTTTCTGGTCAACATCACTCTCACCTGGATGCCTAGGTTGGGTCCATCTGCTGTGGGCCAGCATTGTATTTTATAGTTTACAGATCACAAGTGTCCAAACTTCTTTGCAACAATGACCTGTTTGTCTTCTGTGAGAGTGGATGCTCCATGAGGGCAGGTCAGGGCCCCCACTTCCTATTTGTTCCCTTCCATCTCCCAGCTCAGTACCTGGCATGCAGCAGGTACTCAATAAATGTTGTTGGGGGAACGAATATGTTGGGGAGGAAAAACATCCTCTGCCCTTCAAGATCCTTCTAGCTAGACTAAGAATCAAATTGACATGAGACAGATTAACGGGAAAAAATCAAATTTAGTTTCATACATAAGGAATCCACATAAACATGGAAATCCCAAAGGCACTGAAGCTATGCAACACTTATATGAGCCTGTTATGAAGATAAGTTTCTTAGGCTAATTGGAATGTCTTGTTAAAAGCTCTCTTCTTGGTACAGGCTCTTTCCAGTGTAAATTTAGGCAGTTGAGGGGGAGGTGGAGAGCTTTCCTTGAATCTGCTGGGTATGGATTGCTTTTAACTCAAAATAATCTTTATGCCACAGTCACCCATCTTGGAGCAGCCTGCCCTTGGCGCCTACAAATAGATGGAAGGACATACTTTCCACCCAGGTCTCCTTGTAGAATTCTTAGAGGACTCTGAACTGGTGACAGATTGAGGACAACCATTGGAAAAAGCTTTTGGTCATCCCTATCTTTTGGATGAACAAATTGATATTTAAAGCAGTTACATGTCTTGTCCATGCAAACTCAGCAGGTGAGTGGGGAGCCCAGGGTTGCCATCTGTCCATCTTTTCACCCAAGCAGAACTTTTTTTTCTTTTTAAAAAATATTTTTTAATGTTCACGTATTTTTGAGAGAGAGACAGAGTGTGAGCAGGAGAGGGGCAGAGAGAGAGGGAGACACAGAATCTGAAGCAGGCTCCAGACTCTGAGGTGTCAACATGGGGCTCGAACCCACGAACTGTGGGATCATGACCTGAGCTGAAGTCTGACGCATAACTGGCTGAGCTACCCAGGCGCCCCACTGAGGCAGATGTGGGGGGGATGGGAGATACTACTGAACTTTATTGTAGGACCACCTCCTCCAGGAAGTCTTTACAAATATCCTGGGGGAACAACATTCTTAATTTCCTCTGTATTCTCAAATAGTTTATTGTTTTTTATGTTCTAGAATTTTCCACACAGCCCTGGATTTTAACAGCTGGTCTTTTTGCCTTTCCTGTGAACTATGCACTCCCCAGAGTCAAGTTCTAATAAGTGTCCCTCTGGAGTCTCTGTGGCCAGGTTCAAATCCCCGCTCCACAACTTACCGGCTGTGCCACGTTGGTCAAAGACCTGGACGTCTCTGGGCTCTCCTCCGAAAAGTGGGCAAGTAATGTCACGGGTATGATGGGGCTACTGACGAATGTAATCTGACCAGGCAGATAAAGTGCATGGCCTCTTTTTTGTCAAGTCTCAATGTTCGGTTTCTCAGCAAAGTTTTGGCAAGTAGTAGCAATTTGGGGGAGAAATGTCCAGCTCAGGGAATCGGAAGCCCTGACTTCTGGCCTTGAGTGGCCTTGGCCAAATCCCCCTACTTTCTCTAGGTCTTTGCGGGGGTCTGAGCACTGACGTAGGTTCTCCGGGCTGTGGGGCTGGGCCGCTCCGGGCTGGTGACATTCTAAGATTCCAGGAGCGAATGAACTTGGGGGGTGGGACTGGGGGAGAGGAGGCGGGGCGAGCCCGATTGGCCTTCGCGCGCCACGTGTCCTGCGGGGGAGCAGCCGCCCGCTGTCCTCCCCGCCCGCCCCGCGCTGCTGCTCCTGCTCGGCTAACGGGCTCTCACCCTGCGAGCTCCGCGTCGCGACCGCGCGTCCGTCTCCCAGTCCGCTACAGGAAGCCTCCGCCGCGCGGTGAGTGGATTGAGGCCGGAGAGGGGATCGCTTCGAGGGATTCCCCTTCCTGAGGGCTGCAGGGACGCGGGGACGAGCAATAAACGCCCAGTCATTGCTGACCTGTGCCTCCCGCGAGGCTCCTGGGAGGGGTGCGGGCAGGTGGAGGGCGCGGGCAGGTGGGGAGCGGCGGCGGGGCGGGAACGCGAGGGCGCGGTAACCCGGGAGGGTCGCTGGCTGAACGTGCCTGGGGGAACGCAGTGGAGCAAATTTAGAGCCGCTAGCGTAGAAGCAGAGGCGAAGGCGCTCTGGCTGGGGGAGGGGAGAGCAGGAGGGGAAAGGAGGGGAGGAGAGGGGCGGGCGAACCGACCTGCAGCGGGTGTGGTCCAGGGGCTGGGGGCAACCCGGCAGACGCAGAGCCGGGTGCTGGCCGCGCTTTGAGAGGGGGCGGGGGCTGGAGAGACTTAGAAGATCTAGGGTTGGGGACAGCTGGACGGGGATCTAAGGACCCGCAGGGAAGGGTGTGGCTGAGGCCAAACGGAGACTGAGGCTGCAGGAAGAGTCATATCGTCCAGCCGCTGGTGCAGCGGTTTGTGGGTGTTGTTGGAAAGAAGGCTCTGTGTGCAGACCGATGGGGGGGGGGGGCTGGCTTGTTCACACCCCAGGGACCCGCCCGTCCCCTTTGGATCACCGCTGGCCTAAAGGAGACTTGGAGCTGGGCTCTAAGGACGGAGGCCCCACCCTTCTTTCTCCTCTCCGGAAGCCCATTTTAGGCCTAACCAAAGCTCTTGGGGCTTCAGATAACTCCCAAAATACCCGCGTGGGACTGAAATACCCTGAATCCAATCCCAGCTTCACCATCAACTTTCAGTGTGACCTTGAATCCGTAGCTTTCCCTCTCTGAGCCTCACGTTCCTTTTCCAAGTCGAGAGCTGATAAACTCAGACCCTCTTGGTGGAAATGATGGGTATCGTTAAAATTGATTTGTCAGCTGCAAGGAATGATTGCAAGTTTGGGAAGTCTTGATTACAGGCTTGGGAAGCCTGGGCGACCCTTGTAAGCCCTGTAAGGGGAAGGGGTGGGGGTGGGGGCTTTTGCTAAGAGAATCCAGCCTTTGCTTCCTCCCTCCCCTTCCTTTTCTCTAAACCCCCTTGGGTCTTCCTGACAATTCCAAATTTGGCCATATGGCTCCCGGGTTGGTGAAAGGACTCTGGTTTCCTCCTTCTGCTCTTTTCCCTCACTTCCCCCGCCCCACCCAAAGCACACCTTAAATTGCTAGCCCACTGACCCAGGAGGGATATCCTGTCCTGCTTGGCCCTTCCAGGTGAATGATCCATCCAGCTGCAGCTCTTGCAGACCTTGCCCTTCCAGCTGGCAGGCCTGTGCCATGCAGAGGGCACTGGCCTGGAAGTCATGGAAAGCAGGGTTACAGTTCCAGGTGCTGGAGGGGTCCTTGGGCAAGGCCCTTCCCTCTCTGGGGCTTAGTTAACCATCCGTAGCAAAGGCTGCTTGACTGGCTGTCGCTTCCAGCGCTGGTGTTCTAGGATTCAACTGTTCTAGGACTTAGGATTCTGGGAGTTGGGTGGGGCCAGGGAGGGAGGCACAGGCCTGCATCCCCCTCTGCAGCTGTGACAGTCACTCATCCATCTTTCCTTGCCTTCCACCCTTTGTTCCCAAGGCACTGGCTGCTCAGATTCAGAAAATATTTGCGGTTTCTGAGTAAGGGCCATAGCTCTTGCTGGGGCAGAATGTGGACACCAGTGTGCAAAGGAGGGGGGCTGTCCTTTGGAAGTGCGGAACCTTGCCTATTGGAGCTGACCCCTGGGACGGGGCGGGGGAGTTCTGCAGTGTTGGGAAGCTGCCAGCCTCTGGAGCATCTGCAGTGCAGCACCCAGCAGGAGCCTTGGGCCACCAGGCTCCAGCCTCGGCCCCAGCCTCTGAGTAGCTGGGGCCCTGGGCACATCTACCCTTCTGGGCGTTAGTTCCTTCCTCTGTAGAGGGGTAAGAGATGTGTCCAGGGCATCCAGCTGGTAGAATGGGTGCAGGCTGCATGACTCCTCATGTTGTATTATTCTAGGATTTTCTGGGGAGGCCCAGTGGTATCACTTAGCCTCACCCCACCCAGCTTCTCCAAGATACTTCCTGGGTGGGGACAAAGTGCAGGATGTGGTCTGTACCCTGATTTCTGAGCATGCAAGTCCGGGTCTTGTCCTCACACCCGCCCTCCCTGCACCTCCACAATGGAGGAGACGGAGTCTTTGGGAAGGGAGGACTGTTATGCTTATAAATTTCTTGGCTAGGCATCCAGCCACTGCATTTCCTTTCCTCCTGGGATTGAGAAGCTCCCACAGAGACTGGCTAGGGAGAAATGACTGTCTTTGGGTTCTTTGAGCTTCAGATTGCCCTCCTGTAAAATGAGGAGGAGGTTGATACCCTCCTGAGATTATAAGACAGCAGCTGTGAGAGCGCCTTGTAAACTGCAGAGTGCTGTGCCCAGAGAAGCAAGTGCTACCGTTGTCATCTCAGAAGGGTGTGGTGCTTGAGAAGTCAGGTGACCTGAGCCTCAGGTTCCTCATCTGTAAAACGGGTGTCCTGGTGCATCTGAAATAATAATAAAATCGTAACCTGCATTGTTTATTGAACCCTTCCAACTTGTCAGGCTCTGGCCGAAGCCTTGATATATTACATGCTGTTACCATGCCTATTTTGCCGACGTGGGAAGTAAGACCTCAGAAGTTTAGGGAAGAAATAATACTAACGTCTAACGTTGTGTTTCCTGTGTGGCAGGGCCACTTCGAGGCTCTAGATGTGTCTTCTTTCTGTCCTCGCCAGCACTCCTCTGAGCTGGGCACTCTTTTTATCCTGTTTTGCATATGAGGCTAAGTACTTACCCAAGGCCAAAGAGCTCCCAAAGTGCAGGTCAGGCTTCACTGTCAGGCAATGGGGCTCCAGCGTCTGTCCCATTAGACACTACACATTGCTGTCTCTCACAAAAGTGACCTGAACTGGGGTTCAAACCCAGGCCCATCCAATTCTAAACCTGGGGCAGCCCGAGGATCTCCTGGGGACTTGCCCAACCCTGAGATCAAGGGTTCTGGGTCAGGAGAGGGAGAGACACTGCTCTCTAAGAAACCCGAGTGCCTCCAGCTGGGGGGGTGTGCCCAGGCACAAGGCCAGGAATGGCATTTCCCCTGGCTTCATCAAAGGCTTGCTCCCCGAGGACTGTGGGGCTGATCCTGGTGTCTTCCTGTAGGCTGGGGGAGGAGCCATCAGGAAAAGGGGAAGGGAAGGATATCGATTTTATAGGCCAGGGGCCTCTGAAGTCGGGTGCACACATCCTGGGGGGCGCGAAGATGATTTTCTGGGGTACAGGAAGAGACAGGCCTCTTCTTACATATGCCTTTAATCTCATGCTTACAAAATATATTTTTATCGTGATGAATGCTCAATTTTTTGTTGTTGTTGTTTGTTACTGGTGGTATATGAGACCAAAACAATTGAGGATTACTGCACTAGATTGCCAGCTTTGTGTGGGTGGGAGACTCATCGGTCTCAGTTTTTATTCTACCCCCATCTCCAGCCAATGGACAAGCTCAGTAAATATTTTTTGAAAAATGAGCCCCTGCTTCATCACTAGGTTTTCTTAGTGACATTGGGCAAATTATACTTAACCCCTCAAGTTATTTCCTCTCCTGGCTATATAATGAGGAATTAAGCACAGTTTGAAAACCACTAGCCTGGATGTCCTCTTATTGTATGATTTTTTTTACACCCAACGGGGTCACTAAGAAAGTATTAAAACAGCTCAATGTATTTCACCCAACAATCCTTATGAGTCATACCCTATGCTAAGGGGTACAGCAAAGAAGCAGGAACAGTCATTTTTAAGAAACAGTAAAATCGTGGGGCGCCTGGGTGGCTCAGTCGGTTAAGCGTCCGACTTCGGCTCAGGTCACGATCTCGCGGTATGTGAGTTCGAGCCCCGTGTCGGGCTCTGTGCTGACTGCTCAGAGCCTGGAGCCTGTTTCACATTCTGTGTCTCCCTCTCTCTCTGACCCTCCCCCGTTCGTGCTCTGTCTCTCTCTGTCTCAAAAATAAATAAACGTTAAAAAAAATTAAAAAAAAACAACCAGTAAAATCGTGATTCAAAAGATATAAAAATGATCATGTGCCAAGATTTTATTCTACTAACTTACTAATGACTGGACAGGCAGATGTTAAAACCAGCTTGAAAGAGAATCAGTAGACACTTTTTTTAAAAGGAATTTTCAAATGGAGGCAAACTGGTTTTTCCGGCAGAAGGAGAGGGGAATTAATTGGACCTTTATCAGATAGAATAGTATGAGGGTGTCTATAAGAATTATTTTATATTACCACCATTTACCTACAAATTACTGAGCTGTAAAATAACTCAAAGACAGACTGGAATCAGATAACCCGGAGGGTTTGAGGTAGATTTTTTTCCTAGAATACCTTGGAGGAAAGCAACCTCCCTCTATTTGAGGAGTGGTAAATCCAAATGGTTGACCCAAGCCAGTCTAATATAGGTGATTTCTGAGTACTATGGGGGGTTCAGAGGCAAGAGAAATCCCTCCTGGCTTCCTGGAAGAGTTGGAAGAATCACCTAGAAAAGTTTTTAAAAATTACCAAAGCCTACGCCTCACCCCAGAAACCAATGAGTCAGAATCTCTAGGCATTGACCTTACACTTTGGTAAATTGGAAAAACTCCCCAGGTGGCATTAATGAAGCCAGAATTGAAAAGCACTGGTTTTGATGCTAGAAGGCTGGATAGAAAATGCTGGTAGAAGGGGTTGTGTGGGCTTAGTGGGGAAGGAGTGTGGTGGTGGGTGAAGGAGAGAGAGGGGAAGACAAATCAGGAAGGATGTCGTGAGCCTTGGATGCTGAGCTAAGATGGCCTGCATTGAAAGGTGTCCCTGGGGACAAGTGGGCAAGGAGTGACCTGGCCCAAGTTAGAGTCCCCAGGCCCTAGGGGCACAGAGGTCTGGCTGAGTGTTTGTGTGACCTTCCAAGTTATTTTTTGATTATTCTCACATTTACTTCCCCCACACACCTGGTTTTACCCCCTACGCTCAGCGTTGCCACCCTCCCTGAAAGCGCTCTGTCTTCCTCCAAAGTAGGCAAGACATCTTTGGAGAACAGAAATGCTTTTTTCTTATGCTGGTGTTTCTGTTCAGTCTGACATCTCCTGTCCCCTCTATCTGCTTTATTCCCTTGAAGTCCAGACTCCTGATTGTGCACATCTATCAGCCTGAACCCCTAACATGCGTCTTATAACTGTATATATGTGGCACAAATGCAACAGAAAAGGACAAGGTAAAAAAAAATTGAGAAAGTTGTAGTTTTTGTCCTGTACCCCAATGGCTTGAAGTGTACCCCACTTTGGAGACCACTGCTCTGCAACGGTGACCTTGATAACAGAAGCCAAATGTGTAGTAATTACACTTACTACACATTTATTTTTTTTTTTTAATTTTTTTTTCAACGTTTTTAATTTATTTTTGGGACAGAGAGAGACAGAGCATGAACGGGGGAGGGGCAGAGAGAGAGGGAGACACAGAATCGGAAACAGGCTCCAGGCTCCGAGCCATCAGCCCAGAGCCCGACGCGGGGCTCGAACTCACGGACCGCGAGATCGTGACCTGGCTGAAGTCGGACGCTTAACCGACTGCGCCACCCAGGCGCCCCATACACTTACTACACATTTAATGTGTTCCTGGCCATGCTGAGTATTTTACCCACCTTAGTTTATAGAATTTTCACCAAAAACCATAGGATATTAGCATTTCCCAGATGCAGAAACTGAGTCAGAGAGAAATGACAGAACTTGCCATAGGTCATGAGCTAGGAATTTTCTGGAATGTCTGGAGTTTTTTCCCCTTTATAAATGTCGGTTTATTTATTTATTTATTTATTTTAATGTTTATTTTTGAGAGAAAGAGGCAAAGTGTGAGCCAGAGAGGAGCAGAGAGAGAGAGGGAGACGTAGAAACCAAAGCAGGCTCCAGGCTCTGAGCTGTCAGCACAGAGCCCAACACGGGGTTTGCACTCACGAACCCGTGACCTGAGCCGAAGTCAGACGCTTAGCCGACTGAGCCACCCAGGTGCCCCTGATGTGTCTGGATTTGAACTCAGGCCATGCCTGCAAAGCCTGCATTCTTGATTACGATGCCACTCTGCTTCCACTGTAAATGTTTGGTTTTATCATAATAAAAGCTACCATTTATTAAGACTTTATTCTGTAATAGGCACTGTGCTTAGGGCTCTTCATCTGCTATTTCATTTATTTACCAGTACTTGGAGATAACTTTTACGTGCATTCTGCAGATATGGAAATTGAGATTCAGTTAAGGTAGTTTACCTAAATCACACACTGGGGGTAGAGCTGTGACTCCCAGCGAGGTCCCACCTGAAAGCCCATGCCTCTTGCATGATTTGGCAAGACCCTTCCCCTGTCCAGCTTGTGGTTTCCCAGGTCTTGCACTTGGGCAGTGGTAAGCCATAAGTCCTGCCAGCTCTGGTGTGTTCTCTACCCTAGAGCATTCCTCCTGGAATCAGTCTGGAGCTCCCAAAGGGGAAGGAAGGAAACTTGATGGCTTGCAGGCTAAAGGACTAAGGCAGGGGGGTAGCCAGAGTAGCAAAAAGCCACTGGGAGACTCTACCCTTGAATAGATTTAAAAAAAAAAAAAAATTGGAGGGATGCCTGGGTGGCTCAGTCGGTTAAGTGTCCGACTTTGGCTCAGGTCATGATCTCATGGTCTATGAGCTCAAGCCCAGCATCGGCCTCTGTGCTCACAGACCAGAGCCTGGAGCCTGCTTTAGATTCTGTGTCTCCCTCTCTCTGCCCCTCCCCAGCTTTTGCTCTGTGTCTCTCAATAATTATTTAATTATTAAATAATAACTAATAATATTTATTATTTATATTATATAATCACATAATTATTATCAGATAATATTTAATAATTAAATAATAATTAAAATAATTATTTTTTGAGAGAGAGAGAGGCATGCACCCACATAGCAGGGGAGGGGCAGAGAGAGAGGGAGGGAGAGAATCCCAAGCAAGCTCTGCAGTCAGCACAGAGCCTGACACAGGGCTCGACCTCACAAACTGTGAGATCACAACCTGAGCTGAAATCAAAAGTCAGATGTTTAACCGACTGAGCCACCCAGGTGCCCACCCCCCGCCCCCCACCCTTGAATGGATTTCTGGAATGATCAGTCATCATGAGCCCTGTTGCATATCCAGGTTAGAAGAGGTTCAGGGTTCCTGGGAGGAGAGAGGCACAGGTCTAGAATGGCCATACCTGCCAGTCTTGTGAAGCTATTTCAACCAGGATGATAAGACTAGCATATTGGGTAGGGGGGAGGCTTAGGGATAGAGAAGAATCCTGTGACCTGGGAGAGAAGCCCCTGAGACTAATATTCTAGATTTTGCTATGAAAATTCATGGTTGAAATCTATAAAAGCCTCTCTCATCCACTCTGGATTTTCCCAAAGAGAGAGTGATATTATCCCCATTTTACAGATGAAGAAACTGAGGTCCAGAAAGGGAACCTGGCTTGTCTGAGGTTACAGACAGATTGAGAATCAGACCTAGGTCTTTTTCTTGGGCCTCTCCTAATATCCCATTGCAGCCAGGGCCCACAGTGGTGTAAGGGCTTATGACCTGGGGCTTGGAGGCACAGATATTGGCCATTGTCTGGGCCTTGGCAAGTTACTTACCCTCCCTGAAATGCCTTTACCTCATCTAGAAAATGAGGGGCCTGAAGTAGTGGATGGTTAAGAGCCCTCTGGGATTCTGAAATATTGTATATAACACATTCATTCAACCAATTTGAGAGGTACAGTCTGGGTTGCTCTGGGAGGGGTCAGAGACCCCTGTAAAGCCAAGATAGATGGCGCCTCTGATTAGCACCAGGGCTTCCCTAAGCCCACAGAGGAGGGGCTGTTGGAGATTCAAACCCCTCCCCACCCCACAAATGGCCGTCTCAACCTCTAGTTCTGGAATAAGTTTGCTTTTTGTGTAGACACAAGACGAGCACTCACATGAAGCACACACAGACTGCTCTCTGAGCTGAGGACATTTTCCCAAAGACTTGGAGGCCCTTCCTCTAAGCCGTCTCTCCTTGGAAAGGGCTCTCGTCCAGATGGGCCTGGGCTACAGCCAGCAGCTGAAGTTTCCAGCAACAAGGCCAAAGGAAAATGCTTCCAGACTGGAGGTGCAGGTGACAGGCCTTAGCCCTGCCTGCCTCAGCGGACTTCCCAGGCCTCTTTCTGTCCATTTCGATGCTGGCCTTGGGGATCCCTCACCCCCTGCCCACACCATGCCCCAGGCCTGGGAAACCCCTGAGCTGGCTCCCCCGCAGGCCCTGGGGTAGACTTGGGCCCTCCTCCCCTGGGGCGGGCGGGGGGGGGGGGAGTTTCCATTTCCTGGTGAGAGTTGCATGTTTGTACAGAGGGGCCCCTGGTTGTCAGGGAAACAGCAGGGTTTCCTCAAGCTCTGCTGGGGTTGCAGACAGATCTCTGTCCTCTGCTGTTCACTCCCAGCCCCTCCTCCTGTCTGTCTGCTGACTGCAGTGTGGGGGACTCATGATCAGGCACTGGGGACACAGGCAAACACGACAAAGCCCCGTCAGAACTTCCCACCAGTGCAGTGAGTACCTGGCCTCCTGTGCTCTGCCCTTGACTTCAATTAAAATGTCTCCTCCTCCAACAGTCCTGCAAGGGAGCAAAGGGAAAGCCCCAGTTTTGTACTTGAGATGACATTGAACTCAGAGATGAGCAATATGCTGAAGGGCACGTAGCTAATAAGTGACAATCCAGTTCTGTCCACCTGACTCCAAAACCTGTGTTCTCTCTACCGTGTCACACTGTCTCTAGTGCCCCAAGATGAGAGCAGGATTATGGACTGAGGTCAAGGGCTGACTTCCCCTAAGTGTTTTTTTTTTTGGGGGGGGTGGGGTGGGTTTCTTTTCTTTTGGTGGTGGTGGGCTACATGGAGAAAGGGAAAGCACTGAGCTAAAATGCCACCCTGGTTTCCGCTCTTCTAGTTCTGCTCCTTGTAGGAGCTGATCGAGGTTCTTATTCTTACTTTTAAAAAGTAACACACAGGGGCGCCTGGGTGGCTCAGTCGGTTGAGCATCTGACTTCAGCTCGGGTCATGATCTCCTGGTTCAGGAATTCGAGCCCCACGTCGGGCTCTGTGCTGACAGCTCAGAGCCTGGAGCCTGCTTCGGATTCTTTGACTCCCTCTCTCTCTCTGCCCCTCCCCTGCTCACCCTCTGTCTCTTTCTCAAAAATAAATAACTATAAAAAAATCTTCAAAAGTAATACACAGACATCGTTTAAAAAGACCCAGTCGTACGGTCCTGACTGAAACGGAACGTACCGGCCCTTCCTTCTCCTCTTGTCCCCGGAAAATTGCTTCACTTCCATCCCTGCCTTCCTGTTGAGAGTGCCCATTAGCCTGCCCCGCCCCTGTTCTTCCCATTTCCAAACCAGTTACAGCCCCTTTTTCATGTCTTTTTTAGGTAAGACATTTTTGTTCCTTATTTCTTCACTCTAGACGCTGTCTCCTACACCCCCTTTGATCAGATCATGTGTCCCATTTGTCCTATCAGCGAAAAGTCCTCAGTGCTGGTCCCCTGCCTCCACTCCCTGCTGCCACATTAGCCACAGTGGGTCCATTGACCACACTGCCCCCAGGGATCGGCATGGTTCTTGCGATCCTCTGATCACTCAGCCTAGGCTTGTACCCCGTGTCACTCTCTCCTGACCAAGTATTATCTTTTCTTCTTACTTTTTGCCATATGCATGTTATTCTTCCCCATTATGGAGTAAGCCACAGAAAAGCAGGGCTTTAAAAATCTCTTTTACGGATTGCTGTGTCATCAGTGCCTAGAGCAGTGCCTAATCAGAGTAGACGCTAAAGAAATGCTCACTGACTTCCACAGGAACGACAGCCCTTCAGATATTTGCAACAGGTGGCCCAGAGCCCTTTGAGCACTCTCATCTGTAGAACGTTAAGCCCTGGCCTCTGGAACCATTCTTGGTGACTTAGACATAGAACATGCGTGGTGCAGATAGCATGGACTCTGGAGTCTGGACTTTGTTGCATTCATCTTTAAGCTGTGTGACTTTGGGTAAATGGTGCAACCTCCCTGACTCCCCTATCCTCCACTTCTTCCCCTGTGGAAAGGGAGAATCTGGTGCTGGGAAGGATCGCTGTGAGGGTTAAGTGGGATACCTGGGCAGGTGCCCTGCACCGCCTGGGGGAGTCGTGCGGGTCGGTGGTCGCTCCCTGTCTCCTTCTGGGCTCCAAGTCTCTTTCCCATCCTGGTGTGAGTATCTGGACACAGGCTAGTCTGTTCATTGTCTTCTGAAAAAGGCATCTGGCCCTGAAGCAGGCCGGGGGGTAATTTAACCAAAAGGGCTGGAGGCAGCTGGAAAACAGTAGGGGGAGCCTGCCTTCCCTTGGGAGGAAAGATGGGTGAGGAAATTGGGGGAAAGAATGGAGGGGACCAGATCTCACAGGTCTCTTTCTTCTCCACAGCGTTATCTGCTGCAAAACCTGATACCATGGCCAAACCAGCACAGGTAAGGAGCCTTTCCCCTCCTGAAGCCTGTGCTCTGCCTTTCCTGGGCTTCTAGAGTCACGAGGCCCACTCTGCAGATCCCTGGTACCTTCATCTAGAAAGGAGCAGGGGAGGTTCTCAGGCTTTGCTTGCTCCTGTTACAGATCACATCCTTTTTAGTTGCAAGTGACCAATGACAGCATATAACATCCTAATCAGATGTATATTGGCTTATATGACTGAAAAGCCCAGGGCTTCAGGTTGGGCTGGTTCCAGGGACCCAAATGATATTGTCAGGATTCTGCCTCTGTGAACTAGAGTTCCTCTGCATGGCGTCATTCTTGGGCGGCTCTTCCCTGATTTGGTGCTCTAGACACCAGCTATCCTAGGCTTCCATTCTGCTTCCTGGGCAGCCTGGAGGAAACAGCCTAATTTATTCCCAGTGATTCCAGGAAAAGTCCTAGGTTTGGCTCTCATTGGCTGGGCCAATGGTAACTTGGATTCAGAGGGTAGAGTTGGTCCTACCTGAACTACATGGCTTAAGTGGTTCCCCAGGAAGATGGCTACTGGGTAGGCAAAAGCATTAGAGGGTTCTCTCTGCTCTGGAGATGGAAGTGTCCCTTGTCACGTGCACCTGGGATATCCTGGCTTGGGAGACCCCAGTCTCTCATGCTGCATGACCACTTTGCTGGGCAGTAGAAGCTAAGGCGTGGTGGAGCTTTTACTCCTGGGCGTGGCCAGGATTGGGTTCCGTCCTTGGGCAGAGCTACGTGTCATTCTGTGCCACAGTTCACCTGAGAGTGACCCTTGTTGGCTAGCCTTAGAGAAGGAGACAGGGCCACTGCAATGATGATGACCAGGAAGGGAGAATAAAACCAAGGGGGCACCTGGGGCACCTGGGGGGCTCAGCAGGTTAAGCACCTGACTCTTGATTTTGGCTCAGGTCATGATCTCACAGTTTGTGAGTTCGAGCCCTGTGTCCGGCTCTGCACTGACAGTGCGGAGCCTGCTTGGGATGCTCTCTCTCCCTCTGTCTCTGCCCCTGCCCCTGCCCCACTCAAACACACACGTGGGCGCTCTCTCTCAAAATAAATAAATGAAAACATTTAAAAAACACCCACAGGGGACACCTGACTTGGCCCCTTTTGCTCCTCACTTCAATCACAGAGCTGCTGGCCATAGACCTAATACAGGAGCTGTGTGATCTTGGGGGAGTTCTGACTCTCCCTGGGCCTCCCAGCGAACAAGGGCCTTAAGGGTACCTATTCTTAAGGATATCTTCACCATTTTTGAAGAGCACAGTGTATCATGTGATACAGGATCCATACTCAAAAAAGTCCTAGCTGTGACCTCCCTATCAGCCTCTGAGGAGTGCACTTGCACAAGTGGTCTCTCTGACCAGGAAGAGAAAGTGTTAGTGGTTATGGGCAGAGGTCCAAGGCATAGCTTGCTGTTCCCCATTTCCCATATGTAGTCATGCTGGAGCTGTTTCTTGGGAGGCATTCAAACTGCAGGGTTCTGCATGACCCAAGTGGACAGCGCAGATCCTGGGAGGTCAGAGGGGCCAGGACCTAGGGCACGGAACTTTGGAATCCTGTTCCAGTGCTGCCAGGCCTCGCTTCTGCCTGGCTGACCTGTGGTTTCTTGTTGCCATGGACCAGGGGGCAGTAGACAGTCTGCAAGCAAGAGTCAATGGGTGGCAGAGGCTTAGAGGTCCCTCATCCCGTGAGATGAGCTGTTATCCCCCATTCATGGCACTCATGTTCTAGTGGAGGCATAAAGGAGCTCTGTGGGCACGTAGGTTGGGGAAACTCGGAAAGGTGCCTGGAGAGCGCTACTGGGTAGGAGCAAGGGGGCTGATGTGCTCCAGAGGGAGGGGACAGTGGAACAGAAGGCCAGAGAGAAGTTGATGTAGGGTGTGCAGAGCAGCAAAAGTAATTTGGCACGCTTGGGGTGCAAGGGTTTGGGGAGGGAGAAGGTTGCCGAAGACAGTACCAGAAGGTCTGAGAAACCCTGCGCACACGTGCACAGAACCAGCCGCTCACTCTTATCTGGTCCAGATCACCCCCAGTGTTAATTGTGCTATTCTCCCAGTGTTTCCTTCTAGAAGTGGTAAACTTGAGGCCCAAAGATGTGAAGAAATAGCGTGGTGTCAGAAAGGCCCCGGATGCATGGCTCTGTGGCATCCATTTCACAAGGATGTTCTGGGTTTGAACTCGATGATGGGGGATGAGAACACTGAGGGCGGGGCAAAAGGGGCAGGTGCCGGTACCTGGAACTCTAGCAGCTGCAGAGATGAGGCCTGGGTCAGGTCTGGTCAAGGCTGCTCTGAGGTGGAGTCCTGGCCGGGCAGCCATCTCTCCAGGTGACATCAGCTCTGCTCCCGAGAGGCCTCAGGCTCCTACTCTAGCAGCAGTTGGGGTGGGTCCCGAGACCTCAGAGCCCCAGGGTCCAGGCTGCTCACCAGCTGGCATGAGGACCTGCTGAATATTTCAGGGTGGAAAGTCCCTTCTCTGTTCTCCCCTCCCCTTGGCCATGGGTGCTGGAGGCCAGGAACCTGTCTGCACGAGGAGTGACAGGCCATCTGGGTGAGGTGGAGAAAAGGGGACATGTACACAGATGGCACCTAGAGATGCAGAATTCTTCAGGTTGGCGTGAGGATGACCAATGGTGGGAAACCAGGCCTGGGTGATTTGAAGGACTGTCTCCTGCTTCTAAATGGGACCAGTGCTAGGGCCCCCCATCATGTCCCCCTCTTCTAGTGGCTGTGATCCTGAGGGACCCTCCTGGGATAACTAAACTGGCCACTGTCCCCTGGAAGAGTTTATTTCCTTGTGCAAAGACATACATGGGAAATTGGCCTTGCTCCTCACCAAGCCTGTCTTGAAGGGAACATTTTGATCGAGCTTCCTGTCCGTCATTAGATGTCCCTTCCCCCAAGACATCCCTTCCCCCATGATGGCAGTGCCTCATCTTTCGTTTGCAGCCCTGTCCTCAACACCGCACAGGGTAGAGGTGCAGGAACAGCAACAGGGGAGAGGGTCCTCGGCTTGCTGCCGCGACCCGTGCCCTGCCACCTTCTCCTCTTCTTCTTCCTGGCACCTTGGAGTCCCATGGTCTTGGCGACTTTGGGTGTCTGCACTGAGCGCTGAAGAACCTGGGCCGCCTCCCTGAATGTTCTTGCTTGCCCTTGTGCCTGGGACTTTTCCATGCTGTTTCCGGTGCCAAGCCTTCCCCCTCTCTGCTTTTCCCGTCCCCCGCCCCCAATCCTTGGGGCCGCTCTGTCACTCCTCCTTTAGGGCTCATTTTAGAACTCACCTCCAGGAAGTCTTCTTGGATTTGCTCAGAATATATTCACAGTCATTCATCCATCCTCATGCCTATCCATCCAGGAAACAGATATTCAGTGAGTACTTAGTTGTGCCAGGCTCTGTGCTAGGTGCTGGGAATGCTCGGTGAGCAAAACACACACTGCTAGGGCTTTCTCAAGGGACTGTGTCTTTTCTGGTCCCAGGATTTGGCGTGTGTTACTAACTCTCCTTCTCTGCCCAGGGGTGTGATCAGGTTGCAGGGGATTCACGGGTGGCGGGAAGAAGGCCGTGTCCCTTTTCTGGCCACCGGCCCGTCAGAACTTTAAATAGCAACCCTGCGCCCACGCATGCATACCTCAGAGGGGCAGCATCTGCAAACAAACCAAGGGGGCGTCCACACAGCTGGCCAGGTCCTTCAGTGTGAGCCCTGGGGGTGCAGGAGGCTGTCAGAGGCTCATTTTTGCCTTTGCTTCTTACTCCTTTTTTTTTTTTTAATTAAAAGTTTTTTAACATTTATTTATTTTTGAGAGTGGGGGAGGGGCAGAGAGAGTATCTGAAGCAGGCTCAGCGCTGTGATCATGGAGCCCGAGGCAGGGCTCAAACCCATGAACCCTGAGATCATGACCTGAGCCAAAATTAAGTCAGTCTCTTCACCAGCTGAGCCACCCAGGCGCCCCTGCTTCTTATCCCATTAAGGCATGGTGTTTGTGCACCCTTAACCCTTGCACAAAGCCTTTCCTGATTCCCTCCCTTAGCTGGAACCGGCCTCCACTGTCTTCCCAAATTACTGTGCCTCTGTCCTAGGGTATTTATTACGAGCTCTGTGCTGATTTGTGTGCATGTCTCTCTTCTGGGTCCGAAGCTCATGAAAGACAGGGTCAGGTGTTCTTTCTCCCCGAATCTTCAGCCCTTAACGTTGGCCCCGGCCCAGGCTTAAGTGCCCTGTCACCATGCCGTGTGCTCAGTGCCTTGGGCTGTGGCATCCCCAGCTCTCCCAGTTCTCGGCCTCTCTCCTGGCCCCATACTTCTCTGGGGCCATGTAGCTGACCCACATCTGACTTCTCTGGGGCCATGTAGCTGACCCACATCTGACTTCTCTGTGAACCAGCCCATTGTGCATTCAAGTTCGATGTCTAAGATCCTCTGGCTCTGCCTCTCCTCCCTTTCACCCCAAGGACCCAGCCAGCTTGTCCTCAGATGCCAGTTGCCAGCTCAGCTTACTGGGCCCAGAAGGGCGGCACCTTGTCTTGGCGTCAATTCTGAGGGTGGCTCTGGGCTTCCCTTGGGCCACGACCTCCCCCTCAGAAGCTGGCAGCCGCAAGGTTTCTAGAACTGGAGAGCAGAGGGGAACAGACCAGAGATCTGGGGTCTGTGGGATCCCCGGCAAGAGGCTTTCCTTCTTTGGGCTTGGTTTGTTTTCGTGATAACAGATCATCTTAAATGCTCCCACGAGTTGGAAACACATGAGTGAAGGCAAAAGGGCCTTATAAACTGTAAAGTGCCGTAAAAATAGGCAGAGCTCTCGTTACTCTTGTAGGGATCATCTCTACCCCTTGCACTCAGCCTGGCTTTTCTCCCTCCTGGGTTCTGGGAAGGTTATGCAGTACTGTGGGCTCAACGGAGCCACCCTCCCATGGGGAAATGGCACTGTCCTTGGGGACAGGCTGTGGCAGGAGGTGTAGGGAGAGTCGTCCCTACCCTTGCCCAGGATTTCTGTGGCCAGCGCTTAATTTCAGAGGAAGGGAACTCAGCCTAGACTCTGACTGTGCCCGGGCTTGAGAGTGTGACCTGAGGTTGGGGCTGGGAACTCAAGGTCAGCAGTTTACGTTCCTTTCTCTCTCCTTTCTCTCTCCACAGGGCACCAAGTACCGGGGCTCCATTCATGACTTCCCAGACTTTGACCCCAGCCGGGATGCCGAGGCTCTCTACACGGCCATGAAGGGCTTTGGTGGGTGCTCAGCTACCAGCAGGGGAGCCCTAGGAAGGGGAGCTTGGGGACGTTCCCACATGTGGGCACAGCCCACGCCCCTGCTGGGGGCAAGGGGGCCAGTGAAATGTTGAGATGTGCTCACTGATTCTTTTGTCTCCTCTTTGTATTATTCTTCATAATTTTATAATGAACTATTCCAGACCAACCAAAAGGTCTAAATAACAGAAGCTTCACCCACCAGCCTGCCACCCACCTTGAGGAATTGCATTTGCTTCCTCGTAGAGTTGAAACCTCCTTGATAGGTCCACTCCTGAAGCATCACTCCTGCCTTTCCTCTTGGGGGTAACCACTACCCTGAACTTGGTGCTGGTTATTCTCTTTTATTTTTCTCGTTGTTGAAGGAACCCTGTCTTGTGTGTTAGGTTACCTGGGTTTTTCTAAGCCAGGTCTCACTGTAAAAGCTTGGATGAGACCTTGTTCCTCTCTGGACCTCAGTTTCATTATGGGTCTGATGAGGGGGCTGGATCACAGGTCCTCCGAGCTCAGAGACTGTGGGTGCTGTGATCCTTCTCAGTAGGGGCTTGACGGGTCCCCATAGATCCTCCCCCACCCATACCACTGCCTCATGAAGGCTGGTCCTGAAGACTGCAGGGAGTAGCCCTGGTGGGCTTCCTGGAGGCAGGTTGGGGTAGGGTAACAGGTGCCCTTCTGTCTTCCAGGCAGTGACAAGGAGGCCATATTGGAGCTAATTACTTCTCGGAGCAACAGGCAGAGGCAAGAGATCTGCCAGAGCTACAAGTCCCTCTATGGCAAGGTAACCATGGCAACTGGAGGGCAGGTGGGGTGGGGCTGGGGAGCTGACTTCATTTGCCTGTGTGTTCATTCAGGGTCTTTCCTCTTTTATTCCAGCTCAGCCTCTGTGCTGACCGTTCTGCCTTCCTTTCTCTTCAGCCACAGATACATCTCCAACACTTGCTACATGCTTAGGCACTGTGCTCGGTGTTAGGGCTACACAGGGGAAGGAGACCTGTGAGGTGTCAGCCCTGTGGACTCACTGATAGTGGGAGACACACCCAGTAAACAAGTAAACAGACAATGCTGGGGAAGAGACACGGTGCCATGGACTTGAATCCTGCACCGCCATTTGCTAGCTGCATGATTTGGGGCAAGTTACCTGACGTCTCTAAGCCCGTGTCTTAGGGTTGATGATAGCACACGCCTCCAAAAGTGACAATTCCATGCGCTTACGCAGCCTGGTGCCTTACAGAGTAGGTGCTCATTAAATGTGATTCTTATCATAAGTGCTCCTCCCCTTCCTCCTCCGTCTCGTCCTCCCTCCCTTCCCCTGACCCTCAACGCAGGACCTCATTGCTGACTTGAAGTATGAGCTGACGGGGAAGTTTGAACGACTGATTGTGGGTCTCATGAGGCCACTTGCCTATTGCGATGCCAAAGAAATTAAAGATGCCGTCTCGGTAAGAAGCGTGGGTCTGTGTATGTGTGTTGCAGGCGGGGGTGTGATTAGTGGGAAGATTCTGGTCCCTGTAGCACGTACTCCATGAGCCCTGTACCCGCCAGCAGGGTGCCCTGCTGCAGGAGACAGCTTGCTCAAACCCCATCCCAGACGGGCGCCACAGTCTCCTCCAGATGGACAGAGTGGGACAGATGTCGGTGGGAGGCAGACCTCGTCAGGCGGGCCCTTGGCCCGGGCCCCAACCCAGCAGCTGTAAGCTGTAAGCCCCGAAGAAGCAGGATACAGGGACCTGAAGACAAATTATGCTCAATACCCAAAGGCCAGGAGAATACTAAAGGAGGTCAGGAGGGCAGGCCCAGGGTGACTTGAGGGGGGGCCACAGAAAATGGGAGATCAAGGTGTGCCCAGAAGCCTGGGGAGGATTTGGTTGATTGGAGTGAGAAGGTCCTTCCGGGCCGGGTAAGAAACGTCAGGAGCGGTGGCGGAAGTGTGTTCAGGATGGGAGGGGCAGCTCGGTCTGGTCGAAGGAGCGGGTAGCCCCCCAGCAAGCAGGGAAGGATCAAAGCCCTTAAGTGTACCTGGCACTTTACAGTGTGTAAAGTGCTGTCATCTTTGCCTCGGATGAGCTATCCAGCATGAACGCACTTCATATGTTGGTAAGTTCAGGATGTGAGAGATGGCCTTCGATGTCCTGAGGAGTTTGGCAGAGCACCTGGCGTCTTTTCCATTTTACAGATGGGAAAACCGAGGCCCAGAAAGACAGTTTCTTAATGAGAGGTCACAAAGCAAGCTGCTGGCAGAGGCAGGACTAGAATCTATGTCTTTTGATGCTCAGGGCAGCAAGCAGCTCCAGTCTGGTGACCAAGAGCTATGGTAGAACCACCCTGACATTCCCTGCTGGGAACGTCATAGCTCTGGCCACTCCAGGAACCCAGCCCATGGCTGGTGGTGGCCTCCCATCCCAGCCCTGGCTCCTGTGTCCCTTCTCTTCTCCCGGGGCATCGGCACTGACGAGAAGTGCCCAGCCCCAACGCCTGTGTCCCTTCTCTTCTCCTAGGGCATCGGCACTGACGAGAAGTGCCTCATTGAGATCTTGGCTTCTCGGACCAATGAGCAGATCCACCAGCTGGTGGCAGCATACAAAGATGGTGAGATGGGCTGAAGGGGCCGTTCAGCACTTTCAGATAGGCAGTGAGGGTAACTGCAAGGGTGGGGCCCTAGGACTCTCCATCCACCTGCTTTCCTCCTTCCCTCTGATCTGTCCATCATCTCACCCACTCATAAATAGCTGCCCTGTGCAGCACTGCTCTAGGTTCTCAGGATATGGTGGGAGGGCAAAACCCATGTCATCCTTGCCCCCTAGAACTCGCAGACTAACAAGGTGACAAGGGATACAGACGAGACGCAGGTAAACACGGTGATGACACATTGTGGTTAAGTGTTATGAAGAAAACAAACGAGGTAACAAGAATCAGACTTTAATTGGGGAGGACCTGCTCCAGGCAAGTGGTCAGGGAAAGCGTGTCTTGGGAGGAAATGAGAAAGAAGGAACCTGTTGTGGAAGGAGTGGGGAGAAGATCCTGCAGGCAAAGGGAACAGCAAGTCCAAAGGCCCTGGGGCAGAATTAATTCTGGTAGTTGGTGTGAGGCCAGAAGGGTCGAGAGCAGGACAGGGTCACATGGGGCCTTAAAGGCCAAGAGGAGGCAGTGTTTTATTCCAAGATTGGTGGGAAGCAGGGGAGCTCATGATCAGAGAGGGCTTCAAGAGTCACCCTGGTTGCTGTGGATTGGAGGGCGATGGGAGCAGAAGCAGGAGGGAACAGTTAGAAGGCCGTAGCCACCGTCCAGGTGAGCAGCCATGGTACCCTGGGTAGATGGCACAGGTGGGGATAAGGGAAGTGGGCAGATTCCATCTCAGTGTGTCAGGGTCAGTACAAAGCACTGTGAAAGATACATCCTGGGTCTTTCCACGGCCATCATGGAGACTGGGTTTTGGGATTTGATCATCTTGGATAATGGATCCCTGAGGTCTCATGGGGATGGGACTAGAACTTGTGTTCCTTCCCTGCAGCCTACGAGCGAGACCTGGAGGCTGACATCATTGGCGACACCTCTGGCCACTTCCAGAAGATGCTCGTGGTCCTGCTCCAGGTTGGTCTACGTTGGGGCCCTCCCTGGAGCTCTCTACCAGAGTGCAGGCAGAGGGCTGTGGGCACCTTCTGCCTGTTGCCCCAGACAGGGTGGTCTGTGAGGGGCTCCTCGGTGGCTCCTCAGGTATAAAGTCCTCGTAAGCTGTGGCCGCTCCCTCCCCCAGCTTCCCTTTTATCCTCAAATTTGAGATGGGTTCTCTCTGGCTCATGTGGGTATAGAATCTGAGCATCCAGGGGACTGCTCTGTTGTCCTCGGTTTGTAGAAGCGAGAAGACGACCCGCGTTTCTCTGTCTCACATCCCTTCTCTTTTGTGCCCAGGAATATTCTCTCCTATGGCCTTCCTCTCCCCACCCTCTCTCTCGCCCCTCCCACTCCCCTCCAGGCCTCTCTCCTGCCATTGTTTTCCCAGCCGTGTTTGACACGGCTGGCACGTCCCTGTGTCGCCAGCAGAGATGTGGCATTTCTGGGGCTGCCTGCATTGCATCTCCCACAGCCAACCCCCGCCACCCCTGCCTCCCACCCACGAGTACTTAAAAAGGGACCATGGGGGCGCCTGGGTGGCGCAGTCGGTTAAGCGTCCGACTTCAGCCAGGTCACGATCTCGCGGTCCGTGAGTTCGAGCCCCGCGTCAGGCTCTGGGCTGATGGCTCGGAGCCTGGAGCCTGTTTCCGATTCTGTGTCTCCCTCTCTCTCTGCCCCTCCCCCGTTCATGCTCTGTCTCTCTCTGTCCCAAAAATAAATAAAAAACGTTGAAAAAAAAAAAAATGAAAAAGGGACCATGAAGAGGCTGCAGACGGTGTCCACTGCCCACTTCAATCTGCCAAGTTTTTTTTTTCTGTTGGTTTTCCCATACAATGTGTTTAAAAAAATTTTTTTAAATGTTTATTCATTTTGAGAGAGAGAGAGTGGGGAGGGGCAGAGAGAGAGGGAGACACAGAATCCAAAGCAGGTTGCAGGCTCTCAGCTGTCAGCACAGAGCCCGATGCGGGGCTCAAACTCACGGACTGTGAGATCATGACCTGAGCTGAAGTCGGACGCTCAACCGACTGGGCCACCCAGGCGCCCCCACAATGTGTTTTTTTTTTTTTTTTAAATGCTTTGAGTTAGTTGCTAACATTTAAAAATAGGGAGCTTTTGCTCAAAAGCCAGATTTCTACATTCTTTTGAATAACTGAAAGTTCTGGCAACAGCAGGCTTGTGTTCTCTGTGACGGCAGGGGGCTAGAAAACATGTCCCGCTCCGCTGCCCGGAAGTCTCTGTGACCACAGGCTCTGTGGGGACAGGTATTGAGAAGTTTGAAGCCCAGCTCCAAGGACCAAACTTTTAGGAAGTTTTATATAGAAATTCAGCCACTTCTTTGTTTCTTTCACCTCGTCCCTTCCCGTAACACATTCTACCACGGCTGCCACCAGGCTTTTTCTCCGTTGCCATAGCAATCCGTATCCCATATGAAGCAGCTGGGGAACGGTCAGGAACCTCAGGAGTAGGAAAGTGTGACCTTTGCCCCCATGTTCAAAGCCACTTGTTCTGGAGAGAAGAGCTCCAACTCCTCCCCAGCATCTAACAGCCGGTGGGCAGTGTCGCGGCATGGATTGTAAATGTGGGTGCTCTGTCTTCTTAAGCTCAGTCCCCAAGAGAAGCAAGGGCTTTGGGATCCTGAGATGCACAATCCAGGGGGGAAGAGGAGTTAAGCAGTAGGTCTGACCTGTGCCCACGTAACTAAGATGTCCAGTAAGGCTGGGCCCTGTCCCCTGGGAGTATTGTCCTTTTTTCGGATGGGACACAGAGCGTGGGCAGAGCAGCAGAAGCACCAGTAGGATTTGGTGCCTTCACTGCTTGTGAGCTCGGATCTCAGGGTCCAAATCTCAGATCCTCACTGGTGAGTTCTTTGGGTTAAGTTATGGGAGCCCTCAGTAGAACGCAGACGTGCAGACTCTTTACCCCTGCAGTATCATTGTTGGAGGGCATCGTGAGCCATACCAGGACTTGTGTGGGGTCCTGTTCTCAGTACAGGCCCTTGCTTGCTCCGGGATGGGACACCTGGAGGGACCTTGGTCATTGCCCAGACTCTCCTCTTCCATCCCAGCTCTGAGGATAAAGGGAAAAGCCAGTGGGAGGGACCCTACGATTCCCTTTCACCGAGTAGGTGCTTTGGCTTTGATGTAGTGGCAGCTGTAAGTTACTGCTCCAGGACACTTCTGGGCCACCACCCTCCCTGTTTCCACCCCTGGCATCCAGGCCTTCCCCTCCCCACCGCCCCTGGCTCTGGTATTTGAACCTCATGTCCCCGTGTCTCTGCCCAGGGAACCAGGGAGGCGGACGATGTGGTGAGCGAGGATTTGGTGCAACAGGATGTCCAGGTAAACCAGCACCAAGGGAGGCACAGCAAGGGAGCCCCGAGAGAGGGGAGGTTGGGGATCCGGGGAAGGGTCCCAGGTGAAGCAATGTGCATGAAACACCAGAAATAACCAGTTCATGGCCAGCATTTTTACAGCACGCTATTGAAGAAAGGATTTATTATCTTTCAAAGGCACACAATGTATACAAAATTGGTGAGATATATTTTGGAGCTTTTGTCATTCATTCATTCATTTGTTCAGTTAATTAATATTTATTGAACACCTACTATGTGTCAGACACTCAGCCAAGCACTGGGGAATCACTAGTGAACAAAGTCAGATAGTGTTGGGAGAGACAGGCATACACCTTCTCTATGGATATATCATTACATATATATCATTATAATATACAGTGGAGCAAAGCTATAGAGAAGCAGAAAACTGTAGGAGCCTAGAAGTGGGAAGGAGGGGAGGAAAGAGAACTCTGCTTTGGGGACATCAGGAAGTACTTTGAGAACAAATGGGACATTTACTCTGGGCCTTGAAGGTTGAGTAGGAGTTTCCCCAGAAAGAGAAGAAGGTATACAGGTGTATGCAAAGGTCCTGAGGCTACCAATTACTGGTATGATCAGGGATCCAGCAGCAGTTGATTGGCTTGGCCAGGGAGTTCTCTCCTCTTTCAATGAAGTCCTTCCTCTTTCCTTTCAGGACCTGTACGAGGCAGGGGAACTGAAATGGGGAACAGATGAAGCCCAGTTCATTTATATTTTGGGAAATCGCAGCAAGCAGCATCTTCGTTTGGGTAAGTTCCAGAGAAGAAAGACCTACAGCTGGTCCCTTAGGGTTGTGCCTGGAATTCCATTCTTTTTTCCTTTTCTCCTAATAAAGCACGATAGCTACTTCATCTACAACTCAAGTACTAGTCCCAGTTTTATTAGATGGTGGTCTGTATAGTCCCTCAGCAAAGTCCTTAACAGGACGCTCAACCTTTCCTTCTGAGTACCAATCCTGTCCTCATGCTGGAGTGAAGTATATGTAGTCTCACCTCATACACAGCATGAGTGCACAGTGGCTGGTGGTGTGCCAGGCCTCCTGCCAGCTAGCTCCGCAAATACCAGCCCTACCTTCATGTTGGGCACTCTAGTCCTGGCCACAGCGCCCTCCCCTCCTGAGGTCTTGGGTTCTTCTCAGTGTTATGGGAAACTCTCAACATCCTTGTCTCTCTGACTCAGTGTTTGATGAGTATCTAAAGACCACGGGGAAGCCGATTGAAGCCAGCATCCGAGGGGAGCTGTCCGGGGACTTTGAGAAGCTGATGCTGGCTGTGGGTACGTCCTGACCTTGCATTCCTAGGGGCTTTGCTGGATTCTGGGATTCTGGCCCAGGAACAGGGGGCCAAGAATGAAAAAGGGGGGTTATGCGGTATGGAGGCAGGAAGGAGAAAGTCGGATGGGCGATGGATTCTGAAGGCTGGCCAGAGCACATGGAGGCAGGGAGGGGAGCCTCAGGCCCGGACTTCCTGCCACTCCGTCCCCCGGTGTGTGTGGTAGGGTGAGAGAGAGCGCTGAGCCTGGGGAAATAACCAGCGGGAGAGCGGACTTGCGTAGAACATATATGGTGTGCTGGGCGCTGCACTGAGTGTTTAATCTTGAAGAAAGACCCAGGAGTGGGCATTATCTCCATTTCACAAATGAGGAAACCACATCTCACGGAGGCTGTGTCACTTGCCAGAGAGTGGTTTTGTAATGACTTGGGGGGCTACTCTGAGCATGGGGCGTGCCAGGAGCTGACTAGTTGGTGGTGGAGTCAGGGTTCAAACCCAGGGGCTTCTCCCAAATCTGCCGTTGACTTGGAGCAAGTCACTGTCCTCTCTGGGTGTCAGTGTCCTCATCTGATAAATGGGGGCAGGGAGGATGGACTGCCTGACCCAGAGGCCCTTAGAAGCTGGACATTGCAGGAGTCACTATGCCTGCACCTAGGGTAGGTAGTATGTGCGTTTTGGGTGGGGAGAGCTGTATCCCCAGGCTGTCCTCTTGCACAGAGCTGCCCCTACCAAGTCTGTTTCAGGCAGTCAGCCTCTAGCCTGCCCTGTCAGCAAGATCCAAAGTGATGTAGCTGCCAGTACCTCTCTGCAGCGGAGGCTAAAGAAACATCTTTCCCAGTTCCACCCCAAATGCTACCCCCCACCCCCACCTGGCCCAGTTTGCCTGCAAAACCCGAGAAGACTAGAAGGATGAAGTGGGTTTTTGAGATGCACATCCCACGTTTCAACAGCCCCTATTTCTTGATTGTTATGCTCTGGGTTTGCGTTAAAAGTGGGTGCGGCCTCAGGTTATCAGGAGCCTGGTTCTTCCTGGGTTTGCACTTGGGAGTCCCCAGGGAGTAAAAACAAAGAGGGGGTCAGGCCACCCTGACCCAGAGACCGCCAGAATAACTCTGCCTCTTCCTCCCTCTTCTCAGTGAAGTGTATCCGGAGCACCCCAGAGTATTTTGCTGAAAGGCTATTCAAGGCCATGAAGGTGTGTGGTGGGGTTGGTGGGAACCAGCTGGGGTGGGGGTGGGGGGGGTCTATACCCATCCCCATGGGACTGTAGAGATTCTTTGACAAGTCTTTGGGGCCCACTGGCCAAGGAGCCCTCAGGGGATTGGCCACAGGAGAGAGTGATGGGCACTCTTCCCAGGTGAGCTCCCGAGCCTGGGATGCTGTCCGGCCATGCACCTTCCCACCCAAATACCTACTCTAACTTCCTGATTGATCACAGGGTGTCATGACAGCCTGCACATGATCCGTCAGCCAGATGGGCTGGAAACCCACACTCTGAAAAAATCTTAATTAACCAGAATGACTAATTAACCAGTGTACACAGGCTAGACCACTTTGGAAGATACTTGTTCTTGTCTGCTAAGGCTCGTGATGTTTATCCCAGTGACCCAGCAATTCTACCCTGGATGTGTACCTGAGAACAGTGATTCCCACTAGTTTGTGCAGAGGACACACAGCAACTGATGACAATTCCATAGCACAGCAGGGTACATGAATGTAGTCATTTGTGGCCAGATGCCACAGACCCAAGGCCCCGGGAACTCAGGCCTTCCCGGCCCTGTGTGTCCAGCCCACAAGGGCAAGTGAACTGTAGCCCATTCACTGTCTTTCATTGTGCCAGAGTAAAGCCTGGCAGCTCAGCCGGGGAGAGATGGCTCCTGTGTGCATACATTCATGAGACTGTTCGTGGCAGTACTGGCCATATTAGGAAAGAATGAGAAACAACCCAGTGTCCGTCAGGAGTACCAGGAGAAATGAATGGACAGTGGTGTATTTACATAGTTCCGAGATGTACAGACCTAAACAGTATATGCTTAGAGTTGCAAAGTTATGGTGAAATGATAAGGAAAACCAAGAATGGGGCTGATGTTTGAATGGGGAGGGAACATCGAAGCAGGAGGGACACGTGGGGAGCTTCAGGGAGAGTGGCAATATTTTACTTCTTTTGTTCTTCCTTTTGTCTCATCATGACAATGGTATTTTCACCTAAGCTGGGGGCTGTTTGCACTTGAGCCTCCACTCACATCCCTGTCCCCCAAACCCATTTGTTTTCCAGGGCCTGGGGACTCGGGACAACACCCTGATCCGCATCATGGTCTCCCGTAGTGAGCTGGACATGCTGGACATTCGGGAGATATTCCGGACCAAGTACGAAAAGTCCCTGTATAGCATGATCAAGGTGAGCGGAGCTAACGGGGGTACGGAGAGGAGCAGAGGGCTCAAGAGCCACTCCCAGGAGGAAAGAGCCGTCCCAGAGAGCTAGGAGTCTCTTGGGGATTCCAGGAGCCCCTGCCTCGTGGCGCATTCAGGGAATGGAAAGCAATGCGATAGAGAAGCAAGTGTCTGGTGGTACTTGAGTCCCAAAGCTCCAGAGGAAGGTGGGACTGGGTCAGGAAGGGCATGCAGGCTGAATTAAGGGTGAGGACTCTATCCCAAAGGCAGGGAGAGGTCAGGCTCCAAGGGGGAGAACGCTTGGCCCCAGGCCAGGTGATTTGTAATGATGGGGGGGGGGGGGGTGTCTAGCCCATGAGACTTGGCCGAGAGAGAGAGAGAGAGCTGGGTTGTTTTCTTTTTGTGGGTGAGTGAGATCAAGCTTTTATGAGGTCCAGCTACGTTCCCCAAAGTATATTTCCAAAGAGGAGTTTTATAGGTATTACGTGCAAAAATGTGCCATGAGAAATGTTTGGAAAAAACTAGTTTAAAGATAAGCACGTTGGTTTATTTCAGAACTTCTCACGGCCTTTACCATGTCAAGTCCGTTATGAAGCTCCGGGAGGGATATAAAATAGGCTACATCTATTTGTTCGGTTTTGGCATTTCCCGGTGTTTTTGCTCATAGAGCCCTATTTTCTTGGAGTATTTCAGTTGGAAGGGCTGGGCTGGGGATTATCTGGGGATAGTGGGGCTCTGGGGCCAGCTTTCACCGGCTTGGGAGAGCAGCGAGCATCTTCACGTTCAGTGAAATCTGCTGATGGCTCGAAAGCATCCCTTGTTGGAAGTATTTACACCACAGAAATTGGCAGTTGTTACAAATCGGGGCTTTTTTGCTTTCGTTCCCAGAGACTAGGTTGTTAAATACGTGCCAGCATTACCACTGTTTGGTGGTCTTAGCCACCACCCCCGGACAGGGGGAGAGTCGGGGCTGCTATGAATAAATGTTCAGCCTTCCCCTATCCGGGCCTGTGTAGAACCTTCCCTCCTAGTCCGAGGGGAGCCCAGGAGTGAGTGAGAGGTAACCTTTGTCTCTTTCTCCCCAGAACGATACCTCTGGCGAGTACAAGAGGGCTCTGCTGAAGCTATGTGGGGGTGACGATGAGTAAGTGTCTCCTTGGCCCCAGGCTGGAGGGAGTGGCCTCGGGGGGTGGCAGGCCTGGACTCCCCAGCCCTCATCCTGATGGATGGATGGATTGGATGAGCTTGGGGCTTCCTCGGTGCCGGGAACAGCGCACAGGTGAAAGTCTGTCTGTGTGTGTGAACGTGAATGTACTCTCCCAGACGTGGAGATGTCTGCTCTTGTGACCTTGGAAAGTCAGTCTGGGGGTGTGGACTGGAAGCCAGAATGTGAGGGTCCAGTCCCTGCTACTTCATAGCTGCCTTTCTGTTTCATCAGCTGTTAAATGGAAAACATACAGGTGCCTGCTCTGCGTACTCATTTGTTCATCGTACTTGTGACAAGTACCCTCTGTGAGCAGGCATTGCGGGGAAGGACCGGTGAGGCCCACAGCCCGGCGACATACATAGACCAGTGCAGGGTGGTCTCGGGATGGGGAAAGTATACATGTCTATGAATGCACAGATCAGGGCACTAGCCCATCCTGGGGGAGGCTCCTGGAGGTAATGAGGCAGAGAGGCCCAAGGAGGAAGGTGAGGAAGAGGAGGAGGTGAAGACAGGGTCTGAAGGAGAGTGGGTGGAGGAAAGGCCTAGTGATGTGCAGGGGTAGCCTGGTTCATTTCTGTAACCGAGGCCACACTTTTGCAGAGTGCCAGGGAAGAGAAGAGGCTGAGAGGTGGGCGGGACCTGCGGGCCTCCTCCTGGCATAGGAACCTCTCCCCGGGGTGGTGGGAGCCATTGAAGAGATTAAGTTGGGCTTGACTTGACCAGATTTGTGTGCTAGGAAGGGAGCTGTAGGTACTCTGATTTTCCCTCCCAGGGCTGATAAGGATCCGGTTAAGTAAGGAATAGGAGAACCTCCTGTTAACCTCTGACAAGTGCCTTGGGGGTTGATTTCAGTTCAACAGACATTTACTGAGCCCTTGATATACCCAGGTGCTTTATAGGAGGCGATAAAGAGGTGACACGGCCATAAGCTGGTCATGGACTTGTTTGAAAGGGGAGACTTGGACAGAAATCACTCAAGTTATAAGGAAGAAAGGGGAGGTCAGAGGATTCGAGAAATCCCATCCCGCTGGGAACTTGGGGCCAGGAAGGCTGCTGGGCAGAACCAGCATTGCAGGGGGTCTCAAGAGAGGGTAGAAGGTTTTCAGAAATGGGGGAGAGGACTCTGAATGGATGAGGCTAGAGAGAAGGTGGAGCCAAACAGATTTACTTAAAGCCTGTGTCGGCGTACGTGTGTGTACATGGCTGTGTGTTGTGTGTGTGGAGCCTTGCCCACGATGATGTTCCCTCCTGTCCTCTCCCCAACCCCCTCCATTCCAGTGCTGCTGGCCAGTTCTTCCCGGAGGCAGCGCAGGTGGCCTATCAGATGTGGGAGCTTAGTGCAGTGGCCCGAGTAGAGGTCAGACCCTCCCCACCTCCTGCTTGACCTCTTGACCACAAGCTTGGACTCTTCTGCTCGCACCTTCCTGCTGCTCTGTTTGGCACCCAGCCGCCCCCTGGTGGCCAACCTGAGACATTGGTTTCCCACATCTGAAGCTTCCTTGTCTTCTAGGAGTGATGAGTTTCTGGTGTGGGCATCTGATTCCTGCATTAACTTCTAACACACTGGGAAGCGTTGTGGCCCACTAACTACTAACAGGGCTTGCTGAATGGAGACATGTCTGGTTGTGTGGAGAGGCCTGCTCATCCTGGGGCAGACAGTTGGCCTTTGGAGGCATGAAAACAGAACAGAGGGGCACCCGGAGGGGCACAGGACGATTCGAGGTTGTTCTGACCACCCGGAGACCCAAGGTCCACAGAAGTACTTGGGGCAAACCGTTCCAGGCCCTGGTACACTTGGTCCACGTGAAAACGTTTGGAACCTTGCAATCTGTTACTCACTTACCAAGCCCCCTCTTTCTGGGCCTCTGTCTCCATGTTTAGAATGAGGTGTTAGACACAGCAAGCTCAGTGCCTTCCCAGGGCTCTTGAGCTCTGATGCTCTAGAACAGCATTTCCCAAATTACAAGGCAAGAGCTGTCATTGCAGATGACCTTAAATTATATAAGAAATGAATTAGTGTGGAGGTGGGGAGCCTCCGCGGCATTAAATAAGACTGAACCTCACGGAGTGAGAGCATTACTCCTTTTCGATTTCATCAACGCAACTCATTTTGTCAGAGAGGCCCCATTGGGTGCCACACTCCCCAGCTTTCCTTTTTCACAAACAGCTGAGAGAGCCGGCTTCAAGTTCAGAGCTTTTGGCGAGCAACGGCGTCTCGTTAAATTTGGTGATGTTTGACAACGTCGTGGTTTTCTCTTTCTTACATTTGTTTTCATGGCTTATCATCTGTTTATGGCACATCATACCAATTTCCTCTTCATGAGAGCGGTGTAAAGTTATTTTCATTCATTCAGCAAATATTTTTTGAGTGCTTACTTCTGTTGTGGATACTTCGGATATCTCCAAGAACAAAATGAACAAAACTCCTTGCCCTTTAGGAGTATTTCAATGTACTTAAAAATGAATGCATTTAAGTAAAACAGAAAAGTTGAATTACATAAAAATATGAAGAAATAACATAGGATGTATGCAAATATGACATCAGGAACCTCACTTAGGAGTGACTGAAATTTGGGAGATTCTGTTCTGGTATTTCAGGATATTTTGGTTACCTTTTCACAGGGAGGAACTCTTTAAGAGGCAGGAGGGCCTTGGGGACAGGGCACAGTTCTAAGGGACTGGGGAGGCCCCAGTGGAGCTAGGACAGAGCTGACTTCCTGGGGCAGGAAGCTGGCTACTTTTCCCTTGACCAGCACTTGCCCTGCTCCCAGGCCTGGGTCTGTCTCTCCTCCTCTCTCTTTCTCAGCTGTAGGGCAGGGGCCTGTCTGCTGTGCCTTCACCCCTGCCTCTCTCCCCCCAAGCTGCTTGGTTTGGGGCTTGTGGGGAAAGCCTCCCTTCCCTGGCATGCTCCTCTAGTGGCTTGGCCCCCAGGGGGGCCTGCAGGCACCTGCTGAGTCTCTTTCTGCTTCTTGCAGCTGAAGGGAACTGTGCGTCCAGCCGATAACTTCAACCCTGATGCAGATGCCAAAGCGCTGCGGAAGGCCATGAAGGGACTTGGTAAGGGGACACGAAGGGGGCAGGCTGGCCTCTGGGGCAGCGGGCATGGCATGTTTGGCAGCGGGCCAGGCAGGAGTAAGAGCTCAGGCCTCAAAGGAGGGTCCATAGAATGAGGCAAATTTTACATAAGTCTCTAACCTCCAGAGGAGACTCCTGGCTCCCTGAGTATAGGGAGCAGGGGAGTGAGGAGGTTTGTAAGGAACTTGGCACAAGCCCTTTCTAGTGCAGAAGAAAGTACTAGGTTATAAAGCCTGGGTTCTCCCACTGGCTTTGCCTTAGACTCACTGTGTAACTTTAGGCAAGTCCTTCAATCCCTCCAAGTGTCCACCCCCTCCCCGCCATGTGTAAAAGAAGAGATGTGGACCCATTGATCCAAGAGTCCCAGTTCTGGGCTGAGAGCGCCCCCTGCTGGTTATCACATCGCATTCTCCATTTGGAACGCGTGGGAAGAACCACTCTGGACAGATGCCCTGTTCTCAGAAAGGCCAGCAGGCACAGAACATCCAGAATCTGGCTACCGTCGTCCTTTCTCCCCCCAGTCCGTCTAATGGCACCTCCCAGGGGCCTTGGCTTAAGTTCTCTCCTTTCTGGGCCTCATCTTCATTTGTTTCCTGGGAATGATAATATCTAAATGATAATATCGGGGCACCTGGGTGGCTCAGTTGGTTGGGCGGCCGACTTCGGCTCAGGTCATGATCTCACGGTCCGTGAGTTCGAGCCCCGCATCAGGCTCTGTGCTGACAGCTCAGAGCCTGGAGCCTGTTTCAGATTCTGTGTCTCCCTCTCTCTCTCTCTCTCTCTCTCTCTCTCTGACCCTCCCCTGTTCATGTTCTGTCTCTCTCTGTCTCAAAAATAAATAAACGTTAAAAAAAATAAAATAAAATAAAATAAAAATGATAATATCTACCGAGCACAGCTAGGACTGTAAGATGACAGGTATAAAAGCACTTGTGAAAGGTACAGTCCTGTGCCAGGTCTGAGGTCCAAGGCATTAATCTGAGAAGCTGGAGGTGGTATCCTGATGTCTCCCAGAGTCAACTTGCTGTGGTTAGAAGGACTTGGGCTCCAGTTTCCAGGGAGTTGAAGAGGAGGGACATGGGGTCCCCATGGGATTTAGATTGCCAGGCTAGAAGGATCCCCTAGTAACTACTCCGGGCTCTTCAGGGGATAGGTGTGGAAATTGAGCCTCAGAAAGGGGCCAGGACCTGCTCAGCCATTGCCAGAACCAGGGCTGGAACTTGGAGGCCCTGACTCTCAACCCAGGGCTCCCCGCTCCTCTGGGGGTCTTTTTCTCAGCCAGTGAGCAGACAGATGGAAATGCCAGGAGGAACCTTGGGGCAGTCAGTGGCTTGGGCCAGAGTCAGGCTTCCTGCAGGTGCTCAGGGGCCCTAGCCAGGCTTCTACCCTGACTAAGATTGGGACAGCCCATCCGTGGGGGGACGTGGGGAAGCTGGGCCACGGGCCTCCCTCTGAGCCGTGTGGCTTTGGTGATTCAGGAACTGATGAGGACACCATCATCGACATCATCACGCACCGCAGCAACGCCCAGCGGCAGCAGATCCGCCAGACCTTCAAGTCACACTTTGGCCGGGTGAGGCTTCAGCCGGGGGCCCGGGGCCCGCACCCTCCCTCCTCCCAGGGGCGTGGCCTGTCACTGCCAGCTCTGCACAGTTGGGCACCTGGGTCTTCATGGCACCGGGGCTCCTGTGGCTCCCTGTGGCTCCCGTGTTCTTGGAGTATCTCCCACGTCGGTTTCAGGCTGCCTGCAACACGTTCTCTCCATCCCCCGCTTCCTTGTGATCAGTACCTGGGGGCAGAAATGAAGGACATGAGTTGTTTTCATGTAGCATTTTCTGGATCTCGGAGCTCCAGAGGCTTCAAGGCCCCAAGGCTGAGCGTCAGTGATTATTGTGCCTTGGTGTCATGCTGGCGACTTTCCCCCGGGATGGAAACAATGTCCTTTGGCATGTCCCTTTCCTTGCCCGCCTCCTTGCCTCCAAGGAGAGTGGGTCTTCCTGCTGGGTTTTTTTTTTTTTTTTTTATCCCGCCCTCTTTAGCGTCCTCTAAATAGTAAACAAAGACAAACAGCAGCAAAGACAGACAGTCTCCCTCTATCCCCTGCATTCACATGGAGCCCCTATTTCCTCATTCCATATCTCCTCCCTATCCTGGGTCACATGTGAGCAAGTGCTGATGTTGGCGTGACCTCAGCCCTGCCTTTTGTAGGACTTGATGGCTGACCTGAAGTCGGAGATCTCTGGAGACCTGGCGAGGCTGATTCTGGGGCTCATGATGCCACCGGCCCATTACGATGCCAAGCAGTTGAAGAAGGCCATGGAGGTATGGTGTGGGCACCGATGGGATGGGGTGTAGTCTGCACGTGGTGGGGGGACACAGGTGCTCCTTACAAGCCCAAATGGCTTGGCTGTAGCTCCTTGGCCGAGCCCTTCCCACGCCCGGTTCAAACTAGCATGAACACCAAAGGGGGTGTTGGCTCCTATAACTGAAAGGTAGAGGACTCCCATCTGGTTGTAGACATGTCTGAGTCCAGGGACTCAAATAATGGTATGTGGCCTCTTATCTCTGCCCCACCTTGGTTGTCTACCCTCTGTGGTAGCTTCACTCTCAGAAACCGTTTCTCCTCGTGATAGACAGTAGGACAGCTGGTGTCTGTCCTACCAGCTAGCACCTCTGTTCCTTCTTCCTCGGCGTTCCGCCAAAATCTTGGCTTCTACTCTGGTTGATGCAAGTGAGGTCACATGCCCAGTGATGGGTGGTGTCACTGGGATCTCAGGGAGCAGTAGAGGAAGCAGAATGGATCTGGAAGGAAAACGACAGCAGTTGGATTCTGTATTCTAGTCCGGCCTCACCACTAACTTACTGTGTGATGTTGGGCCACTTGCACTAAGTTTCCATGCCTTCTGCTGTGAAATGGGAGCAGTCATCCCTGCCCTTCAGACATTAGAGTGGGTCAAGCAAGGTCATGGGCATGGAGGGCACTATTAACTCTGAAGACCTGCCCTTGTGATTGGTTAGCAAGAAAGGGCGTTATGTCCTGGTGCAGCTGTTTTCTGGAGCTGCTTTTCTTCCCGAGGCAGCAGCTGTACCCGAGACTGGTCTCCTTTCTAGGAGCATCCAGTAACCTGTCCCTGGCTCCGTATACTAGCTCAGCTGCTTGTCTCAACCCACAAGGCAAGGCTTTTACTTTGTCCCCATTTTACAAGTGAGGAAACTCATGTTCAGAGGCCAAATTACTTGATCAAAGTCACAGCATTATGAAATCACAGGGCGGGGATTCAGAACAACTCTGTCTGACTCTAGAGCCTGACCCGACAACCACATGAAACCACTAGGGCTTTTGGCCCATTGAGGATTAAGAGAAGAAAACAGACATTCCCTGGGCAAAGCAAATCGAGATTATTGTCCATTTAAAATGTGCCGACAAAAAAGCAAATGATTTGAGAACACGGAGTTTAGAAGTTGAAGGGACCAGTGAGCTAACCTGACCTAACGCTTTCCATTCCCACAGTTTACAAATGGGAAACTGAGGGAGGCCCAGCACATCTGTGAGCTCGGGGAAGGGAAGGGTGGGGCTAGACCCTGGGTCTTAGGATGCTCTGAGGATCAGGCTGTCTTCCCCACGTGCTTGCTTTTAATAAAGAGCCTGTTAAGATCTCAGTCAGCCTCAGTCTGCTTGAGGTCAGAGAACCCACGGACTGGCCGCCCAGCAGGCAGTAACCTCCAAGGGCAGTGAACGCGCCTTACTTTTTTTTTTTTTTATAGTTGTGGCCGCAGCAGCTTGTTCAGTGACTGGCACATTGCAGGTGTTTAACAGATATTTGAATCTATCGATTGATCTGTCTTGTTCACCTCCCTCCCTTCCCCCAAAGTGGGGACCTTTGAGTAGCACATCCCCCCAAGCTATCTTCATCCAGAGGGCCTAATGTATCTGTCCATAGATCACTCATCAAATCCAAATATAAACAAATACGGCATGTTTTTTTCCTTAAAGCACAAAACTTTCTTCTTCTGGCAAAATAATATGTGAGAAAATACAGAGCAAAAAAAGAAGAAACTAGAAATCACCTGTGAGCCTTCACCCACCCAGAGACCATAATCACTATTATACTGTGATGCATTACTTCTAATTCTTTTTATACCCTTATGTATAAATATTTATATTCAGAGACATATGTGTATATGCCTTTTTATATGCACATACCCATATACCACATACTCTTTTCTTTTAAATTTTTGGCCCAAAGCACTTCTCATGGAAGGTTCTGGAAATCTTGACAAGCTGGCATGTTCCATCGTGATTGTGCTATCTCTGGTCTAGGGGTAAGGAGAAAATCCAGGAAGGCTTGGTGGTCTGTGTGATTGCCTCCTGGGTGGTTTCTTGGACCAGGGACCTCCTTGGCCGGGGCCCCTCAGGCCTCTGATGGGGATCAGGGCTGTGGCTCAAGTGCTCTTTGTCTTCACATTCTAGGGAGCTGGCACAGATGAAAAGGCTCTCATCGAAATCCTCGCTACTCGGACCAATGCGGAAATCCGGGCCATCTGTGAGGCCTATAAGGAAGGTGAGTGTGGGAAGCCTTGGGCCCAGTGCCGCTGGGAGGTGGTGGGAGAAGAGTGACCTCTCCAGCTCTGAGGTCACCCCACTGCTCTGCCCCATCTCCCCTCGCTCAGGCACGAGGCTGTGATAAGCCCCTGGGTGTGCCCAGCTCTGTGTCTGAGGAAAGGGTGCCCCAGGCAGAGAGTCCCAGCTCCACGAAGGCCTGGAAGAAACAGAGGAGAGAATGTCCAGGCCTCTGGGGGACAGGAGGGCAGCATCCTGGGTGGGCGGCCTGTGCAGTCACTCTAAGCCCTCATTCAGAAGGCCTGTGCTTGGTCACAATATTATTTTAAAGAATCTTGAGTACCCATCAAAAACGTTTAAACTTTCCCCTTATAAGCGGCTTTAAAGCGGTAGACCTTTTGAGCAGGGTAGTGACACAGCCTGAGCCCTGCTCGTGGGTCTGACACCTGTCCTGCAGGAGGGAAGACAGGGAGGCTATAAAGCAGGAGAGGCAGGATTCCCAGAGTCCTCAGCTGGGACAGGGGGAGGGAGGCGATGGACTGGAGGCATCAGTGTCGCGATCCACAATTCCATGGCTGGATGCTCCCAAGAACCAACCACAAACTCCTTCATCCCCACCACTCCTGCCAATGCGCTCTGGCTCAAATCTGAGGTTCTAGAAGCAGCCCCCCATCCTTACCCAGTAGCTGCCCACACACCCTCTCTCTGTCTCAGACTATCACAAGTCCCTTGAGGATGCTCTGAGCTCAGATACGTCTGGACACTTCAAGAGGATCCTCATCTCTCTGGCCACGGTGAGTGAGTTCACGCCCCCCCCCCCGGGGGCCCGGGATGATGGCAGGGAGCTAGGAGCCCAGTCCTGATGAAGAAAGGGTGTCTTCCCCACCCACGTGCCTTCTCAGTCCCACTGCTGAGACCATGACTGTCTCATGTAAGGCCTTCTCCCACTGTTCACTTTCTTTTTTTTTTTTTTTTAAGTTTATTTATTTAGAGAGAGAGAGCACACAAGCAGAAGAGGGGCAGAGAGAGAGGGAGAGAGAGAATCCCAGGTAGGCTCTGCACTGTTAGTTCAGAGGCTGACGTGTGGCTTGATCCCATGAACTTTGAGATCATGACCTGAGCCGCCAAGAGCCAGACACTTAACTGATTGAGCCACCCAGGAACCCCTCACTGTTCAGTTTTCAAAGCTGGCTTGGTGCCACCTTCTCCCAGCAGGCCCTCCCCAGTGACCCTCAGCCCAGCTTTTTGGGCCCCCAGCTCATAGGGCAGCCACGTGGGTGACCTCCATATGACCCACAAGCTTCCTTCACCATCGCCTGACTTCCTGCAACCCGGTCGCCAGGCCCCGACACACAGCACTGCAAGCTCATTATGTCCGAGTCGCCCTGAGCTAAGTACCTTCAGATTTAACATTCACAACAGCCTCGCTCTGAGGGCAGGATTATTGCCCCCATGTGAAAGCTGAGAGAAAGGGTTCGGAGAGCCAGAGTAGCTGAGCCAACATCCTGTGGCTGCTGAGGGGTAAAGAGGGTGGATGTGTGGGGACTGATCTTTCTCGCTGGTCCTGCTGCAGGGGAACCGTGAGGAGGGAGGAGAAGACCGGGACCAGGCCCGGGAAGATGCCCAGGTGAGAACCCCCCAAGCAGCTGTAGCTGACATCCGTCCGTGCCAGGCCCTGGCTGTCTGGGAGTGGGGAAGGCCCCTGCCAGGGACATGGCTGACATTGGTGGATACTTAGACTCATGGACCCCTTGCACCTCTCTACCCCTTAGAAGCAAGACTTTGAGTGTTTTCACAACTTCCAGAAAGATTCTCACGACTGTGGTGCTGGTCCTACTGGCATTTCCTGGGTGAAGAGTAGACTGAGAGCCCTCAGACCTTCAGAGCTGAGAGGGACTTATAGATCATCCAGGTCAAACTCCTCATGTTACAGTGGGAAAATGGAGGCCCAGGGAGGATGAATAACTTCTGAAAGTCACACAGCAAATCAATGGCCCAGGTAGAATTGACCCAGAGGGAGCAGGTCCAGAAGCTTGCTGGGAAGGGGCCCTGAGTGCTAATGGTCTCGAGTTTATTATTTATGAAATGGAACCAAGATTGAAGGAAGTGTCCTGGGAAAACCTAGAAAATGAGTTCATCCGGGGCTGGGATCTTTGTCCTGCTCACTGATGTATCCAAAGTGGCACATGGTCAGAACTCAGTAAATATTTAATATTAAATGAATAATGGAGTCAAGGGTTCTCTTAGGTCTCTTAGCTGCTCTGCTTCTGTCCTGCTCCTTAGGCTGGGGCGCGTGAGGTCTGGAGGCTGGACAACCCCAAATCCATCATCCCTGAGAGTCTTTATGGTTGGGCAGTCCCTCCTGAGGCCGTGTGCACTGTCCCCACTCACCTGTGCCTTGCTCCCAGTAGTACCCTCTGACCTGACCCAGGTCCAGGCGTTGGGCATAGACACCACAGACTGGGATCTGGCCCCGCTTCCTTTACAGTTGGTGGGTTGAAAAGAACCCTGATGGATTGGGGATGGAGGCACCAGCTCCGACCCCTGCTCCGCCAACAGAGAAGTGGGGACTGTTATACCAGCATCTGAGCTGCGAGAATCCTTAGCTATAACCCAATGGTTACGAAACTATAAGATGCATACCAATACAAAGCATGATGCTAAGACTGTTTTATACTTTATCATATTCCCTTTTTTACGGGAGGAAAATGAAGCTCCTATCCAAGGGTTTGGTTTCTAAGTGGCTGTGGTGTGACTTGAATCCAGGCCTGCCTGACTCCAAAGTTTATGCTAATACAGGACCCAGTATGGCAATTTCCCTGCAGCTTCCAGACCAGGTGGCTGCTGCTTTCCAGTTGTGCGGCCCCTGGTTTGGGATGCAGGTATCAGAAGCTGCAGGGCTCCGTTTAAATGTGGTTTTCCAGCTGCATGTGGGCATATTTATGGGGGCTAGCCTGGGAACCCAGCCCCTGGGGCGGCCTGTTGAGGCCACATTTCGTTCGCTTATTCAACATACGTGTATTAAGTACTACTACGAACAGTCTCATTGTGCCCTTGAGGGTATTTGAACGTGGCTTCCTCCTTAGAGCTCACCCCAAATCCATCCTCCGCCCTGAAATTCATCTTCAGGGAATGAGTCCACCTGGGGCCTACCTATGGGGCTGTGCTTCCAGTTATGGCCAGCAGGGGACAGTGGTGGGCCACGCTGGCTAACACTGCAAGGACGAAGGGGTGAGAGAGAACCTGGGCGGAAACTCGGAGGCCTGCCCAACTCAGCTGCCCGTCCAGATTCACAGATGCTAGACCCTGATTAGTCTTCAAGTGGGCTCATTTTCTTCGAGCCAGAATACTTGGTTTCAAAAGTAATACATATTCCTCTGTAGAGCCTCTAGAAAATAGAGACGAGCCAAAATAAAGAAAGAAATCCATAACCTACTAGTAATAGCCATTGCTCGTATTTTGGAATATATCACTTTAGTTATCTTTTTATGTGTATATAAAAATGCATTCCTGATGTATAACAGTTAAAAATTAATATTCTGTGAGCACTGTTCCTATTTTTAAAAATTGACATCCCTTCATGGCCATGTACTATTCCATTTAAGGAGCTAACAAACTTTCTTTAACCAACCCTCTTCCTGGTCACCAATTCTTCCATCATATGCAGGAATGTTTTCCTTAAATAGGTTTCTAGAGGCAAAATGGGAAAGCCAGAGGAAAATGTCTACAAAAATTGAAGGCGTTTGGTCTGTAGAGGGGCACCTGGGTGGCTCAGTCAGTTGAGCGTCTGACTCTTGGTTTTGGCTCAGGTCATGATCTCACAGTTCATGAGATCGAGCCCTGCATCAGGCTCTGTGCTGACAGCACAGAACCTGCTTGGGATTCTCTCTGTCCCTCTTTCTCTGCCTCTTCCCCGCTCATGCCCTTTCTTTCTTTCTCTCTCTCTCTCTCTCTCTCTCTCAAAAGAAACATTTGAAAACAACAAAAACAAAAATTGAAGGCATTTGGTCTGCAGAGCCAGGTTCCTCCTAGAAAGATAATGCATATCAGTACTTGGCACTGTTTGTTTTACACCTTCTCCTTCCCACACTCTACCCTGGGTGTCCAGCACACCCCCAAGCTCTCGGAAGTCCGGGTCTGTTATTACAGTGTGTGTGTGTGTGTGTGTGTGTGTGTGCAGTGTTCACCTGTTGCCCCATAGGGATTGCCGATAGCCTCCTTTCCATCCTCCCCATGTTCCAGTTTGAGCAACAAATAATATAGGCAATCTAATTACTGGAGACTCAGAGTGAAGAATTGGTGCCAGTTTGGGATACCTCAATCCCCAGGCTATTATTTGTTAATATAACAGTTTTATTGAAATATAATTCATACACCATACTATTGACCCACTTAAAGCCTATGCTTCAATGACTTTTAGCATCTTCACAGATTGAATGCAACCATCACCACCATCAATTTTAGGACATTTCATCACCCCCCAAAGAAACTCTGTACATGTTGTACTTATTTCTGATTTCCTCCCAACCCTCCAGCCCTGAGTCACCACTAACTTACTTTCTGTTTCTATAGATTCACCCATTCTACACGTTTCATATAAATGGTGCCATACAATATGTGGCCCTTTGTGACTGGTGTCTTTCACTTAGTATGTTCAGTGTTCATCCACGTTTATCATATATCAGTACTTTATTCCTTCCCACTGCCAAATAATGTTTCATTGTATGTATATATCACCTTTTTTTTAAGTTTATGTATTCATTTTGAGAGAGGGAGAGAAAAAGAGCACATGTTTGGGGGGGGGGAAGGATGGGGGGGAGAGAGAAAGAGAGAATCCCAAGCAGGCTCCGAGTTGCACAGACCCTGATCTCGAAAACTGAGAAGATCATGACCTGACCCGAAATCCAGAGTCAGACGCTTAACTAACTAAGCCATCTAGGCACCCCATCTTTTTTTTTTTTAATCCATTCATCAGCTAACTGACATTTGGGTTATTTCCACTTTGGGGCTATTCAGAATAATGCTGCTTGCTATAAACACATGTATGTGTTTGCTTTAGAAAATTTTTTTAATGTTTATTTATTTTTGAGAGACAGAGACAGAGCACGAGTGGGGGAGGGGCAGAGAGAAGGGAGACACAGAATCACAAGAGGCTCCAGGCCCTGAGTTGTCAGCCCAGAGCCCGACGCAAGGCTCGAACTCATGAATCATGAGATCATGACCTGAGCTGAAGTTGGGCACTTAACCAACTGAGCCACTCAGATGCCCCACATGTATACATGTTTGTGTATGCACATATTTTCATGTCTCTTAGGTACATAGGAGTGGAATTGCTGGGTCCTATGATACCTGTGTTTAACTTTTGGAGGAACTTCCCAGATTGATTTTTGCCCAAAATAGCTAGGCTAATAAGGAAAAGCCTTTGTGTCAAATGTTTGGAAAATTATTTTAGCATCCCACTGCATTTTTCATATTACACATATTACTGTCTTAAAGATGCTTTGAAAAAACAAATATGTCTGGGGTCCTGTGGCTCAAATAAATGAAAAATGACACGTCAGATTCTTTTTAAAAGAATGCTAGCATTTTTAGCACCACTTTTTAAAAATTGTGAGAGGCACATAACACATAATAAAACATGACACATAGTAAAAGTTGCCATCTCAACCATTTTTAAGTATACAGTTCAGTGACGTCAAGGACATCCACGGTGTTGTGCAACCATCACCACCAGCCCTCTCCAGAACTCTTTTCATCTTGTAAAACTGAAACTGTGTGCTCATTAAACAGTAACTGCCCATCCCCCTCCCCCTGCCCCGGCAACCACCAGCATACCCTCTGTCCCTGTGAATCGCACTACGCTGGGGACCGCGTGCAATTGCAATCAAACAGCATTTCCCTGTTTGTAACTGGCTTATGTCACTGTATGTAATGTCCTCATGTTTCAACCAAGTTTTTAATATAAAAAGGGGTGAATAAAAGCCAAAAGGATCCCATAATCCCAGTAGCTCCAACAACACCTATCTGACATTAAAAGAAAGCATAAAAAGAACACATTTGCACGTTGAGAAGATGTGAACATAAAATCTCCGGAAAAATAAAATGCACAAGCTTTCCCAGCCCTTCTCTTCAAAGGTAACCACTGTCCATCTTGACTTGTGCCTCTAGCTTGGCTTACCACCAAATACGTAAGTGTGACTGTGCATTTACCTTTCCTTAGCTAAACTTTTTTTTTTTTTTCTAAAGATTGGCTTTCCAGGCCTTTTTTCCCCCTAAGTTTATCTGCTTATTTTGAGAGAGACAGAGAGAGAGCACAAGTGGAAGAGAAGCAGAGAGGGAGAGGGAGAGAGAGGATCCCAAGCAGGTTCCTCGTTGTCAGTGCAGAGGCCAATGCGGGGCTCAATCCCACAAACTGAGATCACAACCTGAGCCGAAACCAAGAGTCGGACATCTAACCACCTGAACCATCCAGGCACCCCCCCACCCCAAGCCTTTTCTTAGCTAGATAAAAGGAACATTGTTATACACATATGCTATCCTTAATTTTTTTGCTTAATTTAAAGGGAAACTCTCCTTATCAGTCTACTGTGCTGATGAGAGTTTCCCTTTAAATAATATTCTTTTTAATAGTGGCATGGATTTCCATTATTGGGTAGCCATAGTGTGCTTATCAAATCATCGGGCTATTAGCAGTCTCCAGTTTTTCTCTGTCACAAAGTTATGCTGCAGTGAACACCCTTGTATTATATCTTGAATGGCTTTGGCCAATCTATTGATAAAGGCACACTCCTAGCCACATAACCGCTTGATCAAATGGCAGGTGCATTTAAAATTCTGAAAGACGTTGCCCATTTATATACCGGAAAGAGTGAAGGCTATTGTGAAGTTTATAAAGAGGATGGTTTTGGTTTGCCCAATAGAAAAAAGTGGTCGGCAGAGTTTCAGGGAAACAGGCAAGGGCAAAACCCAGTCTAGGGAATACAGGGCTGGCTGTATTTTGTTCCCAGGCACTCCAGGGCGCTGCTGCTTGCCTAACAAGATAGTGCCCTAATGACTCAGCATAGCACAGTGATTAAAAGTCACCCTTGTAAAATGACTGGACAGCTGGCATCGTCCCACCTGATTTTGGCTTTGTGCCCTTCTCCCACAAGTCCCCTCCCTTCCTGACCTCAGCTTTCCTGTCTCTCCTGCTGTAACTTGAGGGGGTGAAATGACAGGTCTCAGACCCCCTTGTGGTAAAGGGTGTGGGGAATTCAGCACTTCTCTTGCTCTAACTTCTGGGCGGCTCTGTGGAGACAGGCGTGCTGAGGGCTGGAGTTGCCCTAGGTGGCTGGGGGTGCCAGGTAGAGTGCCCCGTTCTGTGTCTGCCCCGACCCCTCAGGTGAATACTTCAGAGTTAACTCCCAGGCCTCTCCCCCTTGTGGGCTCTGGCCCAAAGATGAGGGAAAGGTGTTTTCCCTCCGCCATGCCCCTGCCCCTGCCCCCAGGGCCCCAGAGCCCCTGAGCCACCCTCTCCCAGCCTCCTCTGACTCAAGCCTTCCCTCTCTCCCTCCTCTCTCTCCCTCCTCTCTCTCCTCCCTGCTCTCAGGTGGCTGCTGAGATCTTGGTGAGTGTCCTGTTCTTCGCGGGGATTTTCATGGCTTCTCTGAGCGAAGGCTGAGTGACTGTGCCTCTGGAAGGGCCAAGCGGCCAGTCAGGCAGTGGTTGGGGCTGCCCCCAGGTTCTCTCTCCCCGCTTCAGGGCCTCTTAAGAACCCCACTGGGTAAAAAATGGGCCAGGCAAGTGTTTCCCACATTTCAGCCGCTCACCTGCCACATGATTTGTGCCACACGCCATCAGCCGTGGGTAGTTTTCTTTAAAGGGGCCCTTTTGAAATCTGAAATGAACTCTTAAAGGGAAATTTAATGTCAATATAAATGGAACTAGTGGCTGGCTGGAAGACTATTGTAGAAGCATGTATATGTGGTGTGTCAAAATACATGTGTCCATTTACCGCACTTGGCTAAACACCGGCTAGGCTGTTTTCTTTGCACATGGACAGACCCACTTTCCCAGAGGGGCTTTCAGAAGGGCTTAAGGACAGAAGAACTCTGAGTCCCCGTGCCCGGTACCTATTTGCCCTCCCCTGGGTCCCAGTCTCGAGGTCCTGAGGCCAGAGTGGAAATGCCTGGTGCTAAGCCCCTCTGTGTCAGTCCAGAGGGTTCCTGGGAACTGGCGGTGGGGAAGGTGGAGGCTGACGAAGGAAGAAGGGGCCAACGTCAGACTCCTTAGGTAGTTGCCCTCAGCCTAGGCAAAGACATGAAAGTGAATAACCAAGGCCTTCCGGTGTCTTCCCTCCCAACTCCTTGCCCCCACCTGGTCTCTGCAGGAAATAGCAGACACACCCAGTGGAGACAAAACTTCCCTGGAGACACGTTTCATGACGATCCTGTGCACACGTAGCTATCAGCATCTCCGGAGAGGTGAGGTCTCAGTCCCTTCCCTTCCCAATGTAGCAGGAAGCTCCCCAGATCTGATGGGAGCCTCCCCGTTCTCTCTGACAAGAGGAGCCGGTTGCCCACTCCTTACCCCAGAATATTGTAGCTGGTGCCGAGTCGAGTCCTGGCTCTACCGCTAACATTCAGCCCCGGACCAACCCCCTTCACCTCCTTAGGGAAGCAGGTGGGATGCCTGAGATAAGGGATGGCAGGTGGCTTCCTCCTCCAAGGCCACTTCAGTAGATTCGTAGTGGCTGCCTAGAATATTGTGTTGAAGATTCGAAGGTTCAGTGTCATGAACCTTTGCTGATGTCTGCCGGGAACAAGGCAATGAGGGGCGCTAATGGCACAAGGACCGCCTGCACCTCTTTGAGCCCCAGGCTGTCACATGCACAGGGCACACCAGTACATGGTGGCCCTGACATTAGGTGCTCAATGAAGCGCCCTGTCCACTGAGACATTTTTCTTTTAACGTGCATTTGCCTGGCACTCAAGGTGCTCTAGCTTAGTGGCTAAATGAATGGACTTGGGAGCCAGATTGCCTCGATTTGAATCTCCCACTTACCAGCTGTGTGACCTTGGGCGAGGTAGTGAATATCTGTGCCTTAACTCCCTCATCTATAAGTTGGGATTTTACACGGTTACACGATTGTTGTCAGGATACGAAAAATATAATGCGTGAAAAGCCCTTTGGGCGATGCCTGGCACATAGTAACTTCCTCAGGGTCATCATGATGATTACTTACATTAATCTCTATCCCAACTTGACACAGGAGGAAAGGGAGGCCTAGAAGGGGGAAGGGGAATTACCCAAGGTCATTCAGTGAGCTCAGGGCAGAGCCTTTGCTAGGACCCAAGCTCCTTTTGCTACCCCAGCCTGGGTAGAACTGGTCTCAGGCTCTGGAGCCGTGTCTGACGTGACACAGATTTGGCTCTGAGCCCAAGGAGGCTCAGTGAGTCCTGCCCAGTGAGTGCACTTAGGCCTGGGCTGTGGCCATACCTGCTGCCCCTTCCCCCTTTCCTGGGGCATGGCCTGGGGGGAAGAGGAAGGGTGATCTCTCCCCTCCCTCTGAACTGAAGTTCACCCACCCTCTTCTCTTGGGGCCAGTCTTCCAGGAGTTTGTCAAGATGACCAACTACGACGTGGAGCACACCATCAAGAAGGAGATGTCAGGGGATGTCAGGGACGTGTTTGTGGCCATTGGTAACTAATGAGGACCAAAGGAAGGGGATGGACGTCCTGGGGAGGCTCTGGGGACACTGGGAACGTGGCCAGATTCCCTGGACAAGTGTGGCCGTGGCAACTTCCTAAGCTACTATTACTGGAAAATAACCCCTGCTGCTGCGGGGGTCCTGCCAGTGTGTGGTTGGTGGGGTAGCGTGAGGACTTGTTCCAGGCTGCAGGGCAGGATGACGGAACAGCTTTCCCTGGGGAGGTAATGGGGGGGCGGGGGGAGGCATGGCAACATCGGGTAGGGGCACAGTGTCCTGCAAGACTAGGGTGTGCACGCTATACGTGAGGAGTTGGGAAGGTTAGTGTACAATGCGATCTTTCCCATGGGTTCCTGAGCCAGTGCATGGCCACATCTTGGGTGACCATGCCCTTGGGGTACGCAACTCCAGCCCCTTGCCCCCTGCCCTCCTCCCAGAGATACCTTTATATCCAGAGTCGTTCTGGCTTTCTGGCACTAGGGTCTGATTCCCTCTCCCTGAGCTGCCTGAGACACCCTCGTGTGGGCTCTGGGGCCTTGAAATCCAGCAGCTGCTGAGGGCTGGAGACCCCCTGGGCCTTGAGAAAAGGCAGGGACCGGCAGAGTCAGGCAGACGTTATCTGGGGTGGTGACGGGTGGGGGGCAGGGGCTGCCAGTGAGGCTAGAGCGTGTAGGCTCTGGGGCAAGAGTCAGCCCCTGGGATTCACATGGTGCCTTCAGTTAGGCCAACAGACACCCATTCTCTGGCATAATATTCCTCCAAATCAGTAGTTCTCAAACAGTGGGCTGCACCAGAGTAGGGAGGCCAACCATTCTGATTTGCACTAAAACCCCAAATGTCCCGGGCAAAGTGGGTTACCTCCCTTCAGAGTGGCATTCTCAGCCCATCTGGGGAGGGCCGTGAGAATTTGCACTTCCACCAAGTTCCGAGATGCTGCTGCTGTAGCTGTCCAGGAACCATCCTTTGAGAACTGCCGCTCAAAATATTTCTTGAATCTGAGCCTGTAGGGTGGAGCCTAGAACCCAAGTTTTCAACAAGCTCTCCAGTGATTCTGATGCACTTAGAAGTTGGAGTCCCCGTGCCTTGGGCTTCTGAGGGTTTCTTCCCTTTGTGTCCTCCGCTCACCTTGGTTAGCTGCAGGCACCTCAGCAGGATTGAGCTGCACCCCAGTGAGAGCCAGGTCTAGGATGAGCGGGAGGAGGAGCTTCGGGAAGGGAGAGGGAAGGTGTCAGGCCCTGAGGACAAGCCCAGGGTTGGCAATGCCCTGCAGGCCCAGGCTGGGGGGAGAGGAGGTGGGCGGATACAGCCGGGGCCCTTAGTCTGGGCACGCCACCTCTGACCAAGTTTCCTGCATCTCTCTCCTCTTCCTACCAGTTCAAAGTGTCAAGAACAAGCCTCTCTTCTTTGCCGACAAACTGTACAAATCCATGAAGGTAAACTTGCATGTTTGTTCCTTTCCCTTCCTGCCCTTGTACTCACCCGCAAACATGGGTGTGTGCAGTTCCCCGGGTCAGGACTCATGGCAACTGTGTCCACCCACTTGGTATTTACCAGCATCTGCCTCATGTCTGGCTCCACGATAGTAGCTTTCAAGTAAGGGTGATTTTTGTCCCCAGGGGAACATTTGGCAATGTTCAGACGCAACCTGGGGAGTGTTGCTGTCCTCTGATGGGATGGGAGCGGGGACGCCGCTCAGTAGCCTGTAATGCACAGGACAGATCCCGCAACGGAGAATGACACGGCCCCAAAGGCCAAGGTTGAGAAACTTGCTCTGGGGACACAGGGCTGAGTGGGGCTCAATCTCTGCCCTCTTAGAACTCACCTTCCAGTAGGTGACACAGTGTCACCTCCTATGACGAAGGATCACAAAAGTAGCAAGTGCTGGGCTCTGGGACTAGCTCTGGCTTCCCGAAAACCCCGGCCACTCTGGCTACCTTCTCAGCCCAGCAAATGGACTGCCCTTGGCTGCTCACAGAGCCTGGGCAGGCTGTTTGGTGGGAATGAGCCTGAGACCCTTCTCGGCCTACAGTCCCCAAACATCATGGCCATTTATTGAGCGCTCACCACGTCCAGCTTTGACCCCCAAGTTGGTGTTCCTGAGCTGTGTGGGGGCAGAAGTGGGCTGTGGCTGCCCACACATCCCATGTCATGTGCCTGCTGCACAGGCCCCCTGTTAATTTCCCAGGGCTCCTTTATCAAATCACCACAAATTGACAACAGAGATTTTATTTTTTTGTGGTTCAAGAGGCCAGCAGTGAAAAATGAGGGTGTTAGGTTCCTTCTAGATGCTCTGAGGGGAAAACTCTCCCATGCGTCTCTCCTAGCGCCTGGTGGTTGCCAGGAATCCTGGTGTTTCCTGGCTTCTGGATGCCTCCGTCAGACTCTGCCTTATCTTCACATGGCCTTCTCTGTGTGTATGACCATGTGTCCTCTCTTACAAGGACTCGAGCTGTTGGATCTAGGGCCCGCCCTAATCCAATATGACCTCAACTCATTATATGTGCAAAGACCCTATTTCCAAATTAGGTCACATTGTGAGATTCCAGGTGGATCTGAATTTGGGGGGCATACTATTCAGTTCATACAGGTTGGTTTTGCCTGTCTGGCCAGTCCCAGGCACAAGGGAAGCAGGGTCAGGACTACTTGTGGAAGACAGAGGCAGGATACCCCACCCTGGTTTGGAGGGAAAAGAGAGACAGGCAGACAGACACCCATGAGCTCTTGTCTGACCTGACCCTATTTCTTCTCCTGCCCTGTGTCTCCTTCTCACCTGGCTCCACCAGGGTGCTGGCACAGATGAGAAGACCCTCACCAGGATCATGATCTCCCGGAGTGAGATCGACCTGCTCAACATCCGGCGGGAGTTCATCGAGAAATACGACAAGTCTCTCCACCAAGCCATTGAAGTAAGGGGGAGGGGTTAGAGGTCAGTGGGGCAGGGGGTGTGAGTGTCAGATCCCTGACCATGAGATTACAAGTCCTTTCTCTTCCCATAGTCTTTTTCTCAAGGAGTTCTCAGTCAGGACATTGATAAATGAAAGACCTACTTCATTGTGTATACCAAAATAAATTCCAGATGGCTCGAAGGTTTATAAGGAAGATTTCCAGATAAAACAGCCTATTTTGTTTTTTGAAGATGACTTTATTGAAATATTATTTATAGACCATAAAGTGCACCTGTTTTAAATGTTTATTTATTTTTGAGAGAGAGAGAGAGAGAGAGAGATATCGTGAGCAGGGAGACATAGAGAGAGAGAGGGGGACAGAGGATCCAAAGCAGGCTCTGTGCCGGCAGCAGAAAGCCCACTGCGGGGCTCCAACTCACAGACTGTAAGATTGTGACCTGAGCCAAAGTTAGACTCTCAACCAATGGAGCCACCTAGGTGACCCAATATTTTTTTTAGCAAACTTAATGAGTTGTGCACCATCGCCACAATCCAGTTTTAGAACATTTCCATCACCCCACTAAGATCCCTTGTACCTCCTTACTTATTCCCACCCCTGCCCGCCAAGTGACTTTGTGTCTCTATAGATTTGCCTTTTCTGGCTATTTCATAGAAATAGAACCATGTGATGTGAGATCTTTTGTATCTGACTTCTTTCACTTACAGAGCCCATTTTTTTGGCTTCGAGGTTGGCCAAGATCTTAAAGTTTGATACTGGGCTTGGCCGACAAGACTGGGAAATGTTATAGCAGCTTCACACAGACTTGGTGGGGAGGATGTACATTGTTAGCACATCTTTAAAGAGTAGTCTGGCAGTTTTCAAAATGTTAAATGCGTACACTTTGGACTTGCTGCTTCTGTATGTGGGAATTGATCCTATAGACCTAGCTACACATGTTCCCAAAGATGTGTAAGAGAATATTTATGTAGCAAAATATTGGAAGTCCTCTGTACAGAGCTGGTTAAAGAAAGTATGGTACACCTATACAATAGAACACAATACAACCATGAAAAAGCTTGAGGAGGCTCTATCTGCTGATTTCGGATCTCCTCTAAGCCAAAAAAAGTATGCCCAGAATAGTGTGAGTGCTATGTGTCCATTTGTGTAGAAAAGGGACATTCTACACATATACATATTAGTATATGCTCAGATTGTTGCTGGGAACCCGCACAAGACAACAGTAATCGTAGCTCTCTCTTGATTTGGGGAAAGAGAAGTCAGGAATGGGAGATTTTTATTGTATCATCTTTCCTTTGACTTACATCGTTATTTATAATGATGATTTTTTAAAATGATGATGATTTGATATAATGATGAGTTTACCAAAAAAAAGAGAAAAAAAGCATATATCATAAAAATAAAAATGACAGGAGCCACTCTAAAAAGAGGGAGAGTCTGGCCTCCCACAGTTCTGCTGGAGGCCAGATATTATGTGTCAAAAACACAATGACATTCACATAAATTCCTGCAAGGGCCTGGTACTCAGTAAGTGCTCCACAGTGTCTGTTCAAATAAGGAATCTCATTTGCGCATGTGTTAATGGCTGTGGGAGGAGGAAGGGAAGAACAGAGGGCAGGAACACTTCACAGAAGAAGGGGCATCAGGGGCCAGGCAGGATTTGGGAGTGGTGCAGAGGGCATGTTGGACACAGGAGTGGTAGGCATTAAAGTAGGAAGATGAACCTAGATGCTCCCAGAAGTGGGGGAGGGGGGTGAAGCCACCAAGCTTCATGGGGGTCAGACCACAAAAGGCCTTGAGGCCAGGCTGAGAGCTTGGACATTTTCCTGAGGGTAGTGGGGAGCCACAGAAGGGACATGGTCACATTTGTGTGTTTGGGAGACATTAGGCTGACAACAGCTGGGAGGAAGGGGCATTGAGGCCATCAGGATTGTTTTAACTCATTGCTCTTCCTCTGCTCCTGCCAGGGTGACACCTCTGGAGACTTCCTGAAGGCCCTGCTGGCTATCTGTGGAGGCGAGGACTAGGGCGACCAGCTTTGGCTGGCACCTATGCCGAGAAATGGTCAGCAGCACCAGCCGCCATGACCGAGCCTAACTGCTCCAGCTCCAGAGACTAAGGAAGGGACAGGGGTGGGGGGAGGGGGTCAGGGGTGGGCTTTTGTCTTCAGCTGGGGTTTAGGAAAGGCTCCCACTCCCACAGGCCACTAAAGGCCCAGCACGGTCACTTCTGCTCACATGTGAGCAACTGAAGAGCCGTAGCCACAAATCCCGTCCACCTCCACTCCCCATCGTCCTCTTCAGCCCTTCCCAGCTTCCATCCCTTATGGCAGCCCTTGCCCTGCTTTGGGCTTTGTCAAATCCAAAAACATACTGAGCCTCTGTCTGTGAAATGAGTGAAGCGTGTGCTTTGAATGGCAGCGTGTGGTGGCAGGTGCCGATTAAGTGTCCTGGGGGAGAGAAGGGTCGGGTCAATGCCTTCCAGCCAATTGCCAGTCCCCCCACTGTTTCACCACTTGCCCCCATCCAGAGAGATGGAACCAGGAGTCTAGCTACCTGGGTTCAAATTTGCATCTGCCACATGTATGCGTTCTAGCTTCAGGCCAACCTCTGTCCCTGCCTGAGTCTCTACTCTCTTATCTACAAAGTAGGAGAGTTGGATGAAAGGATGTTGGCTTTCTCTAACATTGACAGTGTAAGATGTGCCCCCAAGTCATTCCCTTTCCACTTTCCTCTCTAACTAGAAACACACATACAGACACATAAACATATTTCCCACGGGGTCTGTGTTTTTTACCTAGACCTGCCGCTGGATTGTCCTCATGACAGCCTGAGGTATTCACCCACCCAGGAGTAAGTTCTACCCTCATGCTCTTGACTGGGAATCTGAGTGAGAGTCTGAGCTAACATCTAGCCTGGAAAGGCTGCCTCAGTCCCCTCCAGGTCTCAGATACTCCCTCCTCCCTCTGCTGCCTGGACGTGTCTCTGTGCATTCTTCATTCATTACAACCAAACCAAAACTTCCTCTTTTGAGCTCTTCAAGGGCACCAGATGTGATCGTGATCTGGGGAGGCCCGTGGAAAGTTTCTACTTTGTGAAGATCACTGATAAGCAGCAGCTTCTCCGTCTCCCTTCCATCGGATGTGTTTCTGCTCTGAGACTTGGGTCTGAAGTTGTCTGGTGACGGTGACAGAGGTGCGAGGGCGCCTGCTGACTGGGGGGCCCTGCTCCCTATCCTGACTGACCTGACCTACTTTGACAAATCAAGTGTGTCTGCTATAGTAGCTGTGCAGGGGGCACGGGGTTTGGGAAACTTGAGTGACCTTGGGCCCGCCACTGCCCTTACTGGGTCTCAGTTTCTACATTTGTACAGTGAAGGGTTGGATCCAACAATTTTTTTTTTAATTTTTTTAAATGTTTATTTGTTTTTGAGAGAGAGAGACAGAGCGTGAGCAGGGGAGGGGCAGATAGAGAGGGAGACACAGAATCCAAAGCAGGCTCCCAGCTCTGAGCTGTCAGCACAGAGCCCAACTTGGGGCTCGAACCCACAAACCATGAGATCATGACCTGAGCCAAAGTCGGACGCTTAACTGACTCAGCCACCGAGGCGCCCCTGGACCCAGTGGTTTTAAAGAGTCCTATCTTCATCTTTGCCATAATGAGGCTGAAAGCAAGATGGTTTATCTTGTTCTGTCCTCCACCAGGCTGGGAACCCACATCCCAGGAGAGTCAGCTGAGAGCTTTTTTGGGTATTTACCCAACTTACTGCAACTATTATCAAAAGACAAATTAACAAAGCTGCCACGTTAAAAGCTGTGGAGTCAGGCCCTTGCCGCTAACTGACTGTGAGCATGGCATTTCTGAGCCTCAGTTTCCTCATCTAGAGAACAGGGCGTCCAGTTCCACCCATCTCTTAGCCTTTGAGATGGAAATGAGGTAATGCAGGGAAGTACTCGGCAGGGGCCTGCCTTGCCCGGAGTCAGCTGTCGGCCACCACCTGCCCAGAGCCAGGCCCCGTTGTAGGAGGCTGATAAGTGGATCCCAAGATGTTTTCTGATTCTGCTATCAAGTCAACTGCAGATCACAGAGGCACCCAAAAACAAACATGAAAGCACCTTAAAAACATGTGCCGAGGGAAGAACAGTTCTGGGAGTGGCAAGGAACGAGTGATGGAATCGGAGGGAATAGAAGGGGGAGGCCCCCTGAGGCCAAGGGGAACACACAAGCAGAGAGGCCAGGAATGTCTTGAATTCCCAGAAACCAGGAATGAGGATAGCTGAAACTGATCACTCGCAATGTACAAGCCTGTTGTAGTTCCTCAAGGTGCAATTTTCACTTGCTTTTCAGTTAAGGTGGGTTGCATTCTGGGATTGGTCTCTAGTAGGAGGGAGACCCTTAGGGCTTGTGGGATGAGGCAGACGGCATTAGAAATGGGAGTGTGCACCCAACTATGGGGGAATGTCAGGATTTTATCTTGCACCACAGGGGAGCCTTTGGAGGTTCTTAGAGGGAAGGTATGCATCTAGCCACACACTTGAGAAAAACCAACCGTGTGAGGGAAGGGTGGCCAGTTGGAAGGCTAAAGCAACAATCCCACTTAAGACTCAGGTGCCTGCAGAGCAAATCACATTTTTTTTCCCTTGGAGCTGTGGCAGAGGAGGCAGCAGCCACTATTCAGAATCCCTGCACTTCATTCATTCATTCATTCATTCACTCACTCTTGCAGCTTACACTTCTGGAATGCCTCCTGTATGCCATGCCATATGTGGTGGATACTAAAGATATCAAAACTTAAGACTGTTGCCTCCTAATCCTTGAGAGTGGACATTTGAGTGTCCCTGTCACCCAGCTTACTCCAAAACACGCTGTTAAATGACACCGGAGATTGCTTCTGTGGCCAAAGTTCAATGGAGAGAAGTGGCGGGGGACTAAATTAAAACTAAAAGGAAAGAGAAAGCAGAAGCCCAAACCACTGCTGTCTCAAAATGGGAGAAAAGGAGGATGGTGGTGATGTTCTAAGTGTGGAAGGGGCCCTCGGAAAGTCTCACCTCCCTCTCCCTCTCACAGACAACTGTCCCAAGGGCACTTAGCGTTTCTGCGGCAGGCAGAACTGGAACCCTGCAGTCCTGCCCCATCTGGTGCTCTTGGACCCCCACCCGTGTCTTCTCCCACTGTCTTCCTTCTTCCCCCTTCTGCCACGGGGCTTCTCTCTCAGCCTCTCCCCAGCTCCGCCCCTTGTTCTTCGCCCAGCCTCCTGCCTCCAGCCCTGCATTTTCCGTTCAGAGTGAACCCTTCTCAGAAGCTCCAGACTGGGAAGCTCCAACCTCGCTCTTTGGGGCCACAGGGAAACATCTGAAGTGACTGGCCGGGAGGCGGTTGCCCTTCTAACCCGAGCAGAGAGCCGCTATTTGAGAACTGCCACGGCCACATTTCCAGCTGTTGGACAGCGGTGTGGGAACTGCTGGCTATCTGGAACCCCCTGATGTTTACTGTGCCCCAGCTTTGCTGAGAATAATGGGTAATCCCACGGGAGGAGGGCAAGGGTGATCACCCTTATTCTAATGAGCAAACCAAGGGTCCAAGCGGTCAAACAAACTGCCTGAAGGTACAGGACACATGGATTGAGCTGGAAATGGTCTTGCAGCTCATCCAAACCAACGCTCTTGTTTCAGGAGTTCAAAAATCAAGACCCAGTGACCATGGTCTTACTAAAGGCTAGATCTGGGGTTAGCACCTGGGTCTCCTGATTCCTGCTCTGCTCACTACTCACAGGTCTTCCTCCTCTTGGTTACGGAAGCCAGGCTGAGCTGAGAATGGGAGGGAGAAGTGTCAAGTTGCCCAACCCGAATTTCAGAACCCAAAAGCAGCACATCGGTGTTCTAACAGGCCTCTTAGACCTCAGGTTTCCCCAGGCAGACTTCCTCACTTTACAGTTGGGTTAGGCAAGCAGGAAATTCTAGTTCTTAACTGAGCCCTCTACTCAGAGGTCAACCTATGGAGGCAGGCAGGCTGGCTGGATCGAATCCCAGTCAGCCACTTAGAAGTAGATAAGTCACTTGGCCTCCCTATGCCTTGGTTTCCTCATCTGTAAAATGGGAATGACAAAGGTTGCTATTTCACAAGGTTGTTGTGAATCAAAGAAGCCAATGCATGCACATCTCTGAGCACACTATCTGGGACATAATAAGAACTCAATAAATATCAGCTCTTTGGTATTAATAAGTAGGCTAGGTTCCATTTCATAAAGGAGAAGAACCCAGAAGGGGAGTCTAGGCTAAAGTGTGGACCTTACCCTCCAGCCAGCCCCAAAGGTGCAAGGGACAGGAGTAGAGATGTCCTTTAGAAAGACATCTCTGTGGCCAGTGTGAAGAAGGAAACGGGCTGGGAGACCATTGGACTGGCTTGCAGTGTTCCTCCAATATAGAAGGATGAGGACAGGAGCCAGGGCAGGAAAGCAGACATGGAGAAAAGAGCCTTAAGAAAAACAAGGTGGTGTGAGAAACCAAGGAAACTGCCCAATCTGCCATGGGGGATTAGAGAGGGAGGGAGATACAAAGCCAGAGGTAATGTCATTACCCCGGAACCCAGAGGCAGCAGATGCTTTTAAAAGCAGCATGTGAGGCCGGAGACCTCCAGTGCAGGCCATCTCACTGCCCACCTCTCAGGTGAGAACTGGAGAAGCCATACGGGAGCTGTCTGGCAATGGCCCCTTCCCCTGGGCCAGCTGTTGTAGCAGTTTGCAGAACATGCATTTCCTTCTGTGGGACGGTCTCACTCCTCCCTCTCAGCTACCCCCATCTGCCTAGTGTGCTGCCAGCTGCAGCCAGAACCACCTAGTGGCTACCTCATTGGGATGGCCTTGGACCTTGACCTGGAGATAGCCATGGGCGGGGCTGGGAGGGCCTGATAGGTGAGCAGGGAGGGTGGGGAATGGATCTAGAGATCCCAAGTCTGTGCTGGGCTAGTGATTTCTGTTCTCCCACACGGCTGGTGTCCACTCAAAGCCCCCAAATCCCATTTATCACACACACAGAATTCCACATCACTGCCAGTCATACCCATGGGGACACACCATGTATATCCCAGAATCAGAAGCACACTGCTGGTAACACACACACACAGAAATGCACACTGTGGACCACACAGGAAAATAAAATGATTAGGCCCACAAATACGCCACTCAGAAATACAGATACTGTTGTCCATATGCGTACTACACGAAACTCTTCACACAAGTACCTAGACTCGCCTTTCACACGCGCTCACCAGAGCACATATGCACTCATACTTTCCTTGGCACACAGCCTTAGTGTGTGGCACACAACTCCAGGAATCACTGACCTGCCTGCTCTCGGGTATGTTCTTCGACAGCAGAACAAACAACCAGGCTCTGTGGAGAGCAGACTTTGCGCCCAAATGCTCTGGACTTGAGCTCTGCTCCTGTTTGCAGCCCTGCTCTGGGGGAGGCAAGACCAGCTCCTTGGAGAACCAAGCAGTAAGCGGGATCCGCCTTTGAGAGGAACGAAATCCCCAGGGAAGTCTTTGTGGCGTAGTGAGGCTCAACTGAGTGAAATGTAAAGAGGCAGGAGGGAGAGATTTGCTGTCAACAGCCCCCATCCCACTCGGTCCACTTTTCAAGGAGTGTTCTAGAAGCCGGCGGTGAAAGGGTTAACAGTGCCACTGCTGCACACCCCACCTTCGGGCTTTGGAAAACCTGAGTGCAGGGATTTGCCCAAGCGGAGTCAGGGTCCCTACGTCCCCGCTTGCCTTTTAGCTGTCCCCAGGACAAAAGTCCCCAGGTGAGTGAGATGGAAACCCAAAATGAAACTTTGCTAGGCTTCTCCCACTCGAGCTTTGACACTGTCACTCTGGTCAGCGGCAACAGCAGCGGCTCCAACTCCACCCTCGGCATTGCTCTCCAAGGCCTGGTGTCCCCTTGGGGGTGCACTGCGTTCTCTGGGGCAGACCTGCCTTCCCCTCACTGGGCCTCAGCGCCCCCCCCCCCCCCCCCCCCCCCCCCCCTTTCCTACCTAGGTGGCTGTTCTGGGGACAAGATGAGACGCAGCACAGGAGGAGCCTAGCACAGTGCTGTCTCTCCCTTTGCCCCTCTCCCGTTCTGGGGTCCAGGTTAATTGGAGTCCATCATTTGCATAGACATGAGACCTCACCCCGGGGAAATTCCCCCTGGTGACCAGGCTTCCTTTCTGAGGTCAGGCCACATCATCAGACTCAGCTCCTTCCTCTCCAGCTCGCCCCAGCCTCTTACTGGCTTTGGCCCCTGGTATCTGGCAGATGGAGATCCAAGTTCCCAGATTGAGTCCTATCTTGTGATCAGGGATGCTGTCCAAGAGAATGTGAGGGTGGAGGGTGGGCTAGGGGCCTGGAGCAAAATCAGAAGTGGTCGTGACCCATGCTCAAGGGCTAGAGGAAAGGCAGCAGGCAGGAGGTGGTTGAGAAGCCTAGTAATGCCAGCTTGTCAGGAACTCCCAGCCTGGCCTTGGGCATAGGCCTTCCCCTCCCCGAGCCTTAGTTTCCCCTTCTGTCCAGCCAGGGGAGTGGCCAAGATAATCTGTAAGCTTTGTTCCAGATCAAATGAGCTAAGAAGCCACTTCCTTTAGCAGCACAGTCTTGCAACATTCGTCCTTGGATCTTCTTCCTTTGACAAGAACCTTGCAACATACTGCCCTATATCTGTTTTTCTTTCCTTTCCTTGGAAAGCACAATTTTGCAAAATGCATTCCTGAATCCCACTTTCCAGATGCCGACAGAATCAACATGTACCTCCTCTCCTCGGAGCGACTTGGTTTGAGGTTTAATTTTTCCTTTCACATCCACTATGTAGAATGCCGTGTGACCACAAAAAGTGGAACAGAGCTCCCTTTTCTCCAGATTCTAAGATCAGTTGTCCTCTTGGTCTCTGACACTGGTACTGAGAAGGCACTTTCCCTGGAACAAAAAGGGGGAACAATGAGGTCCTGGGACAACCTGCATCAGAACCAACTCTTAGAAAGGCAGCTTTGAGAGAGGGAGTCACAACTTTGAATCACCTGGGGAGCTTTTAAATACCAGTCTCAGGCCACCCCCCCACCCAAGATTCTGATATAATTAGTCTGGAGTAGGGCCTGGGCATCTGTGTTTTTTTAATGCATTTAAAATTTTTTATTTTAGAGAGAGTGCAAGCAGGGGAGAGGGGCAGAGGGAGCAAATCTCAAGCAGGCTCCATACCCAGCACAGAGCCTGACTAGGGGCTCGATCCCAAGACCCTGGGATCATGACCTGAGCTGAAATCAAGAGTCAGACACTCAACTGACTGAGCGACCCAGGTGCCCCGAGCATCTGTATTTTTACAAAGCTCTTCAGGTGATTCTAAAGTCCAGCCAGGATCAAGAGCCACTGATCTAAGGCCCTACCCAAGACCAAATCTGGCAGATGCTAAAGTTGATGAACCCCTGACCTATGATATTCTTTATGAAATTATCCTATCTATTTATTTAGTTTTAATTTTTTGAGGGAGAGACAGAGCGTGAGCAAGGGAGGGGCAGAGAGAGGGTGAGACAAAATCCGAAGCAGGCCCCAGGCTCTGAGCTGTCAGCACAGAGCCTGACACTGGGCTCAAACCCAAGAGTGCGAGATCATGACCTGAGCTGAAGTTGGACGCTCAACCAGACTGAGCCACCCAGGTGCCCCTGAAATTATCTTAATGGGCATTTTTTCTATGCACACAGGTATTCCCAGGATTATGCATGGACAAAAAGAATTGACTCCCTTTCACAGATGAGGAAGATAAAGGACAGAGAGAGGAAATTGCTGCTCAGGTCATACAAGGTTAGTAGTGGTCCTGGCACCTAGTGGAAGCTTATAGACTCAAAGTATTCTGGGGGGCACCTGGGTGGCTCAGTCAGTTAAGTGTCCGACTCTTGATTTCAGCTCAGGTCATGATCTCACGGTTTCTGAGTGCAAGCCCCACATCAGGTTCCACACTGACAGTATGGAGCCTGCTTAGGATTCTCTCTCTCACCCTCTCTGTCTCTGCCCCTCCCATGTTCGCTCTCTCTTGCTCTCTCTCAAAAATAAGTAAAAAACAAAACCAAAACAAGAAAAAAACTTTTAAAAATTTACTAAAATTTTTTTTTTTTCCAAAAGTCACGGATTTGTTACATGGGTGACCCAGAGAAGTACTAGCAGGCTAGTCCCACTGGTCTGTGACAGTGAGTTCTTGGCTGCCTTTCTATGAGCAGATAATTCTTACTTTGGAGTTAGAAGACCCAGTTAGGGATCTTCGACCTTTCAAACTACTAAGTACTGAGATAACCCCTGGGAGCTTACTAAAAATGCTGCCACTAGGGCCCTGTCCCCCAGAGAATATGATTTCTTAGGTCTGTGGTGGGACCCAGAGGTCGGCCCAGAGTCCTGGGCTAGGTCCCAATGGTACAAGGATTTCCCATCCTTGAGGAGCATTCAACAGACTTGGTCAATCAGGAAACCCGAGGAGTCAAATTTAGCATTTGCTAAATAAATATCGACTGACTATTGTGAGACTGGCCCAGTGCTGTTCCCACAACATCAATAAGACCAGAGACGTCAGGGTTAGAGAGGTGGGATTGGGTGATTAGGTATCAAAGGAGAGGGGCCTGTGCATATGCAAATTTCACCCATCTTTTGAGGTCTGGCACAGGCCTTGTCCCCTTCAGGTGACCTCTGCAGATATGACCTGAGTTTGAACTCCAGCTGTGCCATGTGTTAGCTGTTGGCTTAAACCACTATGAAGCTGAGTTACCTCATCCAAAACACAGTGGTACCAATCTCACAGGGTTCTGATGAGGAATGCATGAAAACAGTCTACTTAAGAGCCTTTAGCATCAGGTCAGGTACATGTTCATCTTAAATATTAGCTATTAGTGTTATTATTTCCTGATCGTCTTGGCCAGCCCTGATTTCTCCTTTCTCTGAACTTTTGGACTTCCTTACGGTGTCAAAATGGAAGGTCCCTTAGTGATCATCTTGTCTGATTCCTTCACAGTCTAGAAGGGGAAGCTGAGTATCAGAGAAGGGAAGGGACTTGCCCAGAGCCACACAGCAGAGCCAGGACTCAAACTTAGCTCCGCTAATGCCCAGTCCAAGGGCCTCTTCTTTCTTGATGTTCTTCCCGTGGCCTGAACAAAGAAGGCAATTTCAGAAAATCCATGGCTGGACAAAGAAGAGGTGAGAGAGAAGACAGGGGAAGTTAAGTGTGTTCAGCATTCCAGTAAGGAGAGCCCAGAGCTAATCTTCCCCCAGGATGTGCAAGCCGTGTTCCTAACTGAAGATTCTAGTTCATATGGGCCTACCTCCTTGAGCCTCCTTAGCCCTTCAAGGTCCTGCCACCATTTATGACGCCATGAGCAGGAACCGGTCCAAGCAAGGCTTTGTGAACTCATAGAGGATCTATGACTATTGTGGCCCGTGGAGAGAAAATATCATGTTTAGAGGGAACATTGCAATCCAGGAGTGTCAGGGCTGAATGACACACAATACCGATGAGGAATCTGAAACCAGAATTCCTCAAGGAAGGGACATTCCTCAATTTCACAGAAGGCTCTGGCTGACCCAGATGGCTGGTCACAGGTCACCAGGAGGCTTCTCAAAGGGAGCCGGGGACACGATCTCTCTCTCTGATGCTGAGTCCTGCTACCATCCTAAGTCCCAGTTGGGGACATAGGTGACGGAGGCCCTGCAAGTTGGTATCAGAAGGCAGAGAGGGGAGCATCTGACAGCCTCAGTGTGAAGTGTATTTTTACTCCCTGCAGAGAAAACGGTCTATGTGCAGGAGTGTGTATTATCCTTTGCACCTGGTCTAACTCAGGGATTGGTGTTATTCGTCCTATGGAACTTTCTGTGATGATGGAAACATCTGCACAGTCTGGTATGGTAGCCACTTGGCCACATGTGGCTGTTGAACACTTAAAAAGTGGCCAGTGAGACCAAGGGACTGAGTGCAGTGTGGGAAACGGCACTAGACTAGGAGTCAGGAAGTCCCTTCATTTACTCACTTGGAAAGTCACTTCCCCTGTCTGGCCTTCACTTCCTTATCTGTAAAGTGAGGCTGTTGGGCCAGGAGGTGCCCCTAGCATTCCCCATGGGATTCCAATCCGAGGAACACAGAAGCAGCAGAGAACTGGATTCAGTGGACTCTCTCCCTCCCTCACCCCCTACCCTCCATTTCTCATCCCCCTGCTCAGGCTGAACATGGCCCCATGTGACTTGGCCCTGTTTATTTCTCCAGGCCCAACTCTGTTACTTCCCCCTTGCCTGCTTCAAACTCCATGCTCTACTCAGAGTGAACAATTTTCAGTTCCCTGAATGTATTCTCTCTTTGCATATTCTATTCCCTTTCCTAAGAACACCCTTCCTTGTGCTCTCGCTTTGGCCATTTTCAGGTCTCAGCTGACATGTCACTTCCTCCAGGAAGATGTCCCAGATCCCCCAATCCTGACTAGATGCTCCCCTGTCCAGGCTCCTGTAGTTCCCTGTATTTCTCCTGCCAAAACACATCTCTACCACACTTTGTTATAATTATCTATTAGCCTCCAGCCCCCAGAGCAATGCTATCTGATAGAACTTTCTGTGATGATGGAAATGTTCTATACGTGTGCAGTCTACCGTGATAGCCACATGTGGCTGGCTGCTGAGTGTCTGAAATGTGGCTAGTGCTCCTGAGGAACTGAGTTATTAACTTACTTAATTTTAACCAATTTATATTCAAATAGCCATGTATGGCTAACAGCTACTGTACTGGACAGGGCAGCCCCAGAGTCTGTGACCTCTGAGTAGGCAGGAAGTGGGTCTGACTGGTCCATTCTTGTATCCTCAGTGGTCTATAATGTTGCTGTTAAGAATAAAGAAACTCTGGAACCTGAAGTGACCAAGAAACCTGAAATGATCCAGAGCCAACCCATCCCCTCTGAAAGCATCTTTTCAGTGGATAATGAACTGAGATCTTATGTTTGTAAAGTACTTGAGAGTTTACAAAGGATGTCAGCAAACCATTTTATTTCAATTACCTTCACAGGAGGCAGGCCCAGCAGGACTCATTACCCCCATTTTACAGCAGGGGATCACTGAGGCTCCGGATGGGGAAGTGAGGCTCAGGAGAACGAGCTGGTTAGTGTAGAGCTGGGCTGCTCCGTGGTGGGTAGGTCCCTAAGGCCCCACTTGACATCGAAATGAAACCCAGCACAGTGGGAAGGAGTGAGCTTTTCCTTCCCTGTGGAGAGTCCACAGACAATGAATGGAAACAGACGGAAAAGGAATGGGAGGGGGGGAGGAGAAAGTGGGCTGGGCATCTGGAGGTTTCCTGAGGCCCTTGGGGGCTGGAATCCCCCACCTCAGGCAAAGGAGGAATTAGCAGTCCAAGGGAGAACCCAGTGGTGGGGTAGGTGGGCAGACCAGGTCGCCCCTGCCCCCCTGCCAGTTCCTGGTCCAGCCACAGAATCATCAGGCCCCCAGCTCCTCCCCAGAACTCCCTCCTCTCCCTGGAATGCTTGGCAAGTGATAGCCAGTCTGGGAAGCGACAGGTGGGGAACCGACAAAGAAGGGCCCTGTGCTCTGCCAGGGGGCAGGATGGGGCCTCAGCTGGGCCTTGTGGGGCTGCCTGGCGGCTGGCTCCTCCATCTCGGGGAATTCCCCTCCTGCCTAAAAGTCAACCCAGCCCAGCCCTCCTTCCTGCAGAAGCACAGCGAGCAGAGAAGCCTTCACAGGGCGGCAGCCCCCACTGCACCCACCTTCGTCTTCTGCCCCAGGTGAGTGACCCAGCCTGGGCGTCCATGAGCCAGGACAGGGGTGAGGGCTCACTGCACAAGGGTGCCGGGGCCACCAGATCACCCCCCAGCTCTGCGCCAAGAGCCACCTGGCCTCCTACTTTCCTGCCAGCTGGGTTCAGCTGGTCCCCTGTGCCAGCTCCCTCTCCCCCCCCGCCCCCCCCCCCCCCCCTCCAGGGCTTGGGCTCTGGGCCTCTCTGCCTCCTTGCCTGGCCTCATTCTCCTCTTGCTGCTCTCCCTCCATTTCTTATTTCCTCTTCCTGTCCCCCTCTTCTTGCCCCCTCCTCAGCCAGTGTTTTTCTCTCTAGTCGCTGCCAGTTCTTCCAAAGGGAAGGAAAAGAAAAGTCGCTTTTTGTCTTACCCTTCCCTGAAGGAAAGGGATTGGGCTCACCAGTGTGAATGTGGATTTGTGTCGGTGTTGAGAATGTGTGTCCATGTTTGCGAGCATGTGTCAGATCTATGGAGGTATATATGCATGGGCCTGAGCGCAAGTTCACAAGCATGTCTGTGTTGGGGAGTGTCTGGGTCATTATGTGAATGTGTGTGTGAATGTGAGCTTTGGAGGGTGAGTGTGTGCGTGTGTATCAGGCACTTTAGTGGTCTACAGCGAGGTAGGAAGAGACCAGGTGGGAGTCTAGCCCCGCCTTCCTTGGGAACACGATGGAAGGCTGGGACCCTCCTTAGCGCTGGGGCAAATGCATCTCTGGAGGGCTCTCTCACCTGCTTTCTCCCTAGGGCTGGCTGGACCCTTCTGCGGTTGAACCTTTAACAGAGGGCCTCAGGCGCTGGGAGTGGGTGAGAGCTGGCAGGCAGTGGTGATACGGCCTCCTCTTTAAACCCCAAGCAGTCCAGATTTTCCAGAGCTGGTCAGAGGCCCAGCCCAGGGAAGTCCCTTGCTAGGAGGAGCAAGAAGCAGAGACCAAGTCCCTGGCACAGCTGCTTCTGGGCTGGAGAACAATGGAGGGGGAAGCAGGAGGGACCCTGGGAGAGGGAGAATGAGAGAGGACACGGGGTGAGGCTGAAGGAGGATGGCTCTCTGGGCCCTGTCAGGGCTTCCCAGGATTAGGAAATGTCTGGTTCCCATGGGGCTGACTCCCTCAGGGGATGGGCTTGGCTGGCCTCTCTCCGCTTCCAGGAGGGTGACAAGGAGCAAACGTGGATCCGAACCCAGATCTGGCTTGACATGCTGACCTGAAGACAGGGAGGCCCAAGGGAGAGGAGGTGGACCAGGGGAAGCCTGGGGCTCCCAGGAACTGTGGGAGGTGCCTGGTTAGGCCACATATGCTCCGAGGCCGGGAATTTCCCCCAGAGTCACTTGGCTCTTTCCTCTCTGCCAGTGGTGTCCTAGAAACCCTAGTGTGACTGGCAGGCCCAGGGCCGCAGCGGAAACAGCTGGGAGGGAGAAAGAGGAAAACAGGAAAGACCCTGGAGAAAAAGTCAAGAGAAATGCCTTCTAGGCCTGGTGCTTCCCAGAACGCCTTGTGAGGTCTAGGGCAAGTTCTTCCTCAGCTCTGGGCCCTGGGCATCGCTGCCTTTAACTCACCCCAGGCCCCGTGGCATCTCGTTCTTTCTCTACCCTATGCATCAGACTCTACACTTCAGGTTATTGGTGAGGAAACAGGCAGAGGGCTATCATGAGGTGTAAGGGCAGGGCTGGGACCTAAACCCAGGTCTGTCTGACTCCAGAGCCCACACCCTAACCCTTGCATGGCATGCATGCTCTTGGAGGAGGGGGAAATCATGAATATGAGATGCTTTAGTTCACCTTAAGGTGTATAATGAATGTGAAAAGTTATGGATATCTTAAAGCCATTCTATCCATCCCTCTGGCAGTTATTGGGAGGTAGACAGAATTAAAAATGCTTCTTAGGCCGAGGGTGGGAAGCAGAGACCGTAGGTACTGCCCACTTATTTATTTCTTACCAAAAAATATGATTACCTACGACAATTTCAGTCAACATCATGTGCTCGATGTGCATTTCTCATTTAGCTATCACTAAAATCTCTCTCTCTCGTGTGCACACACCCAATACCAAAAAGCACCTAGAATCCACCGTGGGTTTCATATTCCCAAGATTGCCCTGGGCTATGGAGACAGGAGCCCAGATGGAAGGAGGGGACCCAGACCCAGGATTGCTCTTTTCCTAGTTCATTAGCTGCTCACCTTGACTTTCATTCACCTCTAGTCAAGACCCCAACTCACAAACTCACCTAATAGAGTGAGGCCGAGTTTGTTGGTTTTAGAAGCTTCACTTCCCATCGGTGGGGTGTGTGAAAATAGGACTGCTCTAGGAGCAGGAGCTGTGGGTCCTAGCCCTGAATATGAACCACAGACTTGCTGTAAGACCTCCAGCAAGTTCCTACCCTTCTCTGGCCCTCAGAAGCTTCATCCCTATGAGAAAAAGGCTGGGTCTGATCCTTTCGAAACAACCCTTTAAGGACTGGCATTTTGAGCTCTGTCTTAGTAGCTGGCAAGCCTCTGACATAATGCTCAAGAGCGTTAAGCGGTTAGGAGTCTGGATCTTCAGGCTCCAGTTACCTGTTGCTGTGTAAGACCTTGCACAAGTCATCTAACACCTCAAAGCCCCAGTTTCATCTGTGAAGTGGGGATGGCAGTGGTAATAACCTCATGGTGGCTGGGAGATACCCTGTTATGTTAAAGTACAGACCTAGCACATAGCAAACACTCCATAAATGCTACCTCTTAACCTTTTTAATATGCTACCTCCACTCTGCTTTAGAAGCTTGATTTGGAGCTTAATCAGGTACGGGTGAGTTTGGGGGTATGTTTTTTGTTTCCCTCAAACGTGGGCTTAGATCTTCCTTCGGGGCAGCCTTACTGGAAGTGGTGCAAGGGTAGGGAGTGGCAGGAAGGAGATTGGGAAGTTTCATGTTTTAAAACAAAACAAAATAAAACACAGGCCTTTGATTCTCCTCTGAGGTAGAGCTTTGTGCCCGTGGTTGTTGTCACTCTGGAAGAGCAAGAGGTTTCCAGCTGCCTGGGTCACTCAGCTTCCGGCTTGGACATCTCCTTCTAGATCTGAGGGTGGCAGGGGTTGCCAGGTGAGGGGTGCTGTTTCCCACTCCACCTGGGGGCTAGGGTCCCATAGAGGATGTGGATGGTGACATGGAACTTGGGGAGGA